>NW_008239756.1:913230-916474 GCF_000691975.1 Corvus brachyrhynchos | reverse complement strand
GGGGTTCACAGCACCTCAGCAGCCCCTGGCTGCCAGTCTGTGCTGCTGCTGGGAGAAGGGGGGAAACTTCCAGGCTTACCTGAAAGCTGCTGAGGGGCTGCTGGGCCGTTGTCAATGCCTCGAACATAGCACTGGCAAACCTTCCAAACCTCGTCCCTTTTCTGATGTGTTTTATGTACTTATACCCCTGGCTGCACCTCTGATTTTCAGTGGGAGCTTTGCTCGTGCCTGAACATGAGTGGCTGAGAAAGTAGCTGAGACCACAAGGCCCAGAAGCTAAGCTGCTTTTTCTTTCTGGTCTTTTTTGTTTCTTTTTGGGTTTGTTGTGAAGCAAACGGAAGGATTCAGAGCCACGGACCAAGTGCCTCCTGAACAACGCTGAAATCGCCCCCCACCACCCCAAGGACCCCGTGGAAATGAGGCGAATCAACTTCCAGACTCCAGGTAACCGGCTGCTGACCAGCCTCTCCCGCTGGGAAGGCAGGAGTGGAGCACCTGGCCCTTCCCTGAGCCCTTCCTGCCTGCCCAGAGGCTGCTGAGGCACTGCCTGGAGTCCCTGTGCTGCCCTTGGGCACAGCCAAGGAACCCCAGCCCTGTCTGTGCTGAGTGGGAATGCTGAAAGAAACCTTTGCTGGGATCCTCAGGGACCTTGCACAGGCTGTGCCCAGTGCTGGCAAGTCAGGGAGAAGGGTTTTCCTGGATTTCCAGATATATTGGTGCATTCTGGGCTGAGCTGCAAGCGCCATGGCTGTGCCAGACATGCCAGAGCACCAGTGCTGCCCCAGCTGGGAGCTCCCAGATGGGGAGATGGAGCATGGCGGGCTGCCCAGCACCCACTGCTCCATCCACACCTGGAACTGGTGCTTTCTGGTGCCAGACCACTCCTGCTGGGAGCCAGGCCTGGCCTGTGGGCCGTGCAGGGAGGAAGGAGCTGGTTGCTTGGTGCAGATGAGGCAGCGTCTCCTCGCTTGGTGCAGATGCTGTCATGGAGTCCAAGACTGGTTTGAGTTGGGAGCACCTTAAAGCTCATCCAGTCCCACCCCCTGCCGTGGGCAGGGCACCATCCACTCTCCCAGGTTTCTCCAAGCTTTGTCCAGCCTGGCCCTGGGCACTGCCGGGGCTGGGCCAGCCTGTCCCTGCAGCGCTGAGCTCCGGGCAGAGGCTCCGTGCACGCTCCCTCCTGCACACACGTGTGCCCATGTCCATGCATGTCCCACTGCCTGCATGGCACCTCTGCAGCCACCACTGACACGCCCGGCACGTCCTCACACAGACGGACACGTGGCCATGCTGACCCAGTGTCTGTCCATGCCTCTGCCTCCAAGTTCTTGGTGCTTGAGGATTTGGAAGGGAATTTATTGTGCTTTTGGGGGGCTGGCTGTTGTTTTCAGTTTGTTTGTATTTTTTTTGCTGTTTTGTGCTCGTTAGTTATGTTTCTGTAGCTCCTGTTTCCCCTTCCCATCCCAGTCCTGTCCTTAGCATTGTCGAGTTTCCTTAGGGTGACGCTGGCAATAGGGACCCAGAGGGCAGGGATTTGTAGGGAAGCACGAGGCAGCGCTGAGCTGAGGGGCTCTTATCAAAATGAGTTTGGAACCAGCCGTGGGGATCAGCCCAAGCTTAGGAACGATGCTCAGCTGAGGGATGGCAGCGGGTTCGCTCCGTCCTGCAGGGGCAGCAGTTCAGCACAGGTAGGTCCCTAAATCACCTCTTACTGCTGCTCTTGCAGGAGGGTCTGAGGGTGTTTGAGATCTTTTGAGTGCTCCCAGCTGCAGCTCAGCAGCAGTTTGCCCTTGTCTGGGTGCTTCCTTTGGGAGCGTTCCTGTGAGTGCTCCGGGTGGAGAGAGGTGGCAGACCCAAGAGGAGGAGCTGCACTCCCTCAGATGAAAAAGCTGTGCTGAGATAAAAATAAAAGACTTGGGTCTTCCAGCTTGGTCTTGGTGCCAAGAAGCAGCTGGAAGTGCTGGTTCATGTGTTTCCCTGAGTGGGAATTTCTGTGTCCCACAGGACAGCAGAGTCAGCTGAGGGTGCTTCCATCAGGTAACAGGATCGATGGATGAGGGAGTCAGTCTTCTGTTGACCCCACTGCTTTGGTCATGCTGTACCTCTGAATTCTGGCTCTGAGAGGCTTGTAAAAGGTAGCTGAGACATCAAAACCTGCATTAAGGCTCTGCAGATTCCAAAAGACACTGGCTGTGTCTGGTCTGGCTTTAGGAAGATGCTGCCCTTTCCTTTCCAAGTTTATCTGGCCAGAGCTGACCTACCTAGTGTTACTCTGCTCTGTAATTTGTGAAGCACTAAAAGGTTTTAAAGGATTTGGGGGAGTTGATCACCTGCCTCCCAGAGAATTTTGGAAATATTGGGTGAAAATGGAAATGGATGGAAAAATGAGCTTGGAGTGTGTTGGCAGTGATGGAGAGGCTGTGGTGCAGTTTGCAGGGGAAGACTCCACAGGTGCCCTCTGAGCTAAAGGCATTTAAATTCACTATATTGTGGTTCAGAAGGGGCCTGTAGGCTCTTCTGCAGACAGGTGACCCCAGGTAAAATCTCCATCGTGTCTCCAGCAGTGAAACAGAGGAGGGACATGGGAATGGGAATGTGCAGCTCAGAGAGGGGAAAGCATAGCACATCTTAGATATCCTATCCTAATCAGCACAACAATACCTTTCTTTTCCTCTTTAGATTTATGTTGGTTTTTGGTTTTTTTTATTAGCATGAAATTTTTACAAAAGTGTATCTTTTATTTATTTATTTTTTACTGTTTTCTGCAGATTCTGGTCTGAGCAGCCCTCTCAGTGACCCTGAGTTTGACTTGGAAAGTTAGTTCCTGTGTGTTTTTGTTCCTGTTGGTTTCATTTTTCCCCCATTATTATTTTCCTCTTCTGTCACTTTCCTTTCCAATTCTTGTTCCGTTCCTGTTACTATTTTTTGATTTTCTGCCGAACTCTCCGTATTCCTGCGGTGTTTGCCCATCTCATCCCTTTTCTGTGCCATCTGTTTGTCTGAACTGCACTTCCAGTTTTACAGTATCCCGTTAGAGGCCTTCGGAGGACACAGGGGCAGGTCAGAGCCCGGGGAGCACCTGGGCCCCGTCCATCCCTCGGTGCCTCCCGCTGTCCCAGGAGGATCCAGGGCTGCCTTTACCCCCTTGTGGAAGATGTTCCATCGCTGGTGTTGGCTCAGTGTCCTCGGTGTCCCCTGTACTCGTGCACTGGTGTCACTGGGGGTTGTGTTTTGGTGTTTGCAA
>NW_008239756.1:840188-913087 GCF_000691975.1 Corvus brachyrhynchos | reverse complement strand
GCAGAGGCCACCCCAGGGGCCTGTGCCCCCGGGTTTCACAGGAGTGCCTCCAGCCACCGTGGTTTTGCAGGATAAATGGGCTCTGGCCCATGGAGCAGATGTTAGGGTCATGTTTCTGGCGAGTTGGCTGGTGCACAGAGAATCAAGTCTTTTGTGATAAGATTAGAGAGATTCAAGTGATTGAAATGTTAGATGAGACTGGCTCAAAAAGATTTCATCCCATTAGGAGCCAAGATCCCAGCCTTGCTGGATGGTTTGGGCTTGGATTTTTTTTAATACTGGGCAGGGAAGTATGTGAGGTTTCAGCTGACAAATATGAAGAGTCACAGATGCTGCTTGTGCTCAGAGATGCGAGGGCTGGGATATTTCCCTGAATAGTTCAACCCAAATATTGCTCTCTTTGGTATGGAATATGTCACAATTGTCCCAGTCCACTGCCACCTCCCCTCAACCCCCTCATTGTAACAGAGGGGTTGTGGGTATTTTCCTGGCTGAACTCAGCCCTTCATACCCCAAAATGGGTTCTTGAATTAAATCAGGGAAGAGCAGCTGCTCAGCTGAGCAGCTCAATGCCGCTCCTGCCTCGTTTCATAGCAAACTCCTGGATCCTATTGGAAACCCCATGCATTTGGCATTTTGACCAGGGAAGTGTTTATTGCTGCAGAGGTTCTTTTATTCCAAAGAGCCCTAGAAATTGATCCCACAAGGAGTTTCTGTCCTTAACAGCAGCAGAACAAGGCAAGTTCCATGTGCTCCCGGCCAGGTTCTGTGCAGGGAGGGTTGGAGGGGAAGCAGGATGACCCCCAGCCAAGGGCAGAGCTGCTGGTCGCACTCTAGATCTTTTCTGGAGCTTTTATGCAGCAAATGTGTGAAACTCCTTCAAGGGGAATGTGACTCCTCATTCCAGAGTGTCACTGTGGGCCTTTCCCACTGGCTCAGAGATTGTCGCACATGTTGCTCCATGACTTCTGAGCCAAGGAGAACCTGGGGGTTTTCCTGCTTGTTATTACTGGGGTTTTGGATTGTTTATTTTCTCCTTTTAACCTGCAAGTCCATCGAGTGTTGGTGGTGTTAAGCTGGTTTGGTCTGATCTGGAGCATCTCAGCCCGGCTGGCCTCCCCATCCCACACTGAGAGGACCAGCTCCTCCCAACAGCCCCAGTCTGCATCTGGTGCTGGGGTGGACGGCAGCCACCCTCCATCTAGGAGGAGAAATAATCCTTCTCCAGGTGTGATGGGACAGGACAACAAGAGATTAAATCAGAGTTTCTCCTCTGTGAGCCAAGAGAGGCTTCCTGCCTTGATCCCAGCAGACTGGAGTGGAGCCAGCACAGCCTCCAGGATAGTTCAGGGTTATTTTTGTGAGCTTTTTTGGTGTATTTTCTCTCTTCTTCTGTTTTCAGCCGTATTTCCTTGTGCTGAAAATAGATGTGTGGTGAGCTTAGGAGAAACCTGTCCAGGTATGGCAGACTCGTCCCGTGCCCAGACCTGGGGGAAGCAGCACCTCTCCCAAATCACTGTAAAACTGAGGATGTCATGCTTGCTTTGCCATCTCTGTGCTGAGTTTTCAGAGTATCTGACCATGCTGCTGCCACGCCACTGCTTTGTCACCCACCAACACCCACGGGGCTCGAAATTCTCCCTGGCTTCCATCTCTTCTCCACTCCTGTCCTTCTCATCGGGGGCACTGCCCAGGGCTTCTCAGAATGCTGCTCTCCAGGCCTCTGGAGAGGCTGGCAGACAGCATGGGAAGCCTTTGAAAAAACATAATCCGATGCAGATGAGCAAAGCACGGAGCGCTTTTCTGCCTGGGTTGGTAGTGTAGCCACTGAGGGACTGTAGGAAGGGAAGGGTCCCTGCTCTTCCCAGAGCTCCAGCTGCCCCTTTCAGAGCAGGATGTGCAAATCCCAGGCTGAGAACTGAGTCAGCCATGGCTGCTCACCCTGGTGGTGGCTGAGATGTGCCCCAGTTGGACCAGTCTGAGCCGGTGGGACCTCCCAGTATGGCTCCAATGAGCTCCCTGGCAGCTCTGGCTGCCTCAGCACCAGCACGCCAAAGTGCTGATGGGGATTGCAGGGGCAGCAGCTGAACCAGCTCAGGGGCATCAGACCCTGCAGCAAATTGTTCCAATCCCCCTGCCTGTCCTTCCCAAAAGGTGACACCATTCCCAGCAGAGCCTGGATGGGGCTGGTGCAGCCCAACCCACGGTGGGAGGGAGGGAGGGCTGTGCTGTAGAAGGAACCAGCCATGAGTGGGAAGAGGAGCCAGCCGGGTGTTTCCAGGCCTGGCTGCACTCTGGGAATGGTGCAGGTCAGAGCTCAGTGTCCATGAGCAGACCTTCAGAACCGATGTTGTGCAAAGGACAACCCAGAGAATCCTTGAGGTCGGAAAAGACCTTAAAGATCATCAAGTCCAGTTCCTGAAAAGCCTCCCCTGCTTCCCCACATCTGCATATTCCCATCCCCTGCCCACATCACCATGGTTGGCTGGATCCTGCCCTTGCCTCCCTTTCTGTTGGAGCTGGTTCCTGATCCCGGCGGGTGCTGTGCCATTTGCTGCGTAGGTTCCTCTGGCAGCGTTTGCTCATTCCAAGTCCACTTTGGAATCGCTAACACGCATCTGCTCTTCGGATTTTCCTTTTTTGTTTTGCTCTGATTTCCACATTGAAAATGGGGCCATCACGGGAACACTCTCATTTTACTGTTATTTTTTTTAATTTCCTTGATTTTTATTTTTTACTCCCAAGGACACAATTTCGAGCCCTGAATTCTTCTCTTCTAACCTCCCTACTTTCATTGCAGATCTTACATTGTAATTTATTTTCTTTTCTTGTTCCTTCTTTCTTATAAAATGCGCAACGGTTGTGAATTTTAGTTATTATTAAATGAGATTCTTTTCCTGCTGTCTTGTCTTTTAGGTATGCTCAGCCACCCGCCCATCCCCGTTTCCGAGCTGGCTGAACACACAGAGCATCTCAAAGCTAATGATAACCTGAAATTATCCCAAGAGTATGAGGTATGAGCAAGAGTGAGTGCTGTGCATGGGTTTGCAGAGCCAGGAATTAGGGAATTCAGACAGGCCTTCATCCAAATAAACAGCTTTGTTTTAAAGATCTGGTTAGCTGAAATTTAAAAGGTATTTATGTATTGGAAATTTAAGTACTTGCTGAGCACTTTGCTGGGTTCAATTCCAGCTCATAAGAGCACAGAGGTTGGTCCATGAGCTGCTCCTGTCCGGTCAGCAGAGGCTGAGCTCCCTCAGAGAAGGGGGATGCAGTCCTGGAAGGTGACTGCTGGATGGGATGGGATGGGAGCTGTCCTTGGGGTACCTGTGTCTTGCTGCAGGACAGGGAGGGGACCAAAACAAGGACTGTGACACCCAGTTTATACAGCTGAGGTTGAGTGAGATGAGCAGGGAGTCCTCCACAACTGATGCCATCAGCAGCCACGGAGCTAAAGATTTGTACTTCCTCGTACATGTCATGTCTGAGGGGTTTGTGCACGTTTTCCCTGCCCTGGTAATGTTTGATTACCCAATCCCAGACTGGGCTGGAGCCCATCCAGTGCCACCCCTGCCATGGCAGGGACACCTCCCACTGTCCCAGGCTGCTCCAAGCCCCAATGTCCAGCCTGGCCTTGGGCACTGCCAGGGATCCAGGGGCAGCCCCAGCTGCTCTGGGCACCCTGTGCCAGGGCCTGCCCTCCCTCCCAGGGAGACATTTCTTCCTAATATCCAATCTAAAACCTCTTCCAGTTTAAAGCCCCTTATCCTATCACTCCATGCCCTTGTAAAAAGCCTCTCTCCACTCTTGGTTTTGTTGTCGAAAGACATCAAATGCCCTGGTATTTTTAGCCTAATAACGAGTCTAGACTGCCTCGGTCTGTTTGCAGGCAGGGAGCGAGTGGATGTTTTCCAAACAAAGGGATGCTTTCTCCCTGTCCCGACTCCCGGATATCACCGGGAGCGGCTCCGCGCTGGCGGCTCCGCACCCGGAGCGGGGGTCACGTCTTGGAGAAGGCGCATTTTGCTCTGCCGGGGTCCCTCCTCCCATGCTGGGGCACGGGGGCAGCAGCAGCCCGTTCATGTGCTCCATCCAGATTCCAGAGGCTGATTTGCATAATGCCATATCCCGAGTGCCCTGGCTCCGTGCCAGCCCAACCTCCTCCAGTGGGAGAGCCAGAGCTGAACAAACATCGCTAATGAAGTGAAGGCGAGGCATGATTAGAGGGATGGAGAGCAAACAGACACATTACAATAGTATAAATACCCATTAGTTAGGAATTCTCTGCAGCCAGAGTGCAGGAGCACAGTTTTATCAGCTGGTTTTGCACCACGCTGTGCCCGCGGAGCTCCAGGGTGGGCACAGGCAGGGAGGGCAGTGGGGCCGGGCAAGGGCCAGCTCAGAGGGGTGGATCTGGGATCTGGGACCCTGTCCCCAAAGCGTGGTGGGGAGAGGGAGAGCAAGCAGCAGGAAACAGCTCGGCACATTCCTGCCAAGCCTCCAATTGAGGCAAACCCCAAGGGCTCTGCAAAATGATGAAGGAATTAAGCCCTTGTTTTATTTAATTCTCTGGCAGAGGATTTAGAGGTAAACGTAATTAACCTAATTTCCATATCTGGGACAGCTGGACTTTAGAGAGGAAAAAAACCCGACCACCAAACCTGGCATAAATCACTAGGACAGGCAGCGGGGCTTTTTCTCTCCAGTGCATTTCATTGTTTATTCCTTCATCCCTTCTGGGAAAAATCCATGTTGATTGAGTGTCCTAAGGCCGGGGTCCTTACCCCTGTTTTGTGCTAGGGGATGCACTCCTGACCCTGCCAGGCTCCTGTGGGGCTTCGTCCCCATTTGCACTGGGAAACTTTTGGTGCTGAGTCCTTGTGGTCCCAAGCAAAGCTGTTCCTGCTCCACACAGAGCAGCCCAGTCCCTTCCTGCTGCCCATGAATAGCTTTTAATCATAGAGTCACAGAATGGTGACTTCTTTAGGGTCAGAAGGGACCCTAAAGCCCATCTCATGCCACCCCCTGCCATGGGCAGGGACACCTTCCACTGTCCCGGGTTGCTCTGAGCCCCATCCAGCCTGGCCTTGGGCACTTCAGGGATGGGGCAGCACACACGGTCATAAACCAGCAAAGCTGGGTTCTTGCGGGATGCACACGGCGATCGCTGCGCTCCTCAGCGAGACCTGCAGAGCCACGTGGAACAAGCGCTCAGAACTGGATTTGCTGCTTTTCTCCTCACTGACTCTCCCGTTTCCTGACCCCTGCAGTCCATCGACCCCGGGCAGCAGTTCACCTGGGAGCACTCCAACCTGGAAGTGAACAAGCCCAAGAACCGCTACGCGAACGTGATCGCCTACGACCACTCCCGGGTCATCCTGCTGCCCATCGAAGGTACGGGGCATCCCCACTCCTCTGGGCAGTGCTGGGGTGGAGTTCCTGCAGGGAACACGTTGCACACGCTCTTCTCTCATCTCTATTTATATTCTTCTCTTAACGTCTCCCTGGGAGTTTGGCAAGCAGGAGATACCTCTGTAAACCAGGCATTTGTTAAATTCTGGTGACTGACATATTCCCCTGGAGCTGCAATCCCTCATTTGAAGGGCTGGTTTATCAAGAAACTGCCTTCCCTTTGCTTGGAGATGCCTGTTTGATACATCTCTGACTAACAGGAAGAATTCAGACCACGTAGGGCTTTAGAGGGAGCAGGAACAGGGCGGCCGGGAACGCGGAGCGGGGCTGCACAGGGAGGAATGGGAAGCGAGCACAGGGCTGGTTGTACCAATGTGAGAGGCAGCAGCCGCAGAGATGTGGCCGCTGAGTTGTACAGGCATAAAAATCACTTGATAGCAGCTCCTGCTGCAGCCCTGGCCCCTAAAAGGCTCAGGATAAGAAGGGGTTAGTGTGAGCCTGACGGGTCATAAATTGTTTCCTGAGCTGCTTATGTGAGCGATGGTGCAGTCAGAAAATTTACATTAAATTTCACAACTCGTGGCTCTTGACAGAGCTGCTCCAGTGCACGCCAGGATAAGAGGGGCTTGAGATGGAGTTGAACAGGGCACCTGCTTGGGTTGCTGCTGCCGAGATAATATTGGAGTTTCATGGGCTCAGGATGTGGCTGTGCCGGGTGGATAAAGCATTCAAGGCCAGTCTTGCGTTGCCAAGAGCTGATCATCAGAGCAGAGAGGATGTGGGATGTCCTGGTAACTGCCTGGTGAATGCAGAGGTTAATTCAGAAGCCTTTGAGACCAGGGAATTGCTAAAATAATCTCCCTGTGCCACAGTAGCTCCGAGGGGCGCGGGGAATGGGGAGAGCTGAGGCAGCAGCAGAGAGTGGTGATTTGCCAAAAAACTGCACAAATCTGGATTGCTCTGGTCTGCTATTAGAGGGCTTTCAATGTTTCTCCTTGTGAATCTGGCTGTGTTCTGCCTTGGTTTAATTCCGAGATTAATATTGTATGAGCCAAGGAAAGCAGAGACTTTAAAAAGTTGCTTTGTCATTCAAGGGAAAGGAGAAGAGCACAAGTGTGGGAGTGAAGGACACTTGGGCTGGTCTTGGATCTGGGGCTGGATGCAGGCAGCAGTCCCAGCTCTACCCAGGGCTCCATGAGGGACCAACAGTGCAAGGATGATGGGCCAAGGTTGAATTTTCAAGCATCTGAGAGGTTCTGACACATCTTGGCTGTTGTGCCCCTTCCTACCAGGCTCTATTTTGTGCTCAGGGCTGGAGGATGAAAGGAGCTGGAGAAATTAGTTTTGTTGCTTTCTCTTTGTTTTAAATCTGGATTTGTCAAGGCTGCAGATTGTCACTGGCTGCTTGGTCAGGAAGAAGTAGTGGCTTTAATTCTGTGACTTCTCTGAAGCTGGGCCTGTCACGCAGCAAAACATTGCAGGAGCTCATGGCCACCATTTCAGATGACACAGTGGACCCCAGGGGGCTGGAGAGGAGATTAATTCTGGAAGCTCAGCCTTGATCACGCTCCTGCCGTTACAGCCACATTCTCTGCCTCCTGAAATTTCAGACTGGGAAGGAGCAGGGGTAGGGAACCCTCCAGAAATTTAATCAAAAGCCATTTCTTCAGAAGTTCCTGAGTGCCCTTGAGGACGGGCAGGCGGCTCTGGGCTCGCCCCTCGCCAGCAGCAGCAGCCCCAGTTGCTGCAGCCCAGTTCCCCACTGCTGCTGCTCCCCACCCTTGGCTCCCTGGGAGACAGGAGGACTCTGCACCGAGTTAATCGTGGGTTTGCAGATCCTGCCAGCCTTGCCAGGCGCTCGGCTGTACTCGGGAACAGCCAAACCACCCCGGAGTGCGGCTGCTCCGTGCCAGGCGCCGGCTCTCTGGAGCTGAACCTGGGCAGCACCGCGTGCCAGGGGCCATTTTAACTCCAGAGCAGCTTTCTCGTGCCATGTCCCAATCAACCTCTTCACTCTGGCAGTGCCTCCTGCTCATCCCAAACCCTCAAGCAGGGACCCAGGCAAGCAGCTGGAACTCAATAGCCTGTAACTCATGCAAGTTTAAAAAAAAAACCCACTCTTTAAATGACAGGAGGCAATTTACAGTGAGTCAAAGCCTGTGATTTCAAAGCCTTCATTGGCTCAATCAAGCTTGGTTTTATTCTTTACTCTGTCCAGCTGTAGCTCAATGCCTGGGATTCGACTATGGGCCACACAGTCATTTGCTGCCTGGGCTTGGGGTGGGCTGGGACAAGGACTCAGGTCTGTCCTACTGGACACTGGTGCAGCAGGTGCCCTGGGCCAGGGCTTTGCTCCTGTTTAACACGAGTGCAAACACCATGGTTTCAAGGCTTGATATTCGGTCTCTTGAATATCTTTTGCAAGGAGTTACTGTCTCCCTGCAATGCAGGAGCTTGAGCTGGGAAAACCTTGCCAAGTGCCTGTGTGATTCTGACCCACCAAGCCACAAAGGCTCTGGTGTTTCTGCCGGGGACTTCTCTCTAACAGCATCCCTGCAAAAATCTCCTCATGCTTCCAGCTGTGTGAAGTCCTGTGCAATTCTCTGATTTTTGCTGATTTGACACAGGAATTGTGGGCAGTGATTACATCAACGCCAACTACATCGATGGGTACCGGAAGCAGAACGCCTACATTGCCACCCAGGGGCCTCTGCCAGAGACCTTCGGGGACTTCTGGAGGATGGTGTGGGAGCAGCGCTCAGCCACCATTGTTATGATGACTAAGCTGGAGGAGAAATCACGGGTAAGATGCATGAGAGAGATGACTGGTTAGTCATAATCCAGGGGGATTGGAGGGGAGGGTTGGGGAAACAGCAAATCCCTTTGATGTGCAGCCAGTGGGGGATTTCTGCCTGCTCTGACAGCACCCTGAAAGTTCAGTGATTCATTGCTTTTAAAAAAACAAGCCATTCACCCTGGAAAGCTGCAGCCTCCTTGGCAACTCCAGGAGAAGAGGCTGCTGGATCCCACTGCATGTCTGTCTTGGAGTTAATCATGTGGCAAGTTTCATACTCAGTTCTCTTGTTTAACAAGCCCCAGTACATTCCCTCTAATCTTCAGGATCATTCCAGTCTGTTGTCTTTGGGATTGATGTGTCATCAAAGCCTGTGCTTAGTCAGTAGGAGCTTTGTCTGATGGGTCTGTCCCTGTCCTGGTGCTCTGCAAAGACACTTCTTGCACCTCTCCTTGCCTTTGCCACCTGCCCAGCTTCACTGGTAGCAAGGCAGTTTGGGAATGAGCTTCCCACCACTGAAGGGTTTGTCCCAGCACTGAGCCATCCCTCCTGTCTTGCAGATAAAGTGTGACCAATACTGGCCAGGCCGAGGCACGGACACCTACGGAATGATCCAAGTGACGCTGCTGGACACCATTGAACTGGCCACATTCTGCGTCCGAACGTTCTCCCTTCACAAGGTGAGCTGGCTCCTGCTCCCGTTTTCCCTGGAGATGGGCTGTGGCACACCCTGCACACACAGCACAGGCAGCTTTGGGGTGCTGGTGCCCCCCTGACCCTGGCGCTCCCTTGTCCTGCAGAACGGCTCCAGTGAGAAGCGCGAGGTGCGGCAGTTCCAGTTCACAGCATGGCCTGACCACGGCGTGCCCGAGTACCCCACCCCGTTCCTGGCCTTCCTGAGACGGGTGAAAACCTGCAACCCCCCGGATGCTGGTCCCATCGTGGTGCACTGCAGGTACAGCTTCCCTTCCCCTGGCATGGGGACACCTGCGAGGGAGGCGGAAGTTCAGGAGGGTGTGGATTTACCTGGGAGACAGGGATGGCTCTTAGGTGGATTCCCAGGCAGCATCTGAGAAGGAAACTTGAGGATTCCATTGACCACAGCATTTTCTGAGATGATGAGGGGTGTAATTTGTACCAAATCACTCAGACCAAGGGTTCCAGACCAGGCTGGACAGGGCTTGGAGCAACCTGGTCTAGTGGAAGGTGTCCCTGCCCGTGGCAGGGGGTGGGGCTGGATGAGCTTTAGGGTCCCTTTGGAACCAAACCATTCTGGGATTTGATGATCTTGTTAAGCAATGGGAAGTGCCTGGTGCTGTACCAGTGTCTGGTTCTGTGTGGTGGAATTGTCTCTGGTCACAGTGAGAAAGGAGGAGGATCAGGTGCGACTTTGGAGAGTGTTTGGGGTGTTTGGGAGGCAGAGCTGCCTCAGCTGCCCAAGGTAGAGCTGACAGTGACTGACAGAGGGTTTCTGAGTGCTGCAGCCTTTCTGATAATGCCAAGCTGAAGCCAGGTAACATTCCCTAATTCAATTCACAACCCAGTGAGGAATCTTTGAAGTCTCAGTGCAGATAAATCCCTGTGTTCCTCAGGAGGGTGTGGAGGAGCTTGTGGGTTCCTGGGCACTGGGGGAAGATCTGAGTTGTACAGGCTGCTGGGGAAGCTAATCCTGCCTCTGCTGGAGGATGCCATTTTAACAGTCTTTGTGAGGAGGCAACTTATCACTATCCTTGCACATGGCAATTATTGTGCACCTCAGAAAATGAATAAAGAGCTGTCAGCTCACAACCAGCTCCCAGATCAGCTGCTAAATTCTTGCCAGAGCTCCAGTCACCTGCTTGGTTCAGGTGTTAGGGAGTCTAATTAACAGAGATCAAGGGGGCTCAATGAAAAAAGGGACAGCACTGGAATGGTGAAAGGAAACCCTTTATTAGCAGTGGCACAAGAGAGCACAGAGCCCCGCTGAGGCGTAAATGCCATTACACACAGGTCTGATGTCACCTCGCTGCACAAAAACATTGAGGGAGAGAGGTGACGCACGTTACTTGTTACATCAGTGGCTTTTCAGCTGCTGAGATCGGAGAGATTAAACAGGCTTTTTCAGCCTTCAGATCGTGCCAGCCCTTTGCTGGAGCCTCGGGCTGCCACAGCTGTGCCCGGCCTGGGGTGTCACAGCGGAGGGGACAGGGGACAGAGCGGTGTGGAGGGGACAGGGGACAGGGGACAGAGCGGTGTGGAGGGGACAGGGGACGCAGCGGTGTGGAGGGGCGATTGGCACCTGCCCAGTGAAGGCCAAGCCAATCCTTCACCTCCCTCTCCCCTTGTCCCGCCAGCGCGGGCGTGGGACGCACCGGCTGCTTCATCGTGATCGACGCCATGCTGGAGAGGATCAAGCACGAGAAGACCGTGGACATCTACGGGCACGTCACCCTCATGAGGTCCCAGCGCAACTACATGGTGCAGACAGAGGACCAGTACAGCTTCATCCACGATGCCTTGCTCGAGGCCGTGGCCTGCGGCAACACCGAGGTCCCGGCTCGGAACCTCTACAGCTACATCCAGAAACTGGCACAGATCGAGGCCAGGGAGCACGTGACGGGCATGGAGCTGGAGTTCAAGGTGAGTGTGGGTGCTGGGATGGGGCGGCAGGGCCTGGGCAGGGCTCGGTGGTCACACGGAGCCTTCATCAGGCAAGTGGGACCTTGCTGCCTCCATGTGGGAGGTAATTACTTCACTGAGTCACGCAGTTCCCAGGGGAGACCTGCCGGGCACCACAGGCAGCTTCCCTGGTCACTCCAGATCGAGACTGAATTTGCTCCCTCTTAAATTGGAGGGGTTTTTAACTTTTTGAGTAGTAGTAGTAGTATTTTCTGGAAGTTTTGCTTAGGGAAAGGCCTCAGTCTCTGTGCCCCACCCCAAAAGCAAACCCCAGCAGGGCACACGGAGGGGTAGAACAGGGAGGGCAGGTAAAGGGGGCTGGCACAGGGTCAGGAGAACACTCCAGCTGAGGGAATGGTTTGTCCCTCTGCCCGCAGCGCCTCGCCAACTCCAAGGCCCACACCTCGCGCTTCATCAGCGCCAACCTGCCCTGCAACAAGTTCAAGAACCGCCTGGTGAACATCATGCCCTACGAGACCACCCGGGTGTGCCTGCAGCCCATCCGCGGCGTCGAGGGCTCCGACTACATCAACGCCAGCTTCATCGACGGCTACAGGTACGGCCGGGGCCACCCGAGCTCTGTGCCCCTGGGGCTGGGCCGGGCCCCGCACGGGGAGTCTGGGCTGGCCCATCACCTGCACACAGGTGCCAGAGGTAAATCCCCCTGCAGACCCAAATCCAGCCTGCTGACATTTTCCCCGTGGTCTTAAATTACTGATCCCCTAAAGCAGCGCAGCCCTTCTCCAGCTGCAGGTCCTGAACACAGAGCATCAGTGAGGGGTGGATTTTGCTGTTGGGAAGTTTCCAAATATGGATTGGCCTTTTTATTACCTTTGTGATTTGGGGGCATTGCAGTCCCCAGAGCTTCCCCCCAGAAACTCCAGCCCTGGGAGCTGCAACCCTCCATGGGTGGGTTTGGAGGGAACAAAGCAATTCCGTGTGCAAGTTTTCCTCCTGTCCAGGCGCACCAGCAGTGCTGGCCCCAGCTGTGGCACTGGGATTTGGGCAGCCTGGTGGTTGGATTTTCCCCTTGGAAGTGATATTTAAGGAAAGCTTCACCATCGGCTCTTTTTTTTTTTTGACCACTGGCATGAAAGACACCCCTACCCCTTTAGACCTTGTGCTGTTCTAGTCCTTCCCCAGCATTTCCATTTGCTCTCCCACTCTCCAGCCTTTCCATGCATTTCCCAAAGCTTCTGCCCATGCAGTGCTCCTGCCTGACCCCCCCTTGCTTTGGGCTCCCCCAGGCAGCAGAAGGCCTACATTGCCACGCAGGGGCCGCTGGCAGAGACCACCGAGGATTTCTGGAGGATGCTCTGGGAGAACAACTCCACCATCGTCGTGATGCTGACGAAGCTTCGTGAGATGGGGCGGGTGAGTGGGGGCAGAGGAGGGGCTGGCAGGGGACTCCTGCAGGACAAGGACTCACAGGGACCTGTCTCTGCCCTGGGCAGGAAAAGTGCCATCAGTACTGGCCCGCAGAGCGCTCGGCACGGTACCAGTACTTCGTCGTGGACCCCATGGCTGAGTACAACATGCCCCAGTACATCCTGCGGGAGTTCAAGGTCACGGATGCCAGGGTAGGTGCTGCCGTGGGCTGGGATAGGGTGGTTCAAACTGGCAGAAAACAGGGTTTGGTGGGCTGGGCTGAGGTGTCCACACTTTCTCTGGGATTTTCAGTGGAGGAGAGCTCATAAAATATCCTGGCTGGAGGGGACCCACAAAGATCCTCGAGTCCAGCTCCTGCACAGAACAAGGTGGGGGTCGGGCTCTGCTCCCAGGACAAGAGGAAACAGCCTCAAGCTGTGCCAGGGGAGGTTCAGGTTGGACATCAGGAGGAATTTCTTCATGGAAAGTGTGGTCAGGCAGTGGAAGGGGCTGCCCAAGGAGGTTTGGAGTCTGCATGCCTGAGAGCTCAGTTGTGATCAGGAACAGAACACACACACACAGATTGTACTGGAATATTTGTTCTTATAAATTGAAAGCTGTTTCAAACCTCTTTCACCACCGGGAGTTGCTTTGTTAGAGGTGTGCCTGGCTTTGGGGATTAGTTGCAGCTTATTTGAGGTGAAAGCAGAACGTATTTCCCAAAAAAAGTTGATAAAAACCTTGCAAAGGTTTCTCTGCACCCTACAGAAAATGAGCACTTCTGTGGTTGGAAGAGGAGCCACTGCCAGTCATGTTCAAAGGGACAAATTCACTCCAATAATCTTCAATTCAATGTCAGGTTTCTCATCCAAAGGAGCATTTCAATACCTTCTCAAATTTCTGAGGCAAACATAACCCTCCCTCTCACAGCTCAGTCTCCTGCTTTTGAGGTTGCCTAAGTATTCCAGAACCTGATAATTCAATTTGCAAGGTTGAGGAGGAGGATGCCTCATCAGTCCTCATAGAACAAGATTTATCTTCCTGTCAGCTGTAATTCTGACACTGTGGCAAGTCTTTGTGAAGATTGATAGAGAGGCCAACACCTCACCTTGAACGTTCCTTTGCTGAAGACTCCATCTGTGCTGTCTGCAGTGGTCAGAGCTTTCAGCACCTGCCAGGACGTGGATCTGTGCTGACAGGCTGAGTCCAGGAACGTCAACTGCAACACAAGCAGCTCTGTCATGGTGGGGCTGGATAATAAATACGTGTGCACTTGACTACAGCACTGAGTTGCCTCAACTTTTCATGCCCTTTAACAAGCTAGCAACAAAAATAGGGGGTGTTTTTTGCCTTCTTTGTTTTCTGTCACATATACAGGGTGTTTTACTATTCCTGTTTTGTCCCCCCAGGACGGTCAGTCACGAACTGTTCGTCAGTTCCAGTTCACTGACTGGCCAGAACAAGGTGTGCCAAAATCAGGAGAAGGTTTTATCGACTTCATTGGGCAGGTACACAAGACCAAGGAGCAGTTTGGCCAGGATGGCCCCATCTCTGTCCACTGCAGGTAGGCTCATGGACACACCTCATCCATCTGGGGATGTGGAATTAAAGGAAGGAATTAAAATCCAGATGTCTCCCCCCTTTCCCACTGCATCCTTGCAGGGAGATTTCTTGGGGGTGTCAGTGCCAAACACTTGATTCTGCCAGCCAAACTCGTCTCCCTTCAGCCCTGGCCCTGCCCACAAGGCTTTTGACCCTTTATATTTGGAGGAGAGGTATGAAATGCTGATACTCTGAAGGAGATGAGAACCACAGTGTTATTTACAGCATATCTGTAAAATATCTATAGTATTTCACCTGCAGAATTGGAAGTACTTTTTACCAGTCTCAGCCCAATTTATACCTCCAGCATTGCTGGGCTGTGTTTGCTGCTAGCAAGAATTGTTCCTCCTTACCCATGGGCAGGACAGGATGATCCATTCTTATTAAAATTATTTAATTTCAAAAGCCCAACATTACATATGAAGAAAAATTTTTCCACCACTACCCAAAGCTTTTAACTTTTTCAATTTGCCTTTCTCAAACGTTTTTTGGGTCACACTCTGGCACTTGGGTTATTTCTGGATATCTCTCCTGGAGGACTGACCCAGGCTCTGCACTTCTAACATGTTCACAGCGCCCAGCCCAACCCCACCCCAACCCCAGCATTTACAGGAACATTTGAACATTGTAGCCCACAACTCCCTGTTTATTTCCTCCCCTTCCTGCAGTGCTGGTGTGGGCAGGACTGGAGTGTTCATCACCCTGAGCATCGTCCTGGAGCGGATGCGCTACGAGGGGGTTGTAGATATTTTCCAGACAGTGAAGATGCTGCGAACACAACGACCTGCAATGGTGCAAACAGAGGTGAGGGGGACCCTGTCCTGTCCCAGGAATCACAGAATGGGCTGGGTTGGGTTGGGTTGGGAGGGACCCTAAGACCCTCTCTTTTCACTCTCTTCACTATCCCAGGTTGCTCCAAGCCCTGTCCAGCCTGGCCTTTCTGAGCATTACCAAACCCTCACCTGGGGTCACTCAGCAAGCCCAGGCTGCACTGCTGATTTCACCTAAGAAATACAAAATTAATTTTAAAATATTTAAAGTGCCTATTGTTAGAAAGTCCCTTAGAGATTTCATCCCAGTCTGGAGCCTCGATTCTTATCCAAGAACAAGAATCTGGCTGTGGGGCTGACAGGAGAGTGGGGGATGTTCAGTACCTGAGAGGCACAGACATAAAGGGAAAGGCTGGAACTTCCCTCTCCCAGGAGTTCTCATCTCTTTGAGAATCACAGAGGTTCCTGCTCAGCTTCGTGCTGTCTGGAGAGCAGGACAGGGATCCTGAGGAGCCAATTCCCACCTCTGAGGCTGCTTCTCTTTGCTGTTGGCAGGATGAATACCAGTTCTGTTACCAGGCAGCTCTGGAGTATCTGGGAAGTTTTGATCACTATGCAACATAAAAAGCCATCGTTGTGCAGACTCTACCAACCACTTCAGTCCTGGAAGGCCTCTTCTGACCCAGGAGGAGCGCTTGAACTTACAAAACTGACTCAGAAGAAGTACCTTTTCATCTGGACAATGCATCGGGAGCAGGGGGGAGGATTGGAAGGAACACCCCTTCGGGAACTCCATGTTGTAACCTGGCGCTCGCAGCGGCAGCTCGGGAGGGCTGCTCGGAACTGCTCTGGAACCTCAGGTGGTGTTCGCTGGGGAGGACGGATGGACACGGGGAAACAGATCCAACAGCTACAACACACCTTGGGAAACGTTTCTGCTGGAGAAGGGAAGGAAAAACCGACTTTGGTTACATCATTAGAGTTCAGTTTATTTACTAATATAGTTGGCAGTCTTTAAAGGAAGTCACTTGCAGAATTGGAGGTGTTCTGTGAAAGAAAAGGAACTAAATCTAAATACTTAGGCAAACTTAGGGTCAGGAGTTCTTCTAGCTGGAGTCTTAATAACCTCAGTATCAGCATTGGGATGATTCTGGGCTTGCAGGCACCTTGCAAACAGCATTCATGGGATGCCCCTGCCACGCCAGAGGTTTTATAGCTCACATTTTGAATACTTGGAACATTCCTCATTTCTTCTAATTCCAAAATTTATTTTTTAGGATATTTAAAAGGATAGAGAAAGAGCGAGAGTTACAACCCCCAGAGCTGGCTGTGGGGGGTGGCCCCCTCCCCTTGCTTGGGCTGGGGTCTCTGACTGCTGGGTCTGGGCCCGTTTCCAGCCCATCTGGCTTTCCTTGGAGCAGGGTGGGACACCCCGGGAAGAAAGGCAGCCCCTTCCCCAGGCTCTTTGCACATTCACACCCCACTGCTGCTGTGAGCAGCTGCGTCCCCCGTTCCTGCCCAGCAGAATGTCCCTGCCAGGAGCCCCAGAAGCACCTACAGAAATTTGTTTCCAATATCCAGCTGGTTCCTGGTGCCAGCCCCTCGCCTCTGAACTCAGCAGCTCTCGGGAGCTCCTCTCAGGACTGTCCCAGCACCACAGCACTCCTTGCACAGCTCCCACGTCCCACTGTCCCCAACATGCCCCAGCTGTAAAAGAACTGGGAAAGATCCAGGAAGGTGCATCCAATGGCAAATACTGTGAGTGGCTTTCTTTAAAGTATTGATGTAACTGTAACAAGTGACATTACCTTTTTTTTAAATAGTGTATTTTTTCCTTTTTTTTTTTAAAAAGACAAAGAATATCAGTCAATGAATTTAAAAGAAAAATTTGCTTATTTGTTCATATTATGTTCAAAGACAGTCTATTTTTTCACTGTAGAAATGTTACGTGTAATGGCTGTGATATATAAAAATGCAGTGCAAATTGCTACTTCTACATATTGCTTTTCTACCATTTAAAAGGTTTAACTTGCTCATGTAAAAACAAAATGTCCTTTCTGGATTTTTTTTTTTTTTTTTGGGTTCTTTTGTTTTAAATCACAGACCTATCCCACATCCCTGGGAGGGTAGGGGGGCAGCAGGGGAAGGGGTGGTGGCAGTGCCAATTCCCTCCCCTTCAGCTGTGGCCATACAGGGCCAGGGCTGAAATGGGAGATTCATCAACACCAGAGGCTTTTGCTGACTGGAGACAGAGATGTGATTTCGGAGCCTTGACACCCATCAGGTGTTTTAACATCCCAGGTGTGTTGCAGGTACCAGCCTAGCCTTTCTCTGTGCTGGTTGTGGCTCCAGTGCCCAGGAGTTTTCCTGCAGCCATGCACAGAGCACAGGATATCTGAGAAAAGCCACCCTGCCCCAAACTCTGCTCACCTCTGCCCTTTCCACTTTTTTTATTTTTCTAGAAGGGGTAATCATGGCCATCAAGTGCTGCCCAGAACCCCCCACACAACCCATTTCCTGTCTTTAACTGAAAAAAAGAAAAAGAAAAAAAAAAGAACCGACTGAAAGGCTTCTTCGAGATTTTACTTATTTGTGTGAAAGTTGCCCAAATTTCTAAGTATGTTGCAGCAAAATCTTACTGGACAAGGTGGGGGGAGGGGGGAGGTTTTTTTCTTTGTATGAGAGCAAAGTGCTGTTGCTTTCACACTGTTATTTCAAACTGAAACAGTAAGTGGTTTTCATACCACGGTGTATGTAGATATATTGACTTTGTATTAAAGGAAGATTGTCTGAACGTGCTGCAGCCCTGTGTGTGTGGGAGGGGCAGGGCCGAGGCAGCTGCTCTGGGCAGAGACTCCCAAATCCGTCCTGCCGGTGCCCAGGGCCAGGGAACAGTTGCTCTCCCTCTGCTCTCCCTCTGCTCCTGCTAAAAATAGGCACCTGTACAAGCCAAACATGTGGCTGCAAAGAAACAGCTCGTTTGGGGAGCTTTGGGCCCAAAAGTGCAGTGCCACAGGCACGAGCACGAGGGTGTTGCTGGTTCGGCGATGGATGAGTGGGGGGAGCTCAGCCTGCACCGGGATCCACCAGAAAGGTTCTGCCCACCTGGGGGTTTTACCCCTTGGGGGTGGTGCTGCTGCCCTGTCCGTGTGTGCCTGGTGGGGCACAGGGCTCAGATCCCTGTCCCTGCTCCGGATGGAGCCCAGAGGGAGGAGAATGCAGAGCCACAGGCCAGGGACTGGATGGGCTTTAAGGTTCTTCCAACCAAACCATTCTGGGGTCCTATGAGCTGCTGAAAACCCCTTGTCCCACTGATCCAGACCTAAGCCAAGCCAAAGGCTTTCCCAACCCTGGCTCTTGCTCACAGGTAGGCCCAGCCCAGCCTGAGCTTCCACCTCACCCACCTTAGGCCAGACAGGAGCACGGCTGGGAAAGGCTGGCAAGGACACGGGGGTTTGGAGAATGACAGAAGTGGTGGTCTGGGATCCTTCCCTCCCTTCCACAGCTCCCCCTCTCCCTATGGGAGACTGACACCACCAGCAGCAGTTTGACTCCAGCTTAAAGAAAAGAACAAAAAATTAATTAGCAAGTTCACAGAGAACCGTGATCAGCATCAGGTGCTCTGAGATCCCAGGGAATGACATCACCTCCAAAATGTTGTTGCTCCATGTGAGAGATGGAGTGGGGAGGGAGCCAACCACACATCAAACAGCAACAACCCTGATGGCACAGGAAAAAAGAGAAAGGAATAAACCCCAGAAATCTCCTGGTTTATAACCACAGCTCATGTACGTGTGTCCCTCCAGGCAGTCTGGGAATAGTAACAAGTTTTGACTTCATAATCTGGACTCAAAGGAAATTTGTAGCACAAGTGGCTCCACAGCTCAGCCACAAGACACAGGCACCTCCCCAGCCTCACATCAGTGAGGGGATTTTTGATGCTCACTTTATGTTATCATTGAAGAATAGAAAGGAAAAGCTGATTCTTCCTCTGTTTCTCAGCCTTCCCCTCCCTGCCTCCCTCCCTGCCTACCTGCTCCCCTGCACTCCCAGCACTGCTATTCCTGTCTCTCCATGACGATAATCATTCCCATCACTGCTCTCCAGGCTCTTATTTTGGTTCCATCCTTTTCTGAGCTGGCATGACCATCCCTCGGGTTGAAATGCAAACCCCTCACAGAACTGAAATAAACCCCACATGGAGCACAGGAAGGTGAGTGGCAAAGAGAATTGGAACAGCAGCTGGGAACTAAGTAAAGCTTTCCAAAAATCCCAACCAACTCTGCAGGAGGCCAGTTAGGGAAGCAAATACGGGATGAAATCTTTTCATTGAATCATGGAAAATCTTGAATTGGAAGGGACCCACCAGGATCATCCAGCCCAGCTCCTGGCCCTGCACAGACACCCCAACAACCCCACCCTGGGCATCCCTGGCAGCGCTGTCCAAACGCTCCTGCAGCTCTGGCAGCCTCGGGGCCGGGACCATTCCCTGGGGAGCCTGGGCAGTGCCCAAGAGTGAGGCTCACAGGGAGCACTCCCAGGAGAAGCTTCTGGAATTACATCCCAATTATAGTTTTTGAATGCAACAGCCTGACATGGGGATTAATAAATGATAAAGCAAATGATAAAAAAAATAACAAATGATTCCTGACTCTGGGATGTGCATGGTATGCTCCGACTGCACCCTGGTGCCCCTCCCAGCTGCAGAGGGCAAATGAAACAGGAATTCTTGCTCCAAGCTCAGTCTCTCCAGGTTTGCTGTTCCAGACAGCACCAGCCTGAAACCTGGCACGGGGCTGAGTTTCATTTTAATTAAACTAAGTGATGGCCCATTGATGCCCATTTGCAGCTGGGGGGGGGAGGCTCTTGTTCCTTATTGATCCCAGGGTTTTTTCCCTCACTCTGTCTCTCTCTTCTCTTTCTCTCACACGAGCTCCAAATGACAGCTTTGACAGCGACTTTATTAGAGATGTGAGCAGGGGTGGAAGGAGTAAATCATTGCAGGTAATATTTTTACAACCAGAGGGCTGTCACAAGGGCTCCAGATCTACGCAGTCCAACTCCCGGCAGAGGAGCGGGGTTAAGTCATGGACAGTGGTTTTACAAGGGATCTCAGAGCCCTCTTTTATTAAAGCTGAGAAGGACACTGAGAGCAGAGCCAAACCTGTGTCTCCAGCACGGGTTTTCCTTATGGAGTGTCCAGGGCATGGCTCAGTGCTTGCTCCGAGCAGAGTCCCACAGCCATGGGTCCAGCCCATGGCAGGATTCAGAGGTGCCCCCGCCCTGGCCGGTGCTGGTCCCATCTCCAGGGGCCCCAGGACGAGCACCTGTGTCACCCTCACAGTCCTGTCCACATCTGGCACTATTCCTATGCAAATCCTGAAGGGATTCTCTGCACAGTTTGATCAAAGTCTCTTTAAGCTCTGGCTCTGCCTGAGGCTCATCCAGACCCCCACGGCCACCCCGGTGCTGCCCCGTAAAGTTCAGAGCAGCAAAGCCCTTCCCAGGGGCTTGGAGGGAGCAGGCTCGTCCCAGTTCCCATTTACACCACACTGGGCAAAACCAGTTTGTGCCTCAGTTGGAATTTGCAGCAGCCTGGATGCCAAATCCCTGAGGGATTGATTTGCAAAAGGCTCTAGGCCCTTGCACAGCCCTAAACCAAGAGCCCCCCAGTCCCCTGAGCAGAACAAAGGCTTTAAAGTAGCTGGAACTGTAATTTACATTCCAGAGGAAAAGGAAAAGCTTTTCTTGGTTTACAGAATTACCCAAGTGGCAAAGCAGTTCCCAGGCCAGGAGAAATTCCTCACGTTGCAATATGCTTTAATTATACCAAGAGCAGCAGTAACAGACCGAGAAATCAATTCCTCCTCCTAAATAAGATGGTTGCAAATTCCAAGTCGTCAAGTGAACAGATGTAGAACTGAAATGGAAAAAGTAAATACCCTCGGAGGTGCTGAGAAAATCGTCTTACAAGTTCATCCACTGGGAAAGGGATACAGGGAGCCTGCTCCCAGATTTCCCAAGGAAACCACAAGTTCAATCACTTCCACTGCAGTGTCACCACAGGCACTTTAGATGCCACAGTGATAGAGGAAGTGACAATTCTTGGCTGTGAGGGTGGGCAGGCCCTGGCACAGGGTGCCCAGAGCAGCTTGGGCTGCCCTTGGATCCCTGGAAATGCCCAAGGCCAGGCTGGACAGAACTTGGAGTACGCAGGGATAGTGGAAGGTGTCCCTGTCCCTGGAAGGGGTGGGATGACCTGGGAATGTGGCTGAAGCCTGAGCTTTGCTATGGGATAACCACACACAACCATTTCATGCATTCACCCCAGTCCAGCTTTAATCTCCCTGTTTTTCCATTGTCTACTCATCCATCCATCCATCCATCCATCCATCCATCCATCCATCCCTCCATCTGCAGAGCAGGAGCACCAGATCCCTTTGCAATCTGCACAGGGATCAAAGCCCGAAGTCCCAACCTCGCTGTGCCTTTATCTCCTGAAACACCAAAGGCCCAACTCCTTCCAGCCATCAGAGGGAGGAATTCCTGATTAAGGAGTTTGGGCTGCGTCCATCTGTGTCCGTGCCCGGCCGTGCGCACACGGGGCACACGCAGACGTGCAGATGGCAATCCCGGATTAATGGGTTACACAAGGGCTTTATCCCGAGCTTACTGAGGATAATAAACCCCTCAGAACAAAACTGTGTCCAAATGATTAAAAAAAAGTCTCTTCTCTTTAAATATATAACGTTCTGCCTGAGCCGTGTAAGGTGTTGTTCAGGAAATTGCTGAACATCGCTGGTTCAGGTTCCACTTCCACCAGGCCCTTCTCCCATCTCTGGGCTGGGAGAGCCAAGCACTTCCCAGTAGAATAACCAGCAGGGTGGGGATGGCACATTGGTACTGCTGTGAGCAAAGAACAACCCACAACCAATCAATAGATGTATTTTTATGTTTTTTTAGGGCAACAAACACCCTGCCTAAGGCTCAGACTGGATGGGGCTCCAAGTATCCTGGCCTAGTGGAAGGTGTCCCTGCCCACTGCAGGGGGTTGGAATGAGATGAGCTTTAAGGTTCTTTCCCACCCAAACCATTCTGGAGTTCTGTGAGGTGTCTGCCCGTGTGCTGAGTCCCAGTCCAGAATGCATCCCCCTTCTCTCCTCCAGAGCACACCAGGAAGGAGCTGCTGAGCATTTGCCTCGGGGGTGAGGTGCAAACCCTTCCCCCTGGGGTGACAGCCGAGGCAGCTGAGTCACACAGCCAGAAATGCAATGAAAACCACCAAAAAAAAGTGCAAATGACTAAAATAAACCCACGTGGGCCCTGCAGATTTTGCCCATGGGATATTTTTAGAGGCTGGGGAGGAAATGCTGGAGGTACCTTCAGGGAGTCTCCAGCAGCAGGGGAGTGGAGAGACAAGGGAATAACATCAAACAGAGCAAGCTTGGAGGGCCATTGCTGAGAACCCAGTAGTGCATGAAATTGCAGATCCACCACATGGAATCCCACACTGGCTTGGGCTGGAAGAGACCTTAAAGTTCCTCCACTTCCACCCTTGCAGCTCCCAGGGCTTGCTCCATCTGCACAGAGGATGAGAGGCAGAAACAAACCCTCCACAGGTCCAATTCACAGGACACGTTGGTGTCAGAGGGGAAAACTTTCCACAGGTGACATCTGGAAACACAAATGTGACCTTTTTAAGCAGAAAGAAATGTTTTCAAAATTTCTTAGCCTCAAATGTCTCACTCCCCCTCTCCCACCTCCCTCTCCTCAGAGATCTTGGACTTGCAGGAGGGGTTATATTTTAGGGTATCCCTTTTTAGCTACAAAGAATTTTTTTAGGTTGAAACCTAAAGATAAATCAAACCAAATTACTATTCCCTCAGGAAAAGCAGATTCAAATTGCTGCACAATTTTTTATCTAAATAATGTTTAAATTTTAAAAAGGGGGGAGAAAAAACTAATTACATCTTTGTGTGGGAGATCATAAATCACATAATTACAATGGGAACCTCTGCATCTTTCCAACAGACCAAAAGCAGACTACACAAGTTCTTATCTCATTATTGTTTAATTAAGAATTATATTTGAGCATCTTCTTTTTAATTATCATGGAGCCCAGATGACTTCTAATCTCCTCTTTACCCAAAACGAGGGAAGGTGCAGTCCAAAACGGGCACTAATGAATTTACAATTTGCTCTTTGGGGAACTTTAATAAAATTTACTCCACACTGAAGATTAACACTGATAAAGTGAACTTCCAGAGAGAACATTTGGTTCCTTTCAATTGGCATCACACGAGTGTCAGGAGCTCACAGAGGCAATGCTGAGGTGTTACTTTTTGGGGAGGTTCACGCAGGGTTCTGTGATTGCTCCAACACCCCAAAACACCCCAGAGGGGACAGCAGGGCTGGGGGAAATGGGGAGCAGCAGAATCAGGAGCTGTGTCTGCACAAAGGCAGGGACACCTCCCACTGTCCCAGGCTGCTCCCAGCCCCAGTGTCCAGCCTGGCCTTGGGCACTGCCAGGGATCCAGGGGCAGCCCCAGCTGCTCTGGGCACCCTGTGCCAGGGCCTGCCCACCCTGCCAGGGAACAATTCCTTCTCAATACCCCACCTATCCCTGCCATCTGGCAGTGGGAAGTTCTATTTCGCTCCTCTGAACATGAGGAGAAACTTTTCCCCATCAAAACCTTTTCCCACTGAGGTCCCTGCCCGGTGTCCTGCTGACCCTGTGACCCGGGGTGACAAGCTGTGACACACACACACACACACAGAGATATATCTTTATAAATGTGTGAGGGGTTGTTTAAGCCCAGCACACAGCAAACACCTTTTAATTCAATTGGCTGAATCGACACAGAGAGATTATTAGTTTTCAGTAAGATTTGATTCAATTAATTAGCCTGAAAATATCAGCACAGCCAGGCGAGCAAAGAAAAACAGAGATAAATCCCTGCCATGGTGCTGCTTCATCTTTTAAAGGCAATTAACTCTTAGTTATTAGCTTTTAATTAGGGAATAATAATGACACCATTAATACAGTTTATTATACTTGTCAGCAGACAGCTGTTCCAACCAGATTCTATTATCAGATCTTGGCTTTTGTCTGCTCCTTGCAGGGGAGGGGAGGCAGAACTGGGGGGTCCCGGGCTGGTTCCCCCCTCCCACTGCCCTGGGAGGGAGCTGCCTCTCACCCCAGCCCCTTCCCAGGGATGCAGCAGGAGGGATGCTCCCTCCCAGACCCCAAAGGGGGCTCACAGAGTCACCAGAGGTTTCGCTGCTGTGTTAAACAACCCCTGGAATGGCTCCTCCTTCTCGGGGCATCCCGGTGGCAGCAGCCCCAGCCCTGACTGTGCCCTTGATGTCTCTGTCCCAGGTGATTCCCGAGCCTTCCCTGGTGTAGTGGTTTGGTCCAAAATACTCATTACTGTTTATCTGCTGTGAGATAAGAATTAGGAGAAATGCAAAACAGGCACCAAACTTGAAAGAATATAAAGAAGTTTATTAACAGACCTAAAAGAAGGAGAAAAAAAAAATTATACCACCTTCAGAACTCTCCTCCTCCCCCCACCTTCCTCCCTTCTCCCACTGACAATGTGAAAAGACAACCCTTAAGATGTTCAGTCTGTTTGCCACTTCCATAATAACCTTGTTCAGTCCATTTAGAAAGAGAAGTCTCTTCTTGCTCATGCTATGAAAACATTATCACAACGAGACAGCCGCCCACTTCCAAATATTGTTCAGTCCATTTAGGAAGAGGAGTCTCTCTGCCTGCGTGTGAGTCCTTTCCCCCGACTTGCAGCTTTTCCCGCAACTGCTTTCGAGGGTCCACTCTTGAAGTTTTTTGGGGTACAATTTTAAGGTTGAGCCGTTCAGAAACAAAAACAGAGGCCCTTCTCCTTCCCTGGGAGCAAAGGGTCTTCATCATCTTCATCGTTAGGACTATCTCTGGGAGCATCTCTAGGGACTGAGGTTTTCTCCTTTCCCGTTTGGAGCAAAAGTCCTCATCTGGTTCATCTCTAGGGACTGAGGTTTTCTCCTTTCCCATTTGGAGCAAAAGTCCTCATCTGGTTCATCTCTAGGGACTGAGGTTTTCTCCTTTCCCGTTTGGAGCAAAAGTCCTCATCTGGTTCATCTCTAGGGACTGAGGTTTTCTCCTTTCCCATTTGGAGCAAAAGTCCTCATCTGGTTCATCTCTAGGGACTGAGGTTTTCTCCTTTCCCGTTTGGAGCAAAACACGGCTGGAACAGGTCCATGGCTTCAGGATGGCCGTGGCCCGGCCCGGCCTGGCCCAAGCAGGGCCTGGCCGGGCCCGCTGGGCCCTGCTCGGGTCCTGCAGCCACCTGTCCCAGTGCCGGAAACGAGAGAGAGCTTGGAGGGGGAGTTTGCCTATTCTTAAATGTGGATCACAGAGGTGATCACAACTTTAAGTGGCTTAGAGAATTGTCCATATTCAAACTGGCCAGCTGATAGGTTCTATCAGTTCCCAGAGGAAACTGTAAGCACCCCTTAGCAAGGACGTCCCTTCCAGGACTATGCTTGCTAACCTATGACACCTGGGAAGGGGATGCTGGAGCTGTGCCAAAGATGGTTTTACACCTCAGCTCACAACCCCTGAGATGGATCCCAAACATCCACAGCACCAAAAACTTCCCTGTTTTGTTTTCCTTTCCTCCCAGCTTATCCCCCTCTTTGGAAGTGCCGTGCAGAGCAGGGCAGAGCTGACTTGGAAACAAATAATCACCTTAAAGAAATTAAGCACTTGGAATAATTCTACCCATTCCTAGTCTCCTCACACCCCACTGCCAGGCCCACATTCCTGCAGGCAGCTGCCGAGGGTGCCAGAAACACCATGGAATTCTTTCTTTTTGCCCCAAATTTATTGTGAAACTTCAAATCCTTCTGTAAGAGCAACAACCACGACCTTGGCAGTGGCCAAATGCCTCAAGTTTTCATTTCTGTGTCTGCTGAGTCACCAAAAGAAAATCTCCAGAGGCCAGTGATTACACAGCAAACAACATTTCCCATTATTTTCCCCATTATCCTGTTTCACCGTGTTCTAGCAGAGACTGGAAGCCATTTCCAGGGCACAAGCCTGTCTTCGCTGTGGTTTTTTATTCCTTTATCACACAGGAATTAACCTTACCCCAAATTATGCACACAGGACACTCCAGCAATACAAAAACGCAATGCCATAAATTTCCCCGATCTACTCGGGAGTTAATAAATCAGAAAAATAAGTGTAAAATATTCTGGTGGGTTCCACCACCTTGGTTTTAATTTGTTTTCCTTGCTCTGGACTGGAGGAAGCCCTAAGGGAAACTCCAGGAGCTCCTTGAACTGGCAGCCTGCTCGTGGAAGGAATTTTCTTCCTCCTCTCCCAGCACAGTGCAGTCAAGTCCTGAGGAAAGAAACGAACCTGGAGCAGGAACAAAGCAGCTGGAAGAGCCTATTTGCAATTTTCTACAGGAAAGCAGAGAGTTGTTAAATTGAAAGCAAAGCTGTACAAAAGGAAAAGCTTCCCCCAATGAGCACTGACATAAAAATAAGAAGGAAGAGGAAGGCAGGGTTATAACCAGACTACAACCATGAGCACTTGGACCTGGGAATTGCGGCACAGAGACGCTGTACTGAAGGGAAGGGGAAAGAGGAGAAAGGGAAAAATAAAAAGGAAAATGAGCATCAGTGCTGGGGAGCTACGGCAGGACACGGCAGCTCCCAGGACAGGCTGATCCCTGTCCCCGGCTGGCAGCGCCCAGGGGAGGTGACCGAGGCTTTGTCACCTCTGTGAGCCCGAGCTGCCCCCGCCCTCACACCCTGACCGAGCCCGAGCAGTTCAGGAGAAGCTGTTCAGTCTCGGTACAACAACACAAACTTCTCCGCTCAGGAGTGGTTTTTTCTCAGCTGTATCCAGGTGCAAGTTGGGAGAGGAAAACCAACAAAAAAATTGAGTTTCAAGAAACTTTGCCTTTCATCCTCTTCCACCCCCTGCCATGGCAGGGACACCTTCCACCATCCCAGGCTGCTCCAAGCCCCAATGTCCAGCCTGGCCTTGGGCACTGCCAGGGATCCAGGGGCAGCCCCAGCTCCTCTGGACACCCTGTGCCAGGGCCTGTCAGTGCTGCTGCTCACGGCAGAGCTCCATGTCACCACTCAGGTCTGAGCACAAACATCTGAATCCAACCAGGAAAAAACCCAAGAACCTCTCTTACTACTGAGAAAAACTGCAGGGAAATTAAGTTGGACAAAATGGGCCAAGTCCTTGATTTGGGAGTATCACAGAAGTGAGAGAAATGGCAGTGCTTAACAAGCAGCCAATTGTCTCTAAGCTGAATTAGTGAAAAATGTGATGATAAATTGCTCCTATAACCCAGCCCCATCCCGAGCAGAGGCAACTCACACAGTTGTGTTCAGGCAGATTTTTCACTTTGTGCTGACAAAAATCTCACACTAATCACCCAACCCAGGCCACAAAGCTCCTGGATTGCAGTGTTAATTCCATGTTATAGCTGAATCCCAGATTAAGCAGACACACCACGTCTCCAGCTCCAACTGGCTCTGAGCTATTCAGGTAACAAAGAGAAGGAAACCTCAGCTCTAAGCAGAGCCACGAGGAAATCATACTTGCACCAGAGCCCTTCTCCCTCCTCGTGGCTTCTCCACAGAGAAAACTGTCCAGCAACCCTTCTGTACCTCCAATCAACACCGATTCATCTCTTTAGTCAGGCAGATGAATCCCTGCTCCTCTCCAAAGCAGCAGCATCTTGGCCTGGATCATGGGTAACTGACCATTCACTCCTCATCAAAGACAACTTGCTGTTTTCCAGAGACAGCTCCATTAAATGAAGCAGATGAGCAGCGGATCTGGCCATTTATTTATTTTTAAACCCTGATCTGGGGCACAGGGGAGGGTATCACTCCTGTTTCAAAAACAGATTGGCTGCGAGCTCGTTTGCTGGGGGATGTTAGCAGCTGGCATCTGAAATGGCAAGGCTGGGGTGGAGAGGTAAGCCAAAGTCAACTGTGCTGTAACAGAGCAAAAATCCTGTTTGTTCCACAGGAAAAGTGGTTAAGCTGTGGTGGCTGTGTAATTCCAAATAGTATTTGCACAGTGACCTTTACATTTCCCCTCTTGGAAACCAAAAATTTAATTGTTTTGCTGCTGTCATGCAGAATAAATAACTCCCAGTGACTTTCTATTGGTGAGCAAGTAACCCAAGGACTTCTCTTCTTCTGCTATCAAAGCTGCCAAATAATTCTGTGTCAACAGCTCCAGCTCATTTGAGTCTCAGGATTGTGCCAAAACTGCCTTTTTTTGTGTCCGTGTGCCAGCACAGTTGTTCATGGGACAAGGAACAAGAGATGACCTGAACGTGGGGCTGGAAATCAGGAACCCACAGGAGCTCCCCTGGAGCCTCTCTGCTGGATCCCAAGCGATTTGTTCACTCTGCCCCTGTAACTCCGGGATCCCACCTGTGCCAGGTGCTCTGACTCTGACACTGCTCAAATTTCCAGAGTTAAATTCACTCACGGGGTGGGAAATCCCACGAGCTCAACTCAAAGTGCTTTCAAACTAAAACAGCACCTTCAGAGCCAAGTTCAGGTTAAAAGAGCTCCTGGTTACCTTAAGCTAGAACTCCCTGAGTTAAGCACTCCCACCAAAGCACGGGCCTGCTTCCAGAAGGGAACTGCACCTGTTTAATGAGCAGTTTTATTAAACTGGTGCAATTTGTTCAAGCTGAGGGAGAACTACTGATGAAGAACTAATACAAACAGCAAGGGAAGGGGAACAGAGAAAAATCCTCATGGAATAACCTCAAGAAATAGAAGTTCTGCAAAACTGGCCAAAGCACAGATGTCTGCAGCACATGACAAGGCTTTTCCATCATCTGCCCTTTCCCTAAGCTGAACAGTCAACAAAATAAAGCAAAATTAAAGCAAGTGCACTGAAGACGGAGTGTCTGAGATCCTGGGATGTCCAACCCTGTACAAGCTGGGAGCCAGGAGAGGCCATGGATGGGAAATCCACCAAACCCCACATGTGGACACGGGTCTGCACTGGAGATTTGCAGAAGTGCATTTGCAAGAAGAGTTGTTTCCACAGGAAACCAAAATGAGAACCCAAATTCTGGTTCCATGGGACCAAAGTGAGAGAACTGTGACCCAGCAGAGGACAAAGAGGCGGAATTCTCATCAGGCTTCAGGGAAGTTGGGATTGTCCATTCAGCCCCATCACTGCACAGCCTCACCCAAGCAACACTGCTAATTTTAGTTTTCTATTTAATCCTGTCCTTTGCAAAGGAAAAAAGGAATTGTCTCCTCCATTTCATCTTGCCAAGCTCAAGATCTTTCCGAGCCAGGAGTTAATGAATCTCCAGGCCCTGTCCCACTCTCCAGGCACACGGGGACTCTCCGCCGGCCTGGGAGGAGGAAGGAGCCGCTGATCCCCATCTCGTCCCTGCTGCCAGCAATTAGCACAAACGAGTTTATTGCATGTGACAGTTGTGACATTGACTCGGGGACTCTGAGCAGCTCCTGTGCCACAGGTTTCAGAACATCTGCTCTGGTGTCCTGGTGCTCAGGAGCCTGCAGGAAACCCCAGCCCTGGGCGCCAGGGAAAGCTCCACACCTCACCGCAGCGGGCACCCTGGCACAGCCTGCGAGGGCAGGAGCAGCGGCTCCAGGCAGGTGGGAGCTGCACAGCAGCACCACCCCTGAACATCTGTGCAGGCAGCATCTGCAGAGGATGGAGCTGGCACCAACGGGGAGCGTGGAAAAGCCACAGGAGGAAACTGGAACGCGCTTTGGTGCAGCTGCAGCTCAGCCGTGCAGGGTACCGGGGCTCAGTACCCACGAATGCCCTGCTCCGGGGGCCAGGAAGGCGGAGAGGTGGGAGGAGGAGGAGGGTGAGGAGCGGTGCCAGCCCCGCCCGGGGCTCAGGGAGCACGGCCCGGCGCTCCCATCGCCTCCCCGGCCCAGCAGAATCTCCTGTGCCCCCACCCCACCCGCGCTCAGACCCGCGGGGGCTCCGGGGCTGCCTGGAAATGGGGAAATGTGGGAATGTGGAGCAGCGGAGGGGCTGATCCCTCTGACCACGGGCAGTTCCTGGCGGGCGCTGCTGCTTGAGACATCTTCAAAATCGCATCACTGCAGCAACACAGCAGCCCTTAACCTCAGAGGTAAGCTTCGTGTGGGTGTGAGTTCCAAGAGTTCCTCCCAGCAGCTCCTCCACACTGGACGAGTCCTCAGATCATGTCAAGGAAAACGAATAAGCTGCAAAAGACTGGAAGTTGGAGATTTCTTTTCTTTCATATAACCCGCAGCACCAGCCTCATCCTGCAATAACTGGAGAGGAATTTGTCAAAAAGCTCAGGATGGGAAATTTAAGGTGTTTAAATGGTTTCAGGCAGATGCTGTTCGAGGAGGTTCAACGACCTCCTGCTGCACAAGACCTTAAACTTAGAAATGAAGAGACTTCAACCCCCCAAAAAGTGTCATTCTGAAATGCTCAACAGCCTTTAATTCATTTTGAGCCTAGAGGCAGAGAAAAAAATAGGCAAAAAATACATCACAGCCTTAATCTAGGGGGAGAAAGAAAAAAATCATTATTTGTATAGCACATAATCAGACACAAATATATTTCACTGGAGGAAGGGGTAGGAATGTGCATTTCCTATTTCCTTGTCAATAGTCTGATACCCAGAGACCATCAATATGGCCACTATCCCGAATCTGCACAAGTCATTCCTAAACCAAAAAGAGGGATTTAAAAATCAACAAAAAGAGAGAAAACCCTTGCACCAAGGAAGGGCATTCAACAGTTCCAGGTTCATGTTTCAACATAACTCAGCATCTGAATATGGGGTGAGGAAACACACTTCTGTTTTTACAATATAAATAGTATTTGGAAAAGGTACTACATATGGATACAGCAACGGTGCTATTGCAGGACTCGAACATGCAGAGGAAATTCCCCGTCGCTCACAACCACTCATCCCATCCCACCCTTCCCTCCCACCTCCAAAAAAAAATCCTCTGCTGGTTAAATTTCTCTTTCAATTGTTTTAAATATTTCTCTCGTGGCCTGGCAACATTCTTAGTCTTTTATACAGCAAGTTTTCTATTTAATCACATTTCAAACGACAGGAGACAGCTCTGTAGGAGGAACAACCGAGGCTCGGGAGAACCTTGCCAATTTTTTAAACTTTTATTAGTCTCAGTTTGGTTTTATTCGTGGAGACATCTACTGAAAATGTCAAAAACTCAGAAATAAAAAAAAACAAAAAACCAAAAAAACCCAAACAAACAAGAAAAAAACCCCAGAACCTTGTTTGCAAGGTCTTACAACCGCGCACGCGCAGCCACACACACAGAAAGGACCCGTAGCAGACGCAGGAGAAAGGACGGGAACTCCAATCCTCAAGGGAGAACAAAACCAAAGTAAAAAAAAATTAAATTGCTTTATTCTATCTCCACTCTTTCACTAGGACAGTTTAATACCCATGGAGTCTCTTAAGATGCTAATCTACCATCTGCTAGCCCACAAATCCTTCCCACTTATTCCCTTAAAGATCCAGCCAGAGCGTTGCTTAAAAGCCTCTCCCCAGAACAAGAACCACCTTGCAAAGGGGCTTAAAAAATAATAATGAAAACAAGAATATTGTCTCTTTCCATCCAGTAATTTCAGGGAATTAAGTGGAAAAGATTGCAGTGCAGCATTCCAGGTTGCTCTGCTGGCCCGGCCGGGGCGCGGAGGGAGGGGAGGGTCTGGATGCCCTCTCCCCCTTCACCAGAACCTCCCCAGCTCTGCCATGGCCCCTTTGCAGCTCGGGACCAGCACTGCCTTGTTCTCTCCCTCTGAACTGATTGAGGTCCTCCAGAGAGTGGAAGACTTTCCAGTGACTTCAGCAGGGTTTGGATCAGGCTGCTTCCCAAGCACTGCTCCACATCAGCTCTTCGGCCGGAGGTGATTTCCAAGCGTCCAGGTGGGAGCTGCCCACTCAATGCTTCAGGGTTTGGGTTTGCCTTTAGTGCTCCTTCAATCCTCAGTGAGCTGAGTCCAATCAAAGGCAGGGCTTGCACTCCTCTTCCCCAGGAGTAACTCAAAGGCTCAGTCTTTACTCAAGGAAAGGATGTCACGACAATCAGATGTTTGGGGAATTTCTTCTTTAATAAGATAAAAGAAAAACATACAAACACCTCCCAAGCTTCTGTCATGGAATGATTCTCACACTGTAAAGAGCACAACTCAAAAAAAAAAAAATTTAAAAAATAAAAATACAAAGAAAAGAGAAAGGTTCCTAAGGGAGAAGTGCTGCCAGGGAGCCGGGGCAGCCCCTCAGAGCTTTCACCGCAGCAGGACGGGGGCGGCTCGTAAGGAACTAACACAAGCAGCAACAGAACACCTGCCAAACAAGGGTGGCACATTGGAACTCAAAGCCATGCTGATCTTGAACTAGAAAGCAACTGTGATGGCAAAGGTGGGGAAGGAAGATGACAGGAATGACCCAAACCTGGCCATTTCTTCCTAAGTCCCTCCCTGGTGACGTGGCAGCGATGCCAACATCCCTCTCAGGGCTTTCAGAGAGCGAATGGTAAGAAACATCCCAGCTGTGAACATTTCTTCCCCCACCTTCCCCAGCTTACAAAGATAGTGTTTCTTTACAAAAGAAGAACCCAGAACATTCCAGGACATCTGCTCTTGCTCTCCCTCTCCCCGCTGTAACATCAGTCCTGATTCGTTTGGGGGTGATGGGGGAGGATTTCATTTATTTTGTTTTAAAGCCATAATCTAGAAAAATGTTTTGTGGAAACTTTCATTTTCCTATTTTTGCTTGCTTTTTTTTTTTTAATAATGCTCATTCATAGAAAACTTCACAAAGGTGACGTCTATGTACAGAAAACACGATTCCAAAGGCTGCTTCAGTAGTCAATGTAATAGCACCTTGAAAGACAAAAGTTTGACAGATTTGAAAAAGTCATTTTGTTAAATTTTAACCCTTTCCTCATAAAAAAAGAACCAGTCACAAAGCTCCATCTGTAGAAACTCTTCCAAAGTCTCCGTGTGAAAAGCTGAAGGGTTTCCAAGCTCCCCAGCTCTTGGTCAGCAACTCCTGGCAAGGTCGAGGTAGCAGCCAGACAGGGATTTCCTGCAGTCCAAACCAAGAGATGAAAGAAATTCACAGCAGACTATTGCACAGGGCTGGTCTTCCATTCCACAGTTTTGTATTTATTTTTCCACGAACTCAAAAAGGGTTAATTGAATATTTTGAATGAATCCTGGTTAAAACATGTTGCTCGGAGTCCCAGGCTGGTACTGTGTCTGCAACAGGCTCTCCATAAAGGCCAAGTAATCGGGGGTTTGTCCATATTCTTCAGGATTTCTTGGATTCCCCAGCCGGGGACGCTTGGCTGCTCTCACTTCATCTCCCGAAAATACATCTTCCTGAGGGGCCCCAGTGCTGAGGGACTGCAGGAGACACAAAACAACCATGAGAGGCACAGCAGGAGAACAGGGACAGACCCGCGGGTCGTGCCTCGCGCCGGGGCAGCCGGGAACAACCCGGGCATTCTCCAGTCCCATCACTGGGTTAAATGAAATGGTTTGAAAGGGTAAAGCACCAGGTCTGAAAACACCCAGCAAGTCTGGAACCAAAAAAAGCTATGAAATAAATCCCTCATCTTTTCTAGGCTCAGTAATTCCACTGTATGCACTTAAAGACCGCCTGATCTTGTAGATTAAGAGATTTATAGGTAAGAGCTACACTCTAAATCTCCAGTTTGGTGAGAAAAAGGAGTTTGGTCCCACGGTGATAATCAGTTCTCCAGAAACCACTGAGCTGCAGTCCAGCTCAGCTCACATTTGGACAGGATGGCTCTCTATAACTGAATTCATATGGTGTAAAATGACCTGAACATAATCTTTTAACCAGAGAAAATAAAACTCTGAGCTGAACACGTGCAAGGGAAAATCATTTCTGTGCCTCTCAAGCATTCATGGCCAGGATTTCTTCTACTCCGTGTATTTTGGGAATGACAAGCAGTTTTACAGCCACAGAAACTGGAGGCTGCATTCACCTAATGTCTAAAAAATACATGAAGAAAATGGGAAGGGGCTCTGCAAGCTGCAGCTGGTTTATTGTTTGCTATTTTGGTACGCACCAGGCGAGACTTGACTCTCTTGGGAAGCTCTTCCTCCAAGGTATAAATATCCCCACGCTTTACCATTAGCTGAGAACCATCTTCAAACTCAACCTGCAGGGAGGCAGAAGATGAAATCAGAGACAGCATTTGAACAGCCCATTCCCGGCCTGTGCCACACCTGGGCCCTCCAGGGAACACCCAGGAAGCATCAGGGGCCAGCTCCCACAGATGCAGCCCCTGGCACTGCACGTCTCCAGGGCTGCTGTGGAACGAGCACTCCCAAGCTCTGGTGAGGATGCTGAACTCAAAAAGTGCTGCTTTCAGTGCTGGTCAGGCACCTCTGTCTTATCCAAGTGGATTCATTCAGTGCTCCATGGATCCCAAAATATCTGTGCTCCAGCTGGCCCAGCACCTCTGCTCCCCCCTCCCAGGCACAGCACTTCACATTTCTACTGATTTTTGATTCACATCCTGAAAAAAGCAGCTTTTCACTTATAACAAAAGCAGCCCTGCATTCAGGCCAACATGGTAATAAGAATTTCTTTCATCTTAAACAAAGCATTTTCACAGGTCACAAGGAAACAACTCCAGCTACTAAAGTACATTTGTATTTCAACCAGCAGAAATAGTCAGCCAGGTACAAAAAACTCCTCCCATGAAACCCTTTTTGCTAAGCACTGATTATATCATGAATTATGCATCGGATGTTCCAGGGATGTTTATTCATGGAAACGTGCACAGCAAAATGTTAAAACTATTAAAAGTTTTTAAGGGATTCTTATTTCCTTTGCTCAAGACTTTAATACACTTTTCTGGATAAAGCAGAAGGACACAGAGCACAGTTTAATAGGGGTGTCAAGTTCAGGCTGGACAAACTCAGAGGGAATAAATCATCTGTGCTCTCAAATCCTCCTCCTGCTCTGCCCAGCTCCAGCAGCCCATCCCTGGTGCAGGCTCAGCTCTCCCACCCTGGAGCAGCTCCCCAGAGCTGGGATCCCTCTGCCACACTCACCTGGTAAATCTGACTGATCTGGGCTGCAATAAACTTGGCCTTGTAGATGATCCCATCTGTCCACTGCAGCTGCACCAGCTCCCCCTCCAGAGGGGGCCCCATCTGGATGCAGTCCCTGCTCTGAGGACAGAGAGAGAGGGGTCAGAGACACAACTCCACCAGAGCTCAGGAGCCAGAGGTGTGCTAAAATCACAGAACATTATAATGAGCTATAAGTTTCTGCACTTGTGATTAATTGTGGGCATCTCAAACAAAACCAGCCTGAGAGACCAGAATCAACACTGGCAGCTCCTTCTGCTGACAGCACCCAGTTCATGGACATTTCTCATTACAAATCCCAAAACATCACATCTCCTGTATCTCAAAAACAAGCAGGGCAATGCAGTGAATCAGTGGCACAATCAGGAAGGCAATGCATGAGCTGACAAATCAGCCCTTCTAGACATTCCCTCTATTAAGTGAATTCCCTGTTTTGAACCAGAAGTGCTTACGGACAATCTGCTTCCCCCATGAATCACACTTGTCAGTTGAAAAATAAGATTATTCAACCACAAAACAAATAGGATGAAACCTAGAACAAACACTGCTTTCTGTGAAGTCATCTGCATTCAGCAAGATCACATCTTTGTAGAGCAACCAAAAAATAAATGAGATAATGTCAGAAACAAGACCTGTCATGAAGAGCAGTGTGAGATTTTCTAGGCAAGCAGCAACTTAAAAATTAAAATGAAAAAGTTAAGTTTTGCTTCACTGTTCCACCCCAAGGCACAGATAACAGTTTGTACTCGGTGATGCAGGAGTGGCCCCAGAGCTGCCTTACAATGATGCTCTCGGGGTAAACGTTGTCACTGTAGGAGCCATCGTCGAAGTTCACTTCGTAGAAGGTCTGGGTGGTGGTGCCGATGACCCTGCAGCGATAGTAGAGCCCGTTCCTGTTCTTGGTGATCACTGTCTGCCCCAGGGCCACCTCCCTCCGGAACGGGACCTGTGCGGGACACAGCAGGGAATCAGCTGCAAGCCACACCCAGAAAAGCTGTGTCAAAAATCCCATGGGATCATGGAATGGTCTGGGTGGGAAGCACCTTAAATCCCATCCAGTCCCACCCCTGCCGTGCAGCCACAGCTGCTCTGGGCACTCTGTGCCAGTGTTTTACCCCCTTCACAGCCAGGAATTCCTTCTCAATATCCCATCTAAACCAGGTCTCTTGCAGATTAAAGCCATCCCCGATAATGACTTCCTGGACAATCATTCTGCATTAAAAGCACATAATCTTTTTGAGCCAACACAGGCAGGGAGAAACTATTTTAATAAACCCCAGAAACAAACCAATGCAACAAAACCCCCAAAAAAAATCCCCAATCCCACATCCCAGCACAGAAGCCCAGGCCCAGCCCCAAGCCTACGTTCTGGTTTGCTGCTTTGTGCTTGAAGCAGGTGATGGACACGACGTAGGGCCAGTCGTCGGGCTCCATGGGCACCCCGGCCGCGTGCGCGCACGTCACGTGGAAGGACGTGGAGCAGTGCTCGTAGGAGCACTGGATGCAGGCCCCCGACACCTTCTTCATCCGCTTCCGGCAGTACACACACCTCTGCAAGGGAACACAGCTGGGGCTCAGACACATCTCTGGGAAGGAGCAGAGCCTGGAGTTGTGCAGAGACACCGTCGCCCACGGGACGTGGCACCGCACCTGGCACGGCGCAGAGCCCGTGGCTGCAGCACCCAGGCCCAGCAGGCACAGCCAGAAGTGACCTTCTGTGCCAAGGGCTCGGGCCCACATGGCCACGAGTGTCTGCGTGCACTCACTTGGGATCTCTGCAAGGCAAGAAACTCCAGCAGATACTGTCCTTCCCTACCTCACCATTCCCGTGGCCATGCCAGCACCTCCCAGTCACTCAGCCCTGCAGAGCCACGCTGGGCAGGGACGGACTGGACTCCAGTTTGGACTGGGCTCACTGGAGGGCTGAGGGAACTGGAACCAGGCAAACACCCACCAGTGGTACCAGAGAACTGCTGCACCTGCGCCCTCACCCCCCTCAGATACAGCAGTGCATCTACGTTACACTAATTCCAACAGCAGCTGGATCCTCAGATGCAGCGCTGGAAAACAACATTTCCATTTTTTTGAAAGAAAAGAACACAGTAACTGGGCAGCAATTTGCTCTGTTCTATTTAATGGGACATTGTATCGATTAGATCTCATAGAATATAAAATCATATAATGGAACAAAAATACTGTGGGTTTATTTTAGATGCATAAGCATATCAACCATAAATATTTTATTGGCATCCATGTCAGATGAGCCACTGTAGATAATTCAGTCAGTTTTGCAAACAAAAGAAATAAAAACATTGTACCAAAACACCAGAATTACAGGGGGGAAAAGGTCTGAAATCTTGGAGACATTTTCACACTCATTTTCTGCAAAGCAGAGCCAGTTATTAGGTAATCAGTGTAAGACATGTGACTGCTTTAAAAAGAAATTGCATTTTCTCAAAGCTAAAAATCCTAAGCCTGATGGCACTGACAGTGAGCAGGAGCTGTAGAGGGAACAAGAGAGATTTCCTCACTCCCTGTTACAGCACCAGTTCTTGTTTCCAGCCCCTCAGAAATACAAAAAAGAAGATTTGGGGAATCCCAGTCTAAGGAATGGATGCTTGCATGATTCCAGGGATCCATTTGGAAACACCGCTCAGTTTTTAACATTTCCAGTCTAAGGAATCTGTCACTGATCAGCAAATCCCAGAACAGTGTGGGCTGGAAGGACCTTAAAACTCCCCCCATTCCCCCCCTGCCATGTCCCAGGGTGCTCCAAGCCCCATCCAACCTGGCCTTGGACACTTCCAGGGATCCAGGGGCAGCTTCTTTACCTTATCTGAGGCTGGGACAAGGCAAATCAGGGCAAAATTAATATCACACATAAGACAAATGTGCCTTTCACTGGTTAAAATGAACAGAAGCTGCCCCTGACCATGGCATGCGGTGGAACCCCAAAACCTTCAAGGTCCCATCCAACCCAAACCATTCTGGGATTCCTTCTCCAGGAGCACTGCTCTTCCTTGAAAGCAAAAGATGGCAAAGAAAAGGAGATTTTTGTTCTTCCTTATTCCTGTGCAAGACCCCCCTCCCTGCCTGGGCTGTGCCCCACATTCACATGACATAAGTCCCATTCCTTCCTATGAATTAACTGAAGGCAGTTTGTTTACACCAAAGATTAATTTGGCCTTTTTACACAAACGAACAAAAGCCAGGAAATTCAAAGCCAGAGCCTGAGTGCTGCCAGAACGTGGGTTTAGCCTTTAATAAGCTGAGCCTTTATCGCTCTGCAAACCATGTTCCAGAGGCAGATAAGCACCAGGAAAGTGCACAGCAGGACTGAGGGGAGTCAATAGCACAGATCCCATTATTAACCTGTCGATATCCCCTTGTCCCAGCAGCAGGGACAGCTGCTGACACCCAGGGGCCTCAGGGAGCATTAACCCCCCCAGGGCAGGAATCTGCCCTTCCTGATGCAAACAGGGCTCTGCCAAGCCAGGAATAGCACACACCCAGTGCCACCCTGTGCCCACACAAACTCCCTGCGACAGGCACAAGAGCTGCACCAACGGGATATTCAGAGTAAATCTGATCAAAAGATAAATGTGAGTGACAGTGAGCCTGAAGTGTAAGGAGTGATGGAGATGGAGGAAGTGACAATTCTCGGCTGTGAGGGTGGGCAGGCCCTGGCACAGGGTGCCCAGAGCAGCTGGGGCTGTCCCTGGATCCCTGGCAGTGCCCAAGGCCAGGCTGGACAGGGCTTGGAGCAGCCTGGGACAGTGGAAGGTGTCCCTGCCATGGCAGGGGTGGCACTGGATGGGATTCAAGGCCCCTCCCAATCCAAACCAGTCTGGGATTGTATGAAAATGCAGACCTGGAAGTGTGGGAGATGGGATGGACAGAAACACCAGTGCCAAGTGCTGTGGGAAAGCAGCACATGGAGATTTAAAGGCATTTTCTGTGGGAGGGAAAAGAGTCTAAAGCACAGGAGAGAAATCTTCGGAATAAATGCACACCAGAGTCAGGTCACAGCTGAGAGTAAGAAATGGGCTGTCTCCTGCATGATGAACACTGCAATTCATTTACTCCACTGAGGAATGACAGCTAATTATTCCAAATTTCCACGTCATAAATAATTTACGTGCACAGGCCTGTAATGTGCCATCAATCCAGGAGCAGGAAACTGCATTCCTGAAAATGGTGCCATACCCACAAATGGACTGAAAAGTCTGTGCTTACACAGGGAGATCTGGCACATGCTTAGAGAACAGGATACACCTTTCACCAGATCACTGCAACTCCTTGGTACCTCAGCCCTCATCACAGGAACTTAAAATAATACAAACATATTAAAAAATCAAATAATAATCATGGCTTACCCCTACCCCCTCTCTCCTCCACTACCCTCATCCATTCACATCAGCTGTCCTCACCCTTCACAACATTCCTCCTCTCCTTTTCCATTTTTTTTAGCAACAAAGGTCATCTCCCCAGTTTTATCAAGTACTGCACCAAGTCCATCATTGCCAAAGTCAGGAGTTCCAATGCCATCACCTTTTAGTCCCCCTCAGTTTATCTTCCTAAACGCAGCTGCTAAACCGCAAAGCACAGACATCCCCCCAGCCCCCCTCCACTGACTCCTCACGTGCTCCAGGAATTACCTGCAAAGTCCTTTGAAGAATCCTAAAACTCCCCATGATGGCTCATGAGTCTCTCCACACAATCTTATCCAATTTTAACTCCCTTTGTACCTCACACCCCACACCACAGCTGCTGCTGGAAGCACCACTGCCTCTGGATTCTGCCATCCAAATTAATTGTTTAATCCTTACCTAATTCATAACTCTAAAACTTTCCAAGTGAAGGGCTTAAAGCCAGGCTTTGACATTTGAGCTACAAGCCAGGCTCTGGCTAACAGCACCATAAGGAATATGTGCCTGTAAATTCCAACACTGGACTGTGTAAGTCAAGGCACTTCATACCAAAATCTCACATTCCCTGAGACAGGAAGAAAACATGAGGTGCAAATGGAATACAACAGAAGAAATCAAACAAAATTTCCTTCCAGAGCTCCAGGAGCATTTGGACAATGCTCTCGGGGTGGGATTGTTGGGGTGTTTGTGCAGGGCCGGGAGTTGGACTCACGGTCTTTGGGGTCCCTTCCAACTCAGGATATTCTGTGATTCTATGAAACTTTGCAGTTTTAATTGAGGAATGAAGGAGAAATGGGCACAGTGGGTCCATGCAGAGGCTCTGGATGACACAGCTACACTTCGGAGCAGAACGAAGCAGCAGAGTCTGACACACACTGATACTGCCCTGGCTCTGCAGGACTGCCAGGCAGCCAAGGAAGGGTTAAAGAATTAAGTCATGTTTCCTTGTGAGGCTCCATTAAGCAATACAAGTGAATCTTGTGTAAAAGGATTTTAAGTTCAGCATTACAAGTGCTGGTAATGAAGAGGATGCACGTTGGAAGTGTCAGCTGATCCATAAAGAGCCACCGCTGCAAGATTTATCACCCTGGATTCTTTTTACATTCACATTTGTGTACAAAACCCATTTGCACCACGGAGAAATAACTCTGGAAGCAGGGATAGGTTCTTCCTAATCTCTCACCCAGGCTCCCTGCACTAAGTAGCAGCTCTGTTAACGAATCCATCAGCGCTAACCCATCTATCACTGCTCCAGCACCTTCCCCATCCCACACTGTGTCACCCAGCTGACTTCTGTACCAAAAAAAGCAGCAAAAGCACAATTTATTTTGCAATAACACACTATAGTGATGGAGCATTAACTAACATTAAGATAAATTGCTCTGAGCTAATGAATCGTCCATTACTAATCCCTCGGATGAGGCCACACAGCTAAATAACAACGTGGAGCTGGGCTTGTATTAAAATCCTTGCAGTCTTGCCTTGCAGTCAGGGTCACAGAAATGTTTATTCATTTCTACAAGAGCTTTCTTGATAGAAAAAGAGAAATGTTGTGAAGAAAGATGAATTAGAGATGAACAAGTCAGCAATGTATGAGCTTCTCTCTATCACCATGTACCTTGGCACACCCACTGTGCCGTACTTGGAGTAAACGAAGCTCTCAGGCAGTTTACACCTGATTGCAGGTGGGAAGGAGTCCCAGGCTCTGCCCAGGCTACAGCACACTCCCAGAGAGTAAAGGCAGCTCTGGAAATCAGAGCTGTTTGTGTGTCAAAGCACTGGCAGTGCTCGGCAGACACAAACGATGCAGCTTCCCAGAGCTCTTGTTTGGAAGTGAGAGCGAGATCACCTTTAATCTCTTTACGAACCCATACAATGTTTTTCTGTCTAGTAACAGCTTTACCCTTTGGCTCTTGTTCCCAAACATTCTCCCCAGGTAAAAGACACCCACCAGTTTCCACCTCTGCTCCGGGATGGCGCTGATGTCCACAGGATGACGCTCTATGACATTGAGGAAACGCGCCTCGGGGACAGCAATAGCGCAGATTACATGGACCCACCTGGGGAGCAAAGTGAAGACACAGATCAGGGCCTGCCATTATTTGAATGAAATGCTCAGGAGGGCAGTTAACATTTCCCTGCCTCCCTCAGCATTGAGGCACATTTCCAGGGGTTGGCAGCCTTGGCAACATTCCCAACTGACTGTTAATCAGGGTGGCACAAGGTAAATGTCTCTGGAACAACAGAGATCAACCTTCTTTTGCACTCGATTTTGCACGATACTAAACATTCTCTGAGAAGACTTTTCTCTGAGAAACAACCACATTCAGCAAGAGTTCAGAAGCTCTGCTGTTGAGCAGCCTGGTGCAGTGTAGAGCAGCACAGTCACTCAGGCTCATCCTGCCAAGTCAGCGAGGAGCAGTTCCCTCCAAAACCCCAAAACTTGCTGCTACACTGATCATTAAGACCAAATTCACAAGATAAGGAGATGAGGTGCAGTATGGAAGGAAAATACACTCAAAGCCAGCACTCACCGGCCATCAGTGGTCATCTGGAGAGCTCCTCCCCTGAGATTGCACAGGCAGCATTCCTGTGGGAACACAACTCCTTCAGAACAGGACCCGAAAGCTCTGCCAGGCTGTTTATCCTCCCCAGAAAATGACTGCACCCCACCTGGGATGTCAAAGGCAGCCTGAACCCTCCCACCACTCATCTCTGTGGAAGCAGCTGAGCGATCCCAGCAGTATCCAGTGGGAACTGAGCTGTCTCCAGCCCTTACCGCTGCCCATGCGCCGGCTGAGCACCGCGAGCACGACCAGCTCTCGTTCACCAGGTCTGGGCGTATCCCGTAACAGCCTGGAAGAAACAGAGTCACAGCCTTGTTACAGCAGAGGTTTGCCAACATTTCTTAGTACTGACTTGCTGACTTTTCAGTTCAGAAACATCTTTGAGAGTATTTGAGGAACTGTATTCAACAGGCTTGGATAAAAGTCATAAGGGGGCGCAGAATTTGGGACCAGCAGGTCTAAAACCAAACAAACCAAAACCCCACAAACAGGTACGCCTCACATTTATTTTTCACTTTTCTAAGGACTACAATAGCAAGACTTTGTTTCTTTAGGCAGGAACTGGGCTCCAAGGTGATGCCACCATTGCTGGAGTGCACTCACACATCAAAACAGGTAAGGGCACTGAATTTTGGCAAGGTTGAAGCAGTTATCTTTGCTGTGTGGTGTCACAAGGAAGAAGTCTAGTAATACTGCAAGGAAATTAAATACCTGCATTCCACATGGTTAACAGTATTTAATTTATGGTTATAGGAAGTGTTAAAAACATCCCATTTTACAGAGCATCAATTACTGTAACATGCAAGCACCAAATCCTCCTACAGCAACACCAAAATAGTAAAGTGGTATTATGCCCATTATAAAGACAAGGAAATAAGAACAAAAAAGTCCTTACAATTCTATAAAAGGCACTGAGGTTTGTCACTGAAAACAATGGGGAAAAGACACAGAAATAGTTTTGGAAAAGTAGATCTATGTGATTCCTGCAAGCTTGTAAAGTGAGTGGAAAATTAAAGATAAGCATCTCAACTAACACACAGCTCATTCCATCCAGCCTCTATCCTTCCTAATAAAATCCCATCCAGCCTTCACCTATCCTAACAAACTGAACAGAAAATTTCAGCTGGGAACAACAATCTCAGATTACTGAATCAAACTTAAAAGAAGACATTCAGAAAGCACTGGGATTGCCACCACAGCCTGATTTATAAATATCATCCACTTAACCAGATAAACAGCATGTCAAAAAAAGTCAATACTATGGATCTGCAGCTGCTCTCCACATCTGAGGTCTCTTTTCATCATATGGCAAATCAGGGAAGCAGATTCCACCCAGGCCTAGAACAGGGACAGGGGTGTTCAGTCCAAAACTGAGCTGAGGGAGAGCCAGACCCTGACCATGGCCTCACGCTGCACCAGGGGAGGTTCAGACTGAAAATCAGGAGAATTTTCTTCATGGAAAGGATTGTAAAGCATTGGGACAGCCTGCCCAGAGCAGTGGTGGAATCACCAATCCTGGAAGTGTTCGAAAAATACATGGACATGGCACCTGGGGACATGGTTAGTGGTGAGCAGGGTGGTGGTGCTGGGCTGATGTTTGGACTTGATGGTCTTAGAGGTCTTTTCCAACCTCAATGATTCTGTGATTCTTCGAGGGCAGAACAGTGCCATTTACTGAACCCCAGGCTGCCCCATAAGGATAATCCAAGCAGACCAAGAAAAATATGCTCTTTTTATGGATTTTGTCAGTGCCTCAAAAGCCCAGAAACCTTCACAAACCTTCCTCTCTCTGTAGGGCTTGGCTGCTGGAACCTGGCACAGTTTGAGAGGGCACTTCCCAAGAACACACAGGCTGCCAGCTGGTTTTACAGGCAGCCAAAATACACCTCACCACTGCAATTCTGCAATAAAGGCAAATGGATTCTCTGCAGCAAAGTCAAAGGGATGTCACAGAGCACAAGGAAACAACCAGGCACTAGAGCCTCCATCAGATTTAACACCTGTCCTGTCCTATCCTCAAGGGGAGAGCACAGCCAAAATATAAAACTGAGTTTCTCTAAAAAAAAAAGATGGATTTCAGATCTGAGCCGGCAGATTAACATCATCCAAAATATAAAACTGAGTTTCTCTAAAAAAAAAGACGGATTTCAGATCTGAGCCGGCAGATTGACATCATCTTGCCCACATCCCTCTGTCCTTAAATAGAATTTGGCCACAGAAACCATTCTGATAGACTGAACTATGGACAAGATGCAGCATCCCTGAATTGTCAAGGAAGGATGTCCTTTCACTCCTCACACCCACTCTGCATCTCACGGCCTTATTAGCCAGAAATGACCATAATCAGGGATTCAGCACAGAAACAAACGTTGCCTTCCAGTTCCCCAGCCCTGCTGAGCTGCACAGGGACCTGCAGACTCTAAAATTGCAACAACAAAAGTAATTCCAGCTGATGCAAGTCAAATAAGATTCCCCATCTGTCAAGATCAAACAGCTGAACAGTAATTCGTCACAAATGTTAACTGGATGCTGTACAATCTCCACTGAAGGTACACTCCACCAGGATTAATCAGATCTTCTTTTAGACATAACTATCAGGGAAGCAAACAGACATATGTTCCCTTCTGTAATCAAGTGCCATTACTACAAACACTATCACAGACACTAATAAAATATATCTCAAACTACTCCATAATCTCTGCTGCATGCAGGAACAATACAGCCTCCCCCAGCAGACCAATACTGGAACGAAGTAAGTGAGAGAAAAGAGTGCAATAAAGCCTTTGAGTTCTGCCTTATTACAAAAAATGAAAGGTATCAAAAGAAAGAATCTTTTCTGTGAGACAGAGAAGAATCAGCCAACAAAATAAGCAGTAAAAAGAATATTGCTCTGTATTTTTAAGATCAGTGACTGCCAAGATGGACTTGAATACACAGATATGGCTTTGAGAGAAAGGTTCCCTGCCCATGGCAGGGGATGGGGACTGGATGAGCTTTAAGGTCCTTCCAACCCAAACCTTTCTGGGATTCCATGACATACTTGTGCCGAGGAAGATAAAAATGGGAGTGACAGGATGCAAACCTGCCAAGAAGGAATTCAAATACAGCAACACAAACTCCTGAGTTTCTCAGGACTTCCCTTTGGGGAAGGGGGAATCACTCACTAGCGTGAACCTGCAGGCAGCATTTGGCACAGGATATCAAGGGACTGGTTCCATCTTCTCCAATGTAGGAATTTGAAGGGAGGGGCTCGGTGTTTTCTCCACTTGAGGTAAAGCACATCTCTGGGATCAGGGGCTTGGTCTTCTGCCCACACTTGGAAAGGTGCACGAAGGAGGACGGCTCCCCTGCGGAGACTGGGGCGGCTTCCTTACCCACCTGTGAGGACTTGAGAGGAAACCCCATCAATGGAACCACCCCTTCCTGGCCACCGTTTTCACTTTCCACTCTGAGCATTCCCCTTGCAAAAACGTCACCCAACACCTGACACCAGGCAGCCAAAAAACAACCTAAAATCCCAATTCCCACCCCTGCCTTGCTTCTCCCCCTCTTCCTCAGGCGTCAGCTGGGATCTGTAATTTGTTGTGAAAGCTCAAAGAAGCATTAGAATAATGAGCAGCTTTTCCTGTTTTTCTTCTGCAAAAATCTAAATTCCTAAATTGCAGCTGAAAACACCAAGGCAAAATAAAAAGGAAAATATTACTAAAAGCAAGACTTTCCCTCCCCCTCCCCCATTCCTTTGGCATCCTTCCCTACTTTCCTGCAAGAATTTCTCCTGAAGGACATTTCAAGGTTTCTGGCAGCAGACAGAGTTAAAAGCAATGGATAAAACCAGCTCAGCTGCACTCAGTTTCCCTCACAACAGCCAGCAATCAGAACAGATATTTTATTTTCAGTTTGTATAATAAATCAAGAGATTTTATTGAAGGGGGAGGTGGGTTCTGCTTTCCTCAGGAAAAGCTTCCAACACATCTACAAGTATCTAAGGCACGAATTCCTGGTGGGCACACAAAGCCAGATTTGGCTTTATGTGAGAACAAATCAATGCACAACTGCACGAATAACTAATTCATCTGATGAATTTTGCCTTTCTGCTCATAACATCTCCCAAAGCATATTGGTAGTTTCCAAAAAAAGATGATGGATGTGCTTACTCAGTAAATTTTTATTTTGTGGCTTGTTTGCATAAATTCAGCAACTCAGGCCCATAAGGCAACAGGAGCCTGGTGTGACTTTTCTCTGCATGGAACAGTGTTTGCAAAGCTCTTTAAGTGTGATTTCAAAATGAACACTGAGAAAGCCAGAGAAACCAGGAAAGATAACAAAAAAGGCTCCAATCACTGCCAAATCCAAACACATTCCTTTGGTGTGCAAATTTGTATGGGTTTGCCTCTATCAGAAATGTCTGCATCCTGATTTAACCATCTGAGCAGTGTCAGAGATACTAGGGAAAATCTCTTCAGGGAAGGTGTGGTCAGGCAATGGCACAGGCTGCCCAGAGAACTGGTGGAGTCACCATCCCAAAAAACACGTGGATACAGACTGGGGGACGTGGCTTAGTGGTGAACATGGTGGTGGGGGATTGACAGCTGGACTTGATCCTAGAGCTCTTTTCCAACCTTAATGATTCCCTGCCTCTGTGACGAGGAATTACCTGGTTATAGGGGTAGAAGAGGGTGCAGACAGCACAGTATGGCTCGCTCAGGGCAGCAGCTGCATTGAACTTCCTTTCAGCTGGGAAATTAAATGCTTTATTCTTCCACTGGAAGGAAAGTAAAGATTTCAAAGCCTCTGGATCACTCATATCTTCCTCTCCAGAAAATGGAAATGTTTCTAGAATGAAAAGGAAAAAAAAATCCCAACACAGTGAGCAGTCAGTAAACGCAAAAGAGTTTATGGATAGAAGAGGCAAAAGGAGCAAGGCTGAGTTAAACAGCTCAGGTCTCAACAACACAAGAAGTGCAACAAATAAAAACATTCAACTCCTCCATGGTGTCTCATATGCCTATGCTCCAAATACTTCCTTAAATGGATGGAATCTCCCTTTTGGGGATAGACACACAAGTGGGACAGCAGTGACCTGAAGGAACTGGCCATGAGGAAGGAGAGAATGGAGATTTGCTGCCTTTGTAACTCCCTCCCCTTTCCAGCTGTGGGAACCTCCACCATCTTTTTAATGAAAATTTAATCTGAACTTCAGTAACTTCAAAACACATGATGCCAGTGCAAGGAAATCTGCCTTTTCTGTCTCTATCAGGGAGCTGCATTCTCTGGAAGGTGTGGATGCAGCTGGTGCTGGTGTGGCCAGGCCAGCTCCCAGCTCCCAGCCTGACCCAACCCTCCCAAGGCGCATCCCAGCCCTGCTGTGCACACACAGACCCTGCCTGGGAGACACCCTGGGTTCAGTGCTCTGGTACAGCCACTACACCTCCCATTTGCATTCCCCACCATCCTTCCCTCTGCCAGAGCTCTGCCAGGGACTGCTCCCACTAATTAGTTTGCTAATTCTTTATTTTATAAACCTTTAAAAGGTCCTTGGCATTTCACGATTAAACCACTGCAGAATCCATTTGTGGCAGTCTGGGGGTCCAAGTTTCTTACCCTTCCTTACGAAGGAGTTTTGAGTCACTGTAAGTGTTAAAGAAATTTTCCACACAAGGCTGAGTGTAAATCACTCCCTGCATCACCAATCTGCAAAGTTTCCAAAAGAACAGGGAACTCAAAAACATCTTGGAAGAACATTATCCCCAGAGCTCAGCACATTAAACCAAATTGTTCACTGCTTCACTGTTAATTACTGGAAATAAGCAGTTTATGTTCTGCTCTACAAGTTCAAGTCTCCTCCCCAGTTCTCCCTCCCTTTGAAGATTTTTTGACTCTCGGGTTACCTGAAAGGATAAAAGGAACCTGGAGTAAAACATTAATGGCTGAGTTTACATCTCAGATTTTAAATGTTGCCCATAACATATTTGTCAGACAATGTGGAAATTGTATTGTGTTTAATGAATCCCTTTTTTGAGGTGATGAGTGCTGGCTGTGTGGCTCTGTCACATTTCATATGAGGGCTATTTCCTAAAACGTGTCTTATCTTGTTTATTTTTAAGATGTGAACCAAAAACCATGTTTCTCCAAATTTCAGTCGAGGCACATCAGGTGACAGGCCAGGATTAACGATACCAGTGAAATCAGTGAAACCAGCAGCCTAATCCAGAGTGACAGAGAGAGAGAAAAAAGGGAATGACTGTCGCATGTTATCACCTTCACTCCTCCCAGGATGGATCCAGGGGGACACTTGGCTTTCAGGATGGCTCCCACATTGCAAGCAAATGGAAGAGACAAACAATTTGTCTGGGCTGAATCCTTGTGTAACACGTCCCTTAATTTACATGCTCACTGTTCCTCCTGCAGCCTGCAGATCATCCTTGCACATCACTCCCTGAAAAAGCCTGGAGTGCAGAGAGCTGCCTCTATTCCCTGGTGGGGAGGGAAGAATCTGTTTGATCAGATTTTGCCCAGCAGAGCTGTAAATCAGTCCCCAAGAAATGCCAGCTTAAAGAAGAGCTGCTCCTGCTCCACCAGCCAAGTCCCCAAACACCATCCAACAAGTCAAAGCAGTGAGAAGAATCTGCCTAATGAGTATCCCCCAGCACAGAGCTGGTTCCAAGGTCTCACACCAAAACAAGATAACAAGTCTCAGCCGCCTCTCCGTGCTTCACTCCACGTTACACACTTGGAAAGCATCAAATGCATCCTCCTTGGTGAGGAAAGGGAGCTCTGTGTGTACAGGAGAAGCCCTTCCTGCAGGAGGCTGCTCTAAAATCTATGGATATGTTCCCGAAGGAAAGTGAACAGGAAAGATGTTGTCCTTTGGAATGAGGAGTTGTGAGTAGGGACTGCCAGCTACACCCATGTCCCTGCCCCAGCACACAAAAGCTCCTTACTGGGGGCTTGTCCATATTCTGAGTAATCTATAACGTGGGAAAGGCCTCAAAGTGGGAAATTACACACAAAACAGAGTGAAAGGTAAGAATCTTTTCTTTCCCCTTGGTCCAGACTGCCAGGGTATTCACAGGGACTGGAATGTGGGAAAAGAAGAATCAGTGATGTACAGTTAAACACTGAAAAACATTTTAATTTTCATTTCTGCATCTGCCAAGAAAAGTTGGACCCCAACACTGACATGAATTAGGAGCCAACCAAAAGGTTAGAATTGACTTTCCCCACACACATGAGAGCAGACCTGACCTCCACTGCCTCCAAGGGGAACAAACCTCATCCCACTGCAATATCCAAGACAGAGCTTTGCCTTTAAGATTTTATTTTCTGCAAACTCTTTTTTCCCTTTGCCCAAAATGCTGCCTCATTCTGCAGCCAGCAAAATATTTTTCTTGAGTGAAAAAAGGGTGGGAGGTGAGAAGCGACACCTCCCACAGAGGAGTTTTGTTTCCAGCTGGGTTATCAAAATGGGAACACGCTGCATTTCCTACCAGCTAAGTGTAACACACTGAGTTTCAGGCCACCCAGTTTTGTCACAGGCTTCAGCAATTCCTTGGGTCAGACGGGACATCCACACATCCCTGGTGCTGCTCACTCACCCTCGTCACTCGAGGTCTCCTGTTTGACCACGGACAGCGGCGAGCGGGTCGGGGGTTTGCCCAGCGGGTGCCGGCGGCTCTTCTTGATCTCCATCTTCATCTTGGAGAAGGCAGAAGCAGCCTGGAAGGAAGCACAACAAGCTGGATGGGCACCCCAAAGAAGGGAACAGGACAAGAGAGGCAGACCCCTTGTCAAGAAGAGTTCTTGGATTCACACAGCAAACTTTTCTCTGACTTTTGGCTGAACCACTAAAGCCTTCTGAGCCAACTCCTGGAGCAAATAAAAGCCAAAACTAACTCTTAAGAAGTTGGGTAAACTACAGAGTTTTCTTCAAATCAGGACAGCCTCAGAACATCTGCAAGCTGCCAGTTCCATCAGCTTGTGAAAAGTCTGCTCAAACACATACACAGCTGGGAACTCCATGGAAATCCCAGACTGGTTTGGGTTGGAAGGGACCCTAAAGCCGATCCAGTTCCAACCCTGCCACAGGCCAGCCTGCCACCCACCACAGCAGGCTGTGTTCCCATCCAGCCTGGCCACGGAACTGTCCCCACCTCGGCCATGGCAACCTGTGACCCACTGACCTCTGCAGTGACCTCTGCGTGCTCCGCCTCGGCGCTCTCCTCGTCCTTGCCGGGGCTCTCGAGCGGGCCCTGCTCGCGCCAGCCCAGGCCCTTCTGCGTGGCGAACTGCTCGAAGGCCTGCTGGCAGGACATGCGCTCCTTGTCGAACACCACCTTCTTGCTGCGGGGCACCACGTACAGCATGGGGATGATGGGCCGCGGTTTGAACTCGTCCTCCTCGGCCGGCGCCTCCGAGGGCTGCACGACGTTCAGGGGGGCCGGGGGCCGGCCCTGCCCCGCGCCCGGGGCTGTTGGTGGCCCTGGTGCTTCACCTTGGGCGGCCGCGCCTTGGCCTTGCACTCCCCTGCTGGAGAGAAAGGCGACACTGAGCTCCCACGGCTCCTGGCACTGCTGCATTTCTCTCCTTTCTAAGAGCCCAGTGCTGGGCTAGCACGTTCCACCACGGAATTACGGGCGCTCTGAAAGCTGCGCCTCAGCACTGACCTAGAGAAGCCACTTCAGAAAGAAAATACTTGTGTCATTTCTACGGACTATTCAATTCCTGACTGGAGCACAAAGGCTGCTAAAAGCAATGTTTCCTGGAGGGAAAATACCTAAATCCCTAAGAAACTGGACAGTGTGCCAAAAAACCTGTAATATGTCACATTAGCCATGACTCTGTTTCAAGTTTTCTGTCCTCCAAAGTCAGGGGCACAAAACCATCCACTGGAGTGCAGGAAAGAAACATTTTTGCACCATTAATAAAATATATTTTTTAAACAGTATTTTTTTAATCTTTATGCCTTCCTTTTAGAACCTCTGTTTTTCTGTATATTCATAATGGGCATATTAGCATGGAAATACACAAGTACATGTGTATTGCTGTGCAATATATGAATAAATGTGTATATAAATAAAGACATACATCAGGAGGTGTGCTCAACATTTTTTGCTGATAAGGAGGCACAATCAAAACAGTTTGGAGCCCCCCATTCTGTATCAGTGGTTTGCTGCTCCCTGTACTTGAAAGCACAGCTCTTATCTGGGCATTACCGTGTGTCAATGCACCCAACAGCCCCAGGAAATGAAGAACTGAACAGAGATACCTGAATCATTATTACCCAAAGATTTCTGCTATCAAGTCTTTTAAAAAAATGCTTTTAAAGCATAAATCAGGTACAGCACTGAGCTCAGCTGGATCCTGAGATATCCTTCACTCACGCTCATGTCCTTGTTTCTCCCAGCTCACTGTCATTCAGTTTATCTGCACAGCCCTCATGGATGTGACAACACTTCTTGAGCAGATAAACATCTCAATACTGTCACCAGAGGCAGTACTGGCCTGCAAAAGTCTTCCCCACCTCTCTTCTGTGTAAAGGAATCCACACACTCCCATTTTACAGCAATGACTACAATTCCTGCTCTCCACTGAGGGGGTGTCTCTAGGCTGGGGCAATCAGGGACACCCTGTTCACCCCAATGAAGAATTTTCAGACCCCTCCACTTCAGGCCCACTTCTGGCTACATCAAACCTCACTAGCCCAACCCATGAATGGAAAATCAGAATAACCACCACACATAGAGGTTTCTGCAGGAAGAAGGGTGAATAATCCCACAACAGGATAAAATCCCTGCTGAAAACCCCTAGGGAACACCTTAACCCCAGCATTTCCCAGAAGTCTGATCACTTTATTTACACTAACTTATAAAAATGGGAAGAAGTCCAACTCAAATAATTATAGTTGTACTCGTGTAGGCAGTCCCTCAGATAAACTGGTTTGTTCTATCACAGAGAAAGGAATATTGAATTTCCTTAGAGAAACAAACATATTGAATGAAAGGCAAATTGGATTTCTCCCCAGTTGCACAAAACCAGATCATATTTACTCTCTATACACTCCAAGAATTCTCTCCCCAACAGCACCACAAATGCCATTCACCAGCTTTATTGACTTCTAAAGGGTAATTTGACAGCAGCTGGCACAGAGAACTGTGCTTGAAAGTTTTTGCATTAAGATGAACAAACGAGTTTGCAAGTGAATCTATGGAATCAGAAGCCAGGAAAAAGGGAGGCAAAATTCCAAGAGTCTATCTGGCTATCCTGAACACTTCTAGGAAGGAAAAGGATCTGAAGGCACAAATGCACAGGTAGGTTAAGAGAGGAATGTCTCTCCTGCCCTTCCACTGCAGGAGGATGGCAGGTGTAGAGCTGGGGCACAAGCAGAGCACGAGTGGCAGTGCTGTGCTGCCTGTCCAGGGACAATCTGAAATCCTCAACAGAGCTCAGGAAACCGAGGAGCAGCTGAGGGAGCTGGGAAAGGGGCTCAGCCTGGAGAAAAGGAGGCTCAGGGGGGACCTTGTGGCTCTGCACAAGTCCCTGACAGGAGGGGGCAGCCGGGGGGGGTCGGGCTCTGCTCCCAGGGAACAGGACAAGGGGGAACGGCCTCAAATTGCACCAGAGGAGCTTCAGGTTGGACATCAGGACAAATTTCTCCCAGGAAAGGGTGGTGAGGCATTGGAAAGGGCTGCCCAGGGAGGTGGTGGAGTCCCCAGCCCTGGAGGTGGCACTCAGGTTTGCAGGGCCCTTCCTGGGCACAGCCCCACAGGGAAGAGCTGCTGACTCACAGGAGGCATTTCTGCTGCTCAGCACACCCAGACGAGGGCAAAGCCTCAACACTCTCCTTCCTAATGTCCCAAGACAACCTGCTAAGAATTCTAAATATATTAATAGCAACATAATAAATTATGAATATAAAGCTGAGTCATAAAAACCAAAAGTAAACACCATAAGGGATCTGGGTCAGAAATCCTGAAAACCTCAAGTTATAAATACTCAGCTTGTCCAAATAACCAACACAAAGCACGAGACCTACTATGATCACTTTGAAATCTCATTCTTTCTCCTTCTCAAGGTCATGTCTTCTGGTGTAATAGAAAATCAAGACAAAACAAAACCAGGGAAATAAAGAAAGGAAGTGCAGGAGGTGGGGGAGCAGAATTGCCACGAGCAGGGCCATCCAAACAAATGTTGTTTTCTTCTTCAAAATGAAGCCCTAAGACACTGGTGAGAGGAAATGCAGACAGCAGGATGTGGAAAACCAGAGAAGTCATTGGGATTTAATTGCTGTATTGCAGTAGGAAAGCTGAATATTTGCTAACAGCCACACCAAGCTGGAGCTTGCTCCAGTGGCACTTCTGCAGTGGTGCTGAAAATAAGCTCTTCCCTCCTGAGCTAACAGTTAAAGAGCTCTTAAGAAGTAGTGGAAGAGTATGATTTGGAAGCCATTCAGCTAGAACAGAGTTTTTATTATTCCTTGGCCATTCTAATGATCTCAGATCTGTCCTTGTCACTTATCTCTCGTCTCCGAAGAAAAATCAGAATTTTCGGGCCATTTATTATAAGCATCAAGTGTTAAACTTGTACAAGAGCTAAGAGCAGACAATTTAACACACTGCTGATGCTTTCAGGCTTAGGGCAATAGAAATTAAGTACCTGCACTGTGCAACAATGGTTCTCCACTCCTTATTTCCCATGAAAAGAGAAAATACACTGTCTAGCTGAGAGACTCTGAACAAAGCCCTCAATTCTCTTCCCAGAGCTTCCACTGATTTCCTTTAAGATCATTATCGAGGCTCTCTAAGCAGTTTGCAGCATCAGTTTCTCCAAAGGCTAAACAAATAATGGGTAAGTACAATAGATGTAAATTAATTCCCTGTAAGCAGTGCTGGAGAAGCCTCCAAGAGGGAGTGAGTGTGCCACAGACACAAAAAACATTTAACCACACATTTGGGGGGAAAAAAGCAGATTTTTTCCTAGCAAGAACTCCAACCTTTTCTACACAGCCAAGAAAAAGGTGCCACAGAAAGAGCCCCCTGCACAATGGGTGTGTTCAGGCCTTGGGACTGAATGTGCAGAAGGAATCCCAAAGGGTTGGGAGTTGTCATGGCCCGGGTTTATTTTCAGCAAAGGTTTTATATTTCATGCAGAGGAAGCTGAAAAGCTTCCCTGCTCCAGCTAAACTTGACAAAACCCAAGTGGGACTCGTGCAGCAGCTGTGGATCCCACCCAAACTGAGGCTCACTGGATTCAGTCTCTGAAAAATGGGAACAAAGGGAGGGGAAGAGGAAAGATTAATTGCACAAGGCAGTGCACAAATCATTCTTTTTCAGAGCAGGATACAAAAATACACTTATTTGTTTCTCTATGAAATAATTTAAAATATTCCTCACATAATATATATTTTTACAGTCCTGTAATAGTTTGGGCCTATAGAATTCTCAAGCCCTGCCAAAAAAGCTATTTGGATTGAATCCTTAAAGAGAGGGAAAAATCAATTGCTGCTGTGAATGATGACATATTTCAGCGAGCAGAGATTTAATATCAGGGAAAACTCTGCTGATATTTCAACAGAAATAAACAGCAGCAGACAGGTTATTTACAGAGATGTTTTAGAGCTCTCCCCAGCTCTTCACTGGTCTGGCCTCACCTTCTCCCTCCATCCCTTTGCTTCTCTCCTCTTCCTCCAGATCCGGCCCCCTTTTCAGCTCCTCTTTTACTTTCACATCTTCCAAGGCAGTTTCAATAGCCATGACATCCCCAAGAGACTTTTGATCCTCTGTTTTGTGTCTTCTGGGTTGACTTCTTTTTCTGTGAGACCTGAAAGTACAGAAGTGTGATTTGACACAAAAGAACAGCCTTCAAAATAGAAAATCATCACTGACTTAAAAAGCTGAATACAAAACAAAAGGATCTTCTTTGGAGGGAAAACACAAGGTAGCTAAAATAGCTACAGGGCAGACGAGATATCTGAAAGGGAACAGATGAACCTTGCATAACACAACATTTAAGATCCATTCACAGCAGCCATTAATTGTCTGGGTTTCCTGAAGAGCTTTTTCCTACCATTACTAATGTAAGCTCACAAGCTGCAGTTAAAGTGATTTTAATTGTGTTTTCAATCTATTTTGCTTGTATTTCAAAATACAGATGAAAACTTGTTTAAATCTCTCTTTCATCCTCTGCCTCCATTCCATTATTTCTTTTCATTCTGTCCGTGCCTCCCTTTGGCAAACTGCTGGAAGTCTGCAAAACATCATCTTCCAGCTCTGAGACATTACCCAGCACTGCCAGCTCCCCAAAACACACTATAATGAATGCTCAGAGCAAAATCAATAGGCAGTCTATGATTTTTCAGCAGTAAATTCAGAAGGTCCAAGGCCTTGAAGAAATCCAACTAAAAAATATGCATATTAATAAGAACAGACAAATACTAACAAGGCAATAGCAATGCTGTTCATTCTTTTTTAAGTCAATGCCACTAAGGCAAAGATTACAGGAGCCACAATGCAAAGAGAAATGGAAATTCAGAAGTCAGGACAAGATTTTTGGTTGGGAACTGTAGGAAGCCAAGTACCCACACAGACACTCCCCACCGCTCAAGAGGGACAGGCAGGGAACACTGGAAGAACAAGAGCCAGAAACTTGTAAGTCAAGACAAATGCAGTTTAATAGGTGAAGGAAAGAATGAAAAAAGAAAGAAAGAAGCCCAGGAAACCCACTCACCACCTCCCCAGGCAGGGCAATGCCCAGCCAGTCCCCAAAAATGGCACCTCAGAAGCCAACCCCCTCCTTCCTCCTCTCTCCCAGTTTTTATTGCTCCCCATAACATTTTATGGCACAGAATTTCCCCTTGGCCACTTGGGGCCAGCTGGGTCCCCTCCCCACCTCTCGCCCACCCCCAGGGTCCTGCTGGGCCAGAGTGGGACAAGATAAAGCCTTGACACTGTGCAAGCAACAGCCAAAACTTCAGAGCCTTATCAGCACTGGGCAGCCCCAAATCCCAGTAACTCCATCCCAGCCAGCCCCAGCACAGGGTTTTTGCAGAATCTATAAAATTGCTCCTTGAATTTCAGGTTTAAATCTAACAAGTTCTCTTTTTCCAAAAGGATTGATTCAGAAACTTGCAATTTTTACCCCATTTTTAGCGTGTAAGCACTTCTTCTTTGGTTGAAAGCAGCATTTTCCTGATGGCCTCACATCCACCATCGTGTGACAAAGACTAAAACACACTTTACTCATCAGCCCCGAAGTCTAGAAAAGCTGAAAAGCAGCTCCCCATCCTCAGAGCCCAGAAAACTCAACTGCTAATTAGATTTGGAGCACAACAGAGTTAAGAGCCCTTAATCAGCTTTTAAACTGACAAAGAAGGGAGAAAAAAATTCAACCTGAGATGAATGATGAATAGAAAAGCAAGTTGATCCATATGCACAGGGACCTCTAATTGCCAGACTCTGAGCAGATGGTGGCCCTGCAAGAAGAGCTGGTGCCTTCACACCTGCAGGACAGTCATTAGCAGGAACAGGGGCTGAACCCAGAAGGATCAGCTCTGCTCTTCACCCATATTCCAAGAACACACCACCTTCCCTGGGAGGGGAAAGTAGGGTGGGAGGTGAAGATAAAGCTGTAAGACTTTGCCATTGCAGCTGGAACTTTCCGTAGCTGAAGGAGGAGCAGAGTCAAGCACTACAAGCTGGTTTTAGCAAAGTGTGTTTTATTCCTGTGGTGTGGAAATGCCAGGCAAAAATTACAGCACAGAGCTTTATACTCACAGGAGAGAAAAAAGATCTGTTTTGCACTGGTCTTCTCACTCAGGGGTTGTGGGGGAGAGGCAGAAAACTCAGCATTTAAAGAAAGTGCTTCCAGAACTACAGGCTGAATGCTGAGCACTTCCAGAAGTGAAGCTGTTCTGTGTCTGACAGAATTCACACACCAGAAATGGGCTGGTGGGGACTGGACTAAAACAGTCTCTTGCTGAAGCCATAAAGTAAACAAAGTTGGGTTTTTCAAGGTAACCAAGTCTGACTGACCTTAGAGAAGAAATAACACCTCTCTGCAGAGTTTAAAAGCTCCATTTTTCCAAGAGAGCTGACAAAAAAGCAGCATTTGTACTCTTTGAAGAACAGAGCACAAAGTGACCTAAATTAAGTAGCTACAACTGTGAAGAGGTTTGGGCAGAGGTGAATCCCATCCCTCCATCCTGCTGAGAAAAGTCAGGCTTCAAGTAAAACGATGTCTTGGAAAGACATAAGCACAGGAGAAAGTACTGCTACAGAGTATTGAACAGCTCCAAAACTGCTTCAGGATAATGCTGGAATAATCCAGGAAACACTGAACAGATAAGCAAAAAAAGTACCTAGATCTTTTGCAATAGGCTCAGGTTGAGAGGGAGGCTTCTCTGCTGGGTAATAGGCTCAGGGAGGGAAAATAATCCTCGGTGTTCATACAGTACCTTACACTGTGCAAACACCAGATACATCAGGAACCCTGACCAGGCACAGGCAGCAAAGAGATTCCCAACTTCAGATGAGGAGGAAACAGCTCCAGGAACCCACTGGGGTTCACTCATTGCCCAGAGAGCACCAAAGGCAACTTCTGGCTCTGAGATTATCTGAAAACATTTTAAAAATACAACATTGCAGGGGTCAGTCTTCTTCCAAACATCATCTTTATGATGTCTTTTGCAGCATAGATTTAGTGGGGCACACACTTCCCCCCTTCAGCATTTGTAAAATAATAATGGACAAATCATTTCATGTAGGAAACACAAGACACAGGACCCCAGTCCAAAGCTCACTGGTAACTGAAACTCCTGGAAGACAAATACCAGTGACAGAGAGACTTTAAGATATTTTAGTTATGCTACTTTGTTCTTTACTATTGCCTAACTAAGTCAGCTATCATCCAATTATCAGGTCTTTAAACTTGGGTAACAGGAATGAGAATGATGGAAAAAAGGAGGATATGGAGGGTAAGGAAGTGCACACGCTTTAAAGTGGGCTTTAAAGCCCCGGGATGGTTCCATTTCCTAAAATCTCATTCTTCAAGCAAGCTTGAGGAGGAAGGGAAGTTCTCCCACCAGCTGCCCATGTCCAAAGCACTACAGTACAACGCACTTTGAGTCAGCAACAGCATTTTTATCAGTGACCAGTTCCCTTTACCCACACGCAGTTACCATCACACATCCCTGCCAGCCCAGCACAGGAACTCAAGAGCGAAAACCAGAAGAGCCACAAGACAGTTGAGGTTCTCCAGTGATGGAAGAGATCACAGAAATCCAAACCAAGATGAAGCCTGAGGAACCTCAAGGCCCAAAGATTTCCCGGAGGCTTTCATGAAAAACTCAGTGACAGAGGAAAAGAGTCCCAGAGTTACTATTTTAAGAAATTTGCCAGGAAAAAGAATGAAGTGATTGAAGTTGCTGAGGGAAGTCACATACCGGTGTTTGTTGTCCTCTTCCTCATCTCCTATCCTATAAAGCAAGATTCCAACAGGAAAAGGTTAGCATGCCAAATTTTAAATTCAAGCATGCTGTAACACAAAAATCACAGACTTGTAGAAAATTAATACAAAGATCAAAGGAAGCACAGAAAGGCATGCATAAAATCCCCTTTGCAACTGATGGGCTTTTTTTAACTCCTGCTTTCTGATCAGTGAAGCTCTAAATGTTCACTATAGATTTTTGTCTTCCAGGATAAGAGATGAGATGTGAGGGGGCACAAGGAGTCCCACTTTGAAAAACATCTGCTTTTATAACATGGAAAGGAAACAGAACCATGAGGGACACATTACTCCAGACAAATTACATGAGGAATTATAAAAAGAACAAATGAAGAAAGGAGTTTGAACTATCTCAAATTAAGAACTGTAGCATTTACAATCTCAGCAATCAAACTCCAGGGCAGGGCTGAGACACAAGCACTTTCTGTCCTTACCTGCGGAGCAGTTTAGCCTTCAGGTCTGCCTTGGTCTCGTTCCAGGCATCGAGCTCTGGGCTGCTCAGAGCCGTGGGTTTCATGTGGTCCAGGACAGCGATGTCCTTTCCCTGCTTCCAGAGGTCGTAGCGCTCGGGCTGCAGCACCCTCACAAACACATCCATGGAGATCTTCACCATGTCCTTGCGGCACGTGCACTGCAAGAGACGCCACACACGTCACACCAGGGACCTTCCCCTTTCTCTGGAGGCAAATTAACTCTCCCCCCAGCTGGCTGAAGAGGGTTTCTGGCAGGGGTCAGTGCTGGGAATGCCTCTGAGGGATGTGTGGCTGGTTCAGGTCTCCCTGGGAGCCATTGAGCGATGTCCTTTCCCTGCTTCCAGAGGTCGTAGCGCTCGGGCTGCAGCACCCTCACAAACACATCCATGGAGATCTTCACCATGTCCTTGCGGCACGTGCACTGCAAGAGACGCCACACACGTCACACCAGGGACCTTCCCCTTTCTCTGGAGGCAAATTAACTCTCCCCCCAGCTGGCTGAAGAGGGTTTCTGGCAGGGGTCAGTGCTGGGAATGCCTCTGAGGGATGTGTGGCTGTTTCAGCTCTCCATGGAAGCCATTGGCTCTACCTGCTCCTGGAAAACCAGCTGCCGCTCCAACACTCTCCAAGGGTAGTGGAAAACTCTGTTCCCAAGGATTTTGTTCTCCCTCTAAGCCCTCCAACAAACTAAATCTTCCTGGGACTGGCACTGCTCATATCCTGTGCTGCAGACATTAGACACAATTACTCTGCCTGGTCTAGCCCAGGTCAGAGTCTGCCCTCAAGCCACGTTCCCTCCATCAGCCTCTCTCTGGCAGAGTTTTCCAGGCTGAAAAGATATTATTGGTATCACTTCATAACTCAGAAAAGCCTTACAGGAACCAAGGCCTGACCTAGAGCACAGGGCAGTTAAACTTCATAATGACACATCCTGACATGTCACAGCAATCCTGCACAAAAGGGAAGAAATAAAAAACCTGCAATAACCACAACCTGCATCCAAACCATCACGTGGGAGAAATGTGCATTACTCATTTCAGCTGGCATATGCTCATTAGAACTAACCTGGAGTTAGACCCCTGTCATTGCACAGAGAGTACTCACAGGTGGTTTTCCTTGGATATAACCATTGCTGGGATGAATCAACAGACTGAGTGTAGCAAGGGGATTCTCACCCTGAGCACTGATACCAGTCTCAAAGAGTTATAAACCTAATCAAAAGAAGGCAGAGGGTGGAAAAGGACCCAGGACCCCCCGGTGCCTCTGGGGGCTGCAGCCACAGCTCTCTTGGGACTTCTGCTCTAAGGTGCAAAGCTTTGCTTGCATGAAATTGCTTTTCAACTCCAAGCTGAGGCTGAGGTAATTGGAGCAACTTTGCAGGACTGGTTTGGGTTTTTTTTTTCCACCCTTCCTCCACACCTTTTCAAAACTACTCTATCCATTCGTTTGGCAGAAATGCCTGAAACTAAACCAGCTTCTCCCCTTTGTCCCTTCCCCTTACTAAAAGATTTATGGCCATAGTTGAGACTTCACTGAGAGAGGGAGAGAGAAGAGTCCCTCTGTACAGTTCTGCACTACCCCACATCCTCCAGCTCCTGCTTCCCACTGTGCAGGGACTGGGACTGGTTGGTAACCCGAGTGTGCCGAGTGGGAAGGAGCATTTATGGACAGGCACTTTCAGGAAAACTCCATTTAATGAAAAATGACTGAGGCCAGAAAGGCTGGAAATGCAATTTGGCCACAGCACGGCAGGAACACAGACAGCACCCAGGCTTCCAACTCCAGCCCAGGCAGGAGCTTCCCACAGCACCTCCGTCAGTCCTGGTTTAAGGGATTGAGCAGATTTTCCTTAAGAAAGTTTAAAAGCACCCGTGCAGTGCTACAAAGAGGAACACAGAACAGCATCCCCAGGGGATTGACCTCCTCAGAGGCTGAAAAATGGCTTAAAAGGGGAACGCTGTGTTTTGTGATCCTGACCTGGACTCAAGAGGTGCAGCACAGACACATCCAAGCCTTCAAACCCAGCCAGAAAACCCTGAGGCACTCGGGGCCAGAGGTCTCCAGAGCAGTTTCCAACCAGCAGCAGCTCCAGAGTCTCCCCCAGCTGCACCTGCTGGTCAGTCCTGGAGAACCCCCACGCTGAGCTCCGGGAATGCTGCTGGGCTGGGACTCAGCACTGACACCACGGCCTCCATCTCCCACATCCCACAGCCTGAAGTAGCCAAGCTCTTTTCTTTCCACAAATCTACCATGATGTATATTTATATTTCAATTTTAATTTAATTCTATTGCTTTCACACCAGCAAGCATGAATAATTTACAAAGCCTCTTTCCTCTGGGGCTTCTTCCGGACCATACAGTGATATTTCCTCAGCTGCTGCAGTTGTGTCACAGCCACATTCCCAGCAAGACCAGGGTCTTTTTCCATACCCTCCCCTCAGACAGCAGTGAGAGCCTGCTGATGCTTCCAATACAGCTGGAGAAGGGAATGCTCTTGTGTGCGTGAGAGAGCTGGGAGAGGGAGAATGGGGGAGACCAGGAGGAGAATGAGGGTAGAGAAGGGCAAGAAATTGCCTTTGCAATGAATTCCCTGCTCTGCTCCATTACAGCAGGACAAAAGCAGTAAGGTTGTTTCCTGGCAGTGATCTCCAGCCCCACACCTGCCTTCCCCCTTCCACATACACAGAGCTGCATTTCTTTCAAAGTATTTAACTGTGGTCATAAACACGTGTATTTCCTAAAAGACATTATGCCTACACCCCCCATCTCTGTCCATCCCCACCCCAATTTCTGCAGGATATATCCTCCCAAATTCCCTCAGATTCCAACACTTTTATATCCCAGTATTATAAACTTTATATAAAAAAAGAATGAACATGTCAACACCAAAATACCCTCACTGAGGAGAGATATGAAACCTCGTTTCCTTTACGTGAGGCAAAACTGAACCACAAAGCTCCATTTTGGGAATTCACAGAGTTCCTATGGATCAATAGCCCTGAGAAGGATTTCAGGGTGACACGATCACCCAAAGCACAGGACTGAATGGCAACACAAACGTTTTGTTGTGTCCAAATGACAAATGTGTCCAAATTTTGTTGTGTCCAAAAGGTGAGAAATTCCAGGAGCTCTGAGATCTTACCCAGCCCTTTCCCCTCTCTCCTCCATCACTCCCTGTCTGGCTGCCAGACCCCACTCCTGGGAACAGCAGGGCTGGCAGAGCCACAGATCAAACAACAGAATAAACAACAGAATTCTCATAACTGGGATCTCCAAGGACCAACTGCAAGTCCTGAAAATGGGAGTGGAAAAAAATCAAACTGAAAATCAACCCAGCTTTAGGGTCAGTTCTTTGAGTTCGGTTACAGGGGAGCTGAGACCCAAAAGATCAACAAGAGAGGAGTTCCATATTCACCAAATCTGTGGAACTTTACTTATTCCACCTTCTGAAGGCTTTTCCCAGCCTCACCTCTCCTTTTCCACAAGTTCATGGTTTTATTAACCATAAGGACATGGAAAAATACTGTAAGGAAATGCACAATTAAAGCTTTTTCCAGAATAAACCCCAACGTTCTTCCTTTCCTCATTATTTTATTATCTGCTACTCTAATTTGGAGCCTGTGGTAAAATATGTGATCACACCAGGAGCCCTGTCCCATCAATTCCAGCTCCAAGACTGATAGTGGGCAATTTGTGGCTATTGAATGCACAACCATTATCTTATTTGCAATATTTTTTAACATAAAAACACAAATAAGTCTATATAAAATAACAGTCAAATAAAATGACTGTCTCCTTGAAGTCATAAAATCAAATGATATATGGAAAAGCACAGACTCATTCAACTTCAACCTTCAGCAACAGTTTTGTGTGGATATTTCCCTCAATTCCCAACTATTAACACTGAACTGAACCTCAGCAGTTCCATCACATAGGAAAGGTTAATGGAAAATAAGCCTTTTCCTTATGCAGAAATAGTCACCAAAATTACATATTTAAAGTGGCACCTCTGGTTTTCATGGAAAAAACCCTTCATATTCAGATGAAAGCAGTTGATAAGACTCAGCTGAGCCTCCCACTTTGCCTTAATGGAAATTTATCCATCACAAAACCCAACATGCTCAAAATTGAAGTTCTTTCAGCTTTTAAATGCCAGGCCAAAATCTTTGCTGAAAGCTTTTCTATCTGCTTTTCCATAACAATGAAGCCTAAAAGCAAGTTCCTCGGAAAGAGGGGTGGTTCTGTGAAAAGGCAGTGGAGAAACTCTCGCTGTTACAGGAACACACTTTGCCCTCAGCCTCTCCCTGTAAACTCCCAGGTCGAAGCAGAGAGTTTCAGCTTTTGGGAGAAACAAGCCCCCAGTATAACCACTGCTTCTAAGCAGCAGCAATCCAGTTTGTTCCCATGTTACAGATGAGCTACTGAGATCCAACAGGACAGAAAAAACAGTTTGGGGCTCCGGTTTCCTTTTCCTTCCACTCAGTCAGTCCAAGTACGCTCCTGAAAGATGAGTGGCAGAAATTCTGTGAGTAAGTAAGGAGTTAAACTTTGAGGAGAAGAAGGAGGAAAAGCCCAAAGTGCATAGTTTGTGTGTTTAATGGTTGGTGGTTGGAAGCTTGTGGGAAAGAAGATGAGCCTTGACCCCCCGTTTGCAGAGTAATTACTGGCATCAACAACAAACCAGTTCATTAGGAAACCCACTGGAAACCCTTCCCAGAGCTTCATAAACAAAACAATTAGGCAAAGATTTCCATGGACTCCCCCTGTCCCTGGCTGCAGGGCACGATTCCTCCCTGCCTGCTTCCTTGACTGCTCCCGAAACGCTCGGTGCGGATTCCCGGGGTGCAGGAGTGGGGGGAGCAGCCAGGAGGAGTCAGAGTCACCCCACTCCCCTCAGATACAGCATTTGTGTGTGACAGAAACACTCTGGGACTTGTTCCAGCCTAAGCAAATAAGATAACCCATCCCAACACCCAGAAGGGCCAGGCCAGAAGGAGCTGGTGACACCCCTCCATCCACAGGGACATCGGCCACCCCACCCAGCAGCACCCCCAGCACTGGAATCCTGGAAATCCCAGCAAACCCAGGCATTTATTCTGCCCACAGAACTCAAAGTGTTCTTCCTTCATTAACAAAAATTGTGCCAAGAACCTCCCAGCCAGAACTCCAGAAGAGGAGCTCAGAAAAGAGCTGATAAAACAAAGCTTCCAGACAGTTTCCAAAAAATAACCGTCCCCTTTCCACCTCAGCAAGAAAAAAACCTGTAAAAGCTCCTTTGTCTTGCACAGAATCAAGAGCAGAGGTGTTTACAAATAATACAATAAAATAAGTATGAAGAAAGGTGGAAGAATTTGTACAAGAGCAACTTTGAATCTGTCTGACAAAAATAAACCATGGAAATGTTATTCCATAATAGATTTCTTTAATGTATTCTAAGCTTAAAAGGTCTAATTAGAGTAAAAGAGCAATTTTGAATGTCTGACAAAAATAAACTATGGAAATGCTATTTCATAATAGATTTCTTTATGTGTTCTAAGCTTAAAAGGTCTAATTAGAGTCAGTTGAGGCACAGACTCAAAGTAATGAAAAAATACAATTCTGATTTGCCTTATTTTGGGGACCAGTTTTGCAGTATTATCAAACAGGTTTCTGCAAAAACCTCACAAGTTTTATTTTCTTGGGAAATACAGACAGATTGAGGGAAAAATCTACTAAAACGTGAATAGTAAGAAGAAAGCTTCGATTTTACCTGGAAAATTACATGCTAGGCAACTCTAAATCACAGATATTCCAAGTGTAAATTTGAGATTATTTCAATATTATACACATAGTACAGAAAAAATGAGTGAGCAGAAGGTTTAGAAGCAACAAATCACGTAAAAGATCCTAGGCTGGGATCCAAAAGGTCCCTTCTCTTGGCAGTCCAGTAAAATCCAAAGGGAAGAGTTTTATTTGTGTCCCCCTTCCCCAAATGAGAGAGCAGCAGAGCAGGAGTGCTCTGGAGTGAGGGGTTTGATGGGAACACTGCCTGGAGGAGCTGAAGGCTGCTTATTTCAGACCCTAAAATGCAGGATTTGGGCAGGAAGGGCAGCCTGACCCCATTTTATGTTGAGAGAGAGAATTCCAGCAGTTTCTCTGGAGCAAACAGGAGATAAAGGAAGGCATGAAAGTGGCACCAGCAGGAGCCCAGACCTGCTCCAGGAGTGGCTGCACTTAACTGAGAGCGAAGTGCAGAAATCGTTCCCCTCCCATCCACTTATTTTCAGTCCAGTTTGCTAAAGAAGTAGAAAAGCTGAGCTGGGATTTGAATTTCTGCTAAAACTGTACACTCTGAAAGGGTCTTTCTGAATGGCAGGGGACTCACAGGCCACCTCGACTGGAGGAAGGGCACTTTCCTGAAACCCCTGGTTTAAAAGGGTTGTTTGGGCAAAGACACAGCTCTTAAAATCCTCTGGCTGTCGGTGGTGGCATCCAAGGGTTTTCAGAAACAAAAAACCAGGAATGCAGAGAGGCACTGCAGGCTCATGGTGCAAAATAAAAAGAAATTTAAAAAAAAAAAAAAAAAGGTAAGGAATGAAAATTATAATTTCCTGTTTTTAACCCAGCAGCTCTTTTCAACAACCAAACAGAAAAAAATATGACAAAGGGAGACAAACGACTGAGGAACTCCAACTACAGAGAACAAAGGGAAATATTTCTCCCTAATTTCCAAGCCCTGCATATGCAGGCAAACATTAACTGTAGTATATTCAAATAAACCCATTCCTCCTCAGCTGTACCATTGAATCAGGAATGCTGAAGTCCAAAGCAAATATTTGGATTACAGCTGACTCTGAAACATGGTGCCAGGATCTCCAGCGCTGTGAAAACCCCTTTGAGCTCCTTTCCTCCGGCTCTCTGTTTGCTGTGCCCTGCGCCAGTGACACCCGCTCAGACAGGATTGCATCTCCCAAGGAGCTTTCCCTGCCAGTGTCTGGTCTGCAAAGAGCCCAGAATGAACTCCCACCAGTCACATGGCAAGACCTGGTGGCAGCACACCAGGGCTGTCCCTGGGAGCCCCACGATCAGCTGAAGGTCTCTCCCATCCCTGAACAAGGATCTGCTGCTCAGCCACGGCTTTTCCCAAGGATCAGGTGGGAAAGACAAGCTGAGGTTGGCCTCAAAGTCACCTTGGCTGGGAAGGAGTTAGCTGCAGCACGAGGCTCCTCCAGGACAGATGGAGACATTTACATCGGCAATAAATGGGAGAACAGTTAAAAAGCTGTTATTTCCTGCACTTCTGGGCACAATGTCCAGCTGGAGGCAAGACATCCACCTCCCAGTGGGGCACCAGCATGGAATTACAGCTGTGAAGGAGGATGTCATACCCTTCCTCTGGATCTGAGGAGACTGACACAGGACTGACTCACTGACTGACACAGTCCTGAAGATTTCTGCACATCACGAAAGACAACATGAAATTTGTCTGTCACAAACCACACTCAGCACTGGGGCTGGAGGAGCAACTAAAAGGAGAATCAGAAAATCAGACCCAAGGGGCAAAAGCTCCTGTTCTAGCTAAAAACCCAAGGAGAGAAAGACTCCAAAACCTCACGCCAGGTTCTCAAAAAGCTTTGAGCCAAACAGGACAGCTTAGATTATTCACTTGGTATTCACCAAACCAATTTCCACGGTAATCCTGGTTACAAATTTACAGACACAAGTGGATTTACCCGCTCTTAGTTTCCCACACAGCTCTGCAGCCATTGCTTTTTTTTTTTGCTTTTTTTTTTGCTAATACTGACACTCATTCTACAATTAGAGCAGGCCCAGTGTCTCTGAAGCTGATCTTTACACTCCAGGCTGATTATTCTGTATTTTTTACAGCCCAGGCAGGTTCTCTGTGGAATGCAGAACATTGCACCCATCTGGCAGGCAATTACCACAGCTCTGCCCTCCGAGGTGAACCATTACCTTCCTCTCTTCCACTGCACCACTGACACACACAGCTCTCAGCAGAGCACAATCCAAATCTCCTCCCCAGGATAATGTCCAGGAGAACATTACAACTGGCTAATTATGAACCTTGCCTTGTCCTCGGTCTCCTGAGTGCTGGCAGGACAAGAGAGCTGTGCTGGTAACCCAAGGAAAGGAGAGAATCACCCCAAGCAGCTGGGTCAGCGCAGGAAGAGCAGGTGCCTGCAGAGCTTTGCCCAGCTCAGAGCTCCCAAGAACTTTTATAAACGAGTGTATGATAAGAAAAAAAACCCCAAACCTGCCTGCATGTGAGTAAGGATAATCTATTGTTCCTGGAAGCATACAAATCAATAAAGCCATTTTTTAAATATAGGAAAGCTGCAGTAGCTAACTAAAAATCACACACTCAAGGATCGTGGAATGGGTTGGGTTGGGAAGGACCTTAAATCTCATCTCATCCCACCCCTGCCAGGGGCAGGGACACCTTCCACTACCCCAAGGTGCTCCAAGCCCTGTCCAGCCTGGCCTTGGGCACTGCCAGGGATCCAGGGGCAGCCCCAGCTGCTCTGGGCACCCTGTGCCAGGGCCTGCCCACCCTCGCAGGGAGGAATTCCCTCCTGATGTTCCCTCCCCACAGAGGTGCAGGCAGCTCCAGTGCACACCCTCAGCTGATACTTCCTTAGGTCCCTCCTTAATCTCAAATGAGATTTAAACAAAGTTTTGCCCTCACTGTGTAACAAATCCCCCCCTCAGCTGGGACCCCCAGTCAGGTATCCCAGGGTTAATTAACATGTGATTTATCAACCAGGAAGCTCAGAACGGACAAGTGCCACAGAGTGCAATGGGAATAAATTGGGCATCTCCTTCCACACTTCCACTTTGTGTCCCCAGATCTGCTCCAAGCTCTGCTGCTGCTTGTTCAGTAATTTCACGCTACGCTGCTTAACAATGTAAGCATGGAGGCTCCATCTAAAACTGCACTTCCCAAATGTCACTTGTTCGTGAACACATGGCTGAACCCAAAATTGCTTTTAATATTCGAGTGGTGCCTGCTGGCTCTGTTGTAGTTAAGGGTCTGTCTGAATTTCCATGATAAACCCCATTTTCTGGGGTGTAATACCATGACCACTCACTACACATAAACCTGCTTTACAAGGTCACAGCAGACAAACATCATTTTTTACATTTTTAAACCAAGGTTGCTTGGCTGTTTTTGAGTTTCAGACACTTGACACCGATTTGAGGCCCCTTATGGTTTAAGGTTTTTCTTACCATCCCTTTAACTCCAGAACAAACTCAAACATATGACCCATGCCTGGAAGTGTCCAAGGCCAGGCTGGATGGGGCTTGGAGCAACCTGGGACAGTGGAAGGTGTCCCTGCCCACAGCAAAACTTCCCAGATTCTACTGAATGAGCTTTGCTGATCAGTTATCTGCAGACTTCAAACCAGGAGAGTACGAGTGCTGTCACAAACCAAAGTAACAAAGCACACCAGAAATCTGCCCTAATGAGAAATAACCACACAAACATAACTCTCCAAACTTAACTGGGTGCACAGATTAGAGGAATTCCGGTATCTTCAGAATGCTATTACCACAGTGTTATTAAAGCTTACAAGTATTTCCAGCTTATTCCTTCCCCTCCAGTGTGTACTTAATGAGTTGTATTCAGTCACATCAGTCACCTTATTCACTCTGAAATGCAGTTTGGATACATCAGAAAACTAATCCCAATTTACCAATCCCAAAACAACCTGTTCACAAGGTGAATGTAACACTTGAGAAATTCATTCCTACACCCTCAGAACAAAACCAATTATCGAGGCAAAACCACCAATGTGGGACAGTGAGAGAGCACGTCCCAAAGCAGTGGCATTTTCCACATTGTCCTTAGGAATAAGGACAAACAACACTGCTCTGTGTTCCATGAGCTGGTGGTTTCCACCAGCCCCTCATCCCAGCTGATCCCACCTGTGTTGCCATTTTCCCATAGTCAATCCAGCGCAAAGTGGCGAAGTTGGTCGACTCGGCACAGTTGAAGCCGTGATTGAAGCCAGCGTGGTAACCATAAGGGAATGTGATCATAAACTCCCCAGCTTCCTGGGTGATCTGAAAAACAAAGGAAAAGGGAGGAGACACCCCACAGGTCACTTAATGCAGCAGCTTGAGAACAGAGACCTATTAAAAAACCCCACTGATTAAATCTCTTTCCACTGGAGGGTCGGCAGAACAGTCATTGCCAGCTCTTGGCTGAGCCTGGAACGATTCCTGGTGAACTGCAGGAATACTCAAGTATTTCCCTTAAGGGAAAAACTCAGAACAGTGGATGGAAGGGGTGACATGATCTGAACTATTTACACCTGCAGGCTCCAGTTACAAAAGGGTCTCAGGCTGCAACATTCCAAGAGATCAATAAATCTTTGACATGACCGCTTTGGCTCATGGCAGCTCCAAACCTTCACTCCCACCCCCATGCCAGAGCAGCCAAGAGCCCTGGATTTCCCTCCTAACATTCCCTCTGCATGGCAGGGTCCTTCTGGAGCACCTCCTGCCCTTCCCTGTGTTTATTTCCCCACTCACATTTATCAGCCTCACTCCCACCTGTTCACCCAAAAATCAAAGACCCGAAAAATTACAGCCCATCTTTTGTCTGCTTTGGGAATTGTTCAGAGCAGCTGTGGCTGCCCCACCCCTGGCAGTGCCCAAGGCCAGGTTGGACGGGGCTTGGAGCAGCCTGGGACAGTGGAAGGTGTCCCTGCCCATGGCAGGGGTGGCACTGGATGAGCTTTAGGGTCCCTTTCAACACAAACCATCCTGTGACCCTACTTTAATAAACTTAAAACAACAATAAGCATAATGGACATTATTAATAAGGGTTGAACTCTACAGATCACAGCTGGAACCAGCAGGCCAATCAATCTGCGATGCTTCTAAAAAATCCTCTTTTTACATCTTACGCAGAAAAACCATTGGGGAAAAAAGGAATTTAATTGTTAAGAGAATGGCCTGAACCATGGGAGCAACTCCCAGCCCAGCTGCCCCTCCTGCAGCAGCACCTCCCCTCCACGGGGTATGGAAGAGGCAAAGCTTGACCTTCACTGTCTTTCCAGCCCAGAAGTGCTGACAGACCTCTCACAGCTGTCACAGGCCAAGCAATTCCATTTGGATCCCTTCCCACCAGCCATAACTCACACCCCAGCAGTTCAGAGCCCACAGAGACTCCAAGGGACTTGCACTTCCAAACACAGGGATGGAGCCAAATGGAAAATGTAAACAGACAGAAGTTCAAACATTTCCCCCCTTGGCTGGGCCAACATCTGAACTTGCTGATGTCATTAACATTAGAAGAATAATTTTAAAAATAGGGAATAAAACCTGCTGTGATAGACAAGAAGCTCCTTCAGGATTTCAGGAGGAGGTGCTGAAGTCCAGCCTGCACCCAGCCCCATGGAGCATCCTGCATCCATCCCTTCCATAAATCCCAGCAGTGCCACTCTGCTGGCTTCAGAAGATGAAAAGATTATGTTTCTGTCAGTGACTGCACATCCTGGTGTCTCCATTTCAAGCCCACATCATCCATGGCACTGCTGTCAACATTATCCCACAATAAATTAGAAAACACTCCAGATGATGGATAGGCCATGCAGAAAAGTAATAACTATTGAAGGAAAGCCAGCACAAACTGCCACTCATGGAGAAAGCCCCAAATTTACTGACTTCTGCAAGCTCTTGAGGAATAAATGGAGAAATCAATAGGAGATTACAGAAATACACATTTTTAATTATTAAAAAGCCCTAGTATTGATCTGTTTCTTTTTTTCCAGAACAGCATTATAGAGATTTATAAATGCTGCTTATTCACTTCATTGAAATCTGCCAAGAATTTGGATGCAGGGATCCTATCTCTATTCCTCAGGAAAAATAGCACTTGTTCCCTGTTTGTGAATAATAGTGATCCTCCTTCGACAGCCACTATTTCAGGACAGGGCTTGGAGCAGCCTGGGACAGTGGAAGGTGTCCCTGCCCGTGGCAGGGGTGGCACTGGATGGGCTTTATGGTCCCTTCCCACTCCATGATTCCATGAAACCAGTTTGGAGCAGGCATCTTTGACACTTCTCACATCCACAGGCAGCTCTGGCTCCATGTGCTGGGAACACCCAGCAGCAGCAGCAGCAGTTTGACTGATTCTGCACAGATACAAATCCCTGTAACCACACTTGGCTGAGGAGATTTACTTCTTGCCACAAGACTTTAAGAATAAGCACATTAAAACGATCATACCAAATAAACATGACCCCTCTTTTCAAATCAGGGCTTAAGAGCTGCAGGGATCCTTCCAGGCTTACAGCAGCACGAGCACTTACACAACAGGGAACCAGCACAGGCAGCTCCACTTTGGGTCACACTGGATCCACAAGAAAACAAAGAAGTGTTCCCGAATCACCGGCGGGTTTTGCTCATTAGCTCGTCCCTCTCTACCTGAGAGGCTCCCTAATTGCCAGAGTTTGTTCAGTGACAGCTTTTCTTCACTTCACAGTGTCTCAGCCAAACCCCAAATCCTTTTTCCAGGCAGACCTGGTTTGAACTGATGGGATGCACTCAGCATAATAATGCCCCTTGGAAATCCCCCAGTGGCTGGTGCTGAATTGATTCCTCAGGAGAGAGGTGCTGTGCTGCCAACAGCCTGCAGGGTCCCTCTGCAGCCCTGTACATACCCTGTCAAAGGGAATCCCGTATTTCTTCAGGATGGAGGGAGAAATGAGGGTCATCTTGTGACGGAGGAAAGCATCACATCCCTGAGAGCTTCCTGGGAAAAATCCTGTGGACACATTCAAAGGAGGAGCATCACTATAGGGCTGCTGGACTGCTCTTGGGAAAACAACAGTATTTGTTAGATTCCAGTTCAATCTGCCCTACATATCACCTCCTAAAGGGAAAACATGTTAATATTCAGTGAGAAGAAAGGAAAGGAAACATCTCCGTCCCAGGCAGAGGCAGGAGGGACACGTTCACAGTGGTCACCAGCAAGTGGCAGAGGCAGCAGGACCTGACCCAGTCAGCACCTCAGCATGGTTAAGTGTTAAATTCTACCCAAGATCCACACTGAGCTATTAAAACAAATCACAAATAATTAAGGAAACTAAAGTAGTGGTAAACACTGACCAAACCACTCAACGGCAGCTCAGCCAATGTAACCCCATTTTCCTCAAGATCATGTCTTTCCCTCCAAGGGGGTGATTCCACAACAAACTGTGTTTATAGGGACTCAAACCCATCACAGTTTAGGAAAACAAATAACCCAAGCTCTGGAACCAAAACTGATTGATGAGACATAATGGAAGGGGTTTCAGAAAGTCAAAAGGATTACTGGGATCCAGGTTTTCTTATATTTTTGTACTAAAAGCATTTCAATTAAAGTTATGACTGTCTGCTACCCAGTCTGTCGTCCCTCTCTGCAGTTCCTCTTTTTAATGCACAGTTTAAGTGGCTCTCATTAAAGCCACTAATAAAGAAGCACATTTTAAGTGATTAGCACCAATAACATGGCAACACATTAACATTCTCTCCATGGGCTCCATGGCTCTCCCAGTGAGCCCATTTACAGCTCAGCTATTCATTTTCCATATTAATTGCACACTCATTTCTCCATAGTACACTTCTCCCCACTGATGTACAGGACAGGGGAATGGCCAGGCAGCAATACTGGCTCTTTGCAGAGTTAAATCATCACCCATCCCAGCTTCCAGAGGCAGGAAACTAAAGACCAGACCATTGATAATTTGCTCCTGGTTTTACAGCACAAACCATCCCCGTGCCTCAAAATTGATCATCCGTAAAAATTAGTTACAAACAGCAAGAAACTTATTATTGCTGCTGTCAGACTTGGAGTGGTATTTCAGAGTCTGCAGAACACAAGTCATCTGATTGATTGACTTCTTATAAAAATTACTTTTTTCATCTATTAAAACCTGGCAAATGACTGTAGCTTTGAAATGAAACATTTCTGAGCAGCCATTTCCAGTATTATTTGTATTTAGGGATCATGGAGCTCAGAGCCCAGGAAAACAACACCACCAAGCCCCGGGACACTCATCCCCACTCATTCTGCATTTACCCCACACAGTCAGTTGCTCCCCTTGACACCCTGGAGTGTGACACAGTCAGACTGTCAGCA
>NW_008239756.1:824079-839765 GCF_000691975.1 Corvus brachyrhynchos | reverse complement strand
AGCAGGAAAAGGCACTGCAGGAATTTGCCTGTTTTCTGGGAAATCAGCATTAGAACTTCTTTTCTTTTGCATCAGAGTAGAGTCTTCCAGATTTTCCTGCCTGCTCCTACCTTCACCACCAGATTTAAACCCCCCCCAGTTGCCTTGCTGGAGACGAAACACGGAGATTTGGAGTTAATCATTCTGGGCCAGCAGCTTTTTTTAGCTGGGCAGCTCCTTGAACATTTGCAAGTGAACAAAAATAGAAACAACACCAACAAATTAAAACATATCTACTTCTACAGCCAGACATCTTCCCTGAAGCTTGAGAGGTGGGAGTTTGCCACAGCTCAAAGTAACTCTGCCTTCCCCCACCACCATTTTCCTTTTCTTTTTCCTTCCCTTTCACTGTTTTTTTTCCTTTTAATATGAACTTTATTGCACTGAAAACTAAAGGAGGATGAGGCTAAAATAAGAGGAAAACCACCAAATACAGAATGTATCGTTACAGGGTGAAGGAGTAATGGGTACAAACTGGAAGAGGGGAAATTTAGGTGCAATATCAGCAAGAAAATTTCTGTTGTGAGGGTGGTGAGACACTGAACAGGTTGTGGCTGCCCCATCTCTGGGAGCATTCCAGGCCAGGTTGGAGCAACCTGGTCCAGTGGAAGGTGTCCCTGCCCATGGCAGGGTGCAATGAAATCATTTTTAGGGTCCTTTCCGAGCCACGCCGTTGCGGATTAAACCCCTTGCCCAGACATGGGAGGGTTTGGCCTCAATGCCTCAAAATTCAAGGGGTTTTCAGGGAATTTTAGTTGAGGCCACACCATGCCAGGAGACCGAGGCTTTGAGGGAAGAGTTGGAAAGAAAATTCCCTGACAAGTTTTCTGGCTCTGAAGCTGCTCTACCAACACAGCAGGTTCCCCAAGCAGCTCTTGCAGAAGTCATCAGTAACACCAGGGCACTGCCAGTCCTTTATCAACCCAGTCAAAAGCCAGAGCTCACCTTTTGCCAGGCGTTCCAGCCTCTTGCCGTGCTCCGGGGGAATGGCATACCTGGGAGGAGGTAACACAGACAACAATCAAAATCATCAGTCTTTAATGTAAAACCAGTGAAGGGAAAAGTCTAGGAACAAGTGGGGTAATAACCCTCAGCACAGCACACAGGCTGGCAATATAACCACAGCTCTACACGTCTGAAAGGCACCAGTAACACACAGCCCATGGAAAAAAGCCAGCATTTAATACAAGTCCTTAGACATGTCACATGAAGTGTGTTATTTTCCTGCCCTTTTTTTCAAACTGCATCACAAGATTTCACAAGGTAGAAGGAAAATCGAGAAGACAAAGTGATGATACAGCACTGGAAACCCCAGAAATAACTCAGTGCAGGGAACAGCAGGTGTGTTCTCCATGGGGAGAATATCTGCAAAATAAAATTGTGTTAAATCTTAATAAGCAAGAAACGTTGGATGGGCTGAAAAGGTGTAAAGGAGGGTCTGTGTGCTTTGGAAAAGAATAAAACCTTCTTCTGTGTAAATAGCTTTCATTTTATTCAAAAAAGTAAATATTCTTCACCACAGCTCAAGCAGTCATGGCTCAATCCTTATGTCCATGATGGATTTTATTGTCTGATGTGAAATAATGGAATTAAAGTATTCAATAATTTTCTCAATGAGGTGATTGAAATTGCAGGGTCTCCTGAGGAAAACATCATTAAAGGGTGCAGGGAACAACTTCTACACTTGCTAAAGACAGTTTTCTTAGATTAGGGGTAAATAAAGTGCAAAAGAATTTGATTGGAATTTTTTTTGAGTGCAAATTATTGAACATAATTCTGAAAAACAATCAATGGTCTGAAGTCCCACGGGTCACAGACACAGGGCCGGGTGTGCCCAGCATGTACAAAAATCAGGGAAGTTTCAAATGGCTCTTTTTCTTCCCAAAAGCTGTTAGTTCTCTTAGTGCTTTGAAGTTCACAATATTCTCAGGAGCAAAGCCCAGGTGACAAAGATTTATGTGGTCAGGTTATAAGAAGGGAACTGAATACCAGGATACATTTAAACGTGTTTAACATGATGGCACACAATAATATTGCCAATGGAAATTGTAAATCATTGGTTACACTCTGCAGCAAATTAAATATGGCTCTCCCTGCTTTTTGTGACAGAGAATTCTGAGAATTTACATTTGTGGGAATGGCATTTATTGCCAGCTATAACTTCTCTTCAAAGTGAATAATAAAAAATGCATTATTTTTGCTATTTCAAATAAAGATGTCAAACCCACCCTGTCTCATTCCCCACGCTGGGAACAGGATATTGCAGGAGGGGACTCAACAACAGGTGCCCAGCACTGCCCCTCTTAGGGTGGGGGCTCAAAATGCACCTGATCTGGGGGATTTCAGCTGGGCAAATTCTCCATTTTCAAGTGTAAAAGCCCAGTGTGGGGAGAAGCAGCTCGAAGCCATAACCTGTGTCACGAAATCAAACACACCTGAGCTGGCCTGGCAGGGGGGAATGACAGCACACGAATCCTACACAGGGGCCTTCAGGGTTTAGACACTAAGCTGATTTAAACTGATGGCTTAAAAAAAATTTAAGGCAAAACACTATGTAGCACCTAATCTTGTAAAACAATAAATGCAGCAATGGACTCCCAACATCCCCTGACCAAAGTTTGACAGTGCCTTAAATTGCATAATTATCAAACAATTCAATTTCATTTGTCTGGGACAAAGCTAGTGGCTTTTATTTTACAAAGACCATTCATCACTTACATAAATGTGATAAAACTAATCCCGATCCAAAGCTCCTTTGTGGGATTAATGTCCCTTAAAACAGGGAAATGAGACATTCCATTCCTTCTGGGAAAAATGCTGAAGGATTGGGAAAGAACTAATTTATGGCTACAAGGCTGCTGATGATTAATGTAATATCCCCAGTCTACAATGCAACCTTCACTTAATTAGTGCCTGTAATTGGGAGTTGTAAAGATAAGATTAATTGAATCTTGAGGATGTTAAAAGTTTAATACATTGGAACATGGTTATTGTGTTATCTGAAACTGCAGCCTGCAAAAAGCCAAGCGAGGCTTTAGAGAACGGCCCATGGAGAGACAAAGAAAAAAGACTTGCTTGGATAGAAACCAGCCAGAGAGGAGGAATTTCCAGCTTATAAAAAAGAACTATATGTAATAATATACAAATCAAAATACCCCAGCACAGAATGGCAATAGCTGACTCCAATTTTAGAATTTAACTTTTTTCTTTGGGCCAGTCTTTAGGAAGCAGAGCCTACACATCCCTCTGCATTTATTCTTAGGAATTCAAAATATTAACTGCAGAAGAGAATTAAAAGTAGGTCAAATTCTGCTTTAAGTTAGGCTCACAAATCTGACTGATTTACATAAAGATAGGCAATAAAGACAGAATTTGGGCTGCTATTTAAAACCAGGAAGAGAAACAGGAGGCTCCTGCACGTATGGCACAGATTGAGCTCCATCTACACATAAAATGATTGATTACGAGGCAGAACAACAATGGAAAGACTAAAAATTGCTGCAATCAAAGGGGTGCAGTTACTGAGCAATGAACACCCACGGAGGGCTGGCTTTGTGTGGCACTCGTGGCACTGACCCCCTGCTCTCTGGGCAGAACACCCCAGCACTTGCTGGGGACAGGAGTCCTGGTGTGCCTCAGCACAATTTGTCACCATCCCCACAGCTGGGGCTCAGCTCAGCTGCAAAACCTCAATTCCACAGGCAAGCCACAGGTCTGTGCGTGCTAAAAAACAACCAACTGTTTCCTTTTCTCTAGGCATGATTTCAACAGCCCCCAGTGCAGGGAACACTGACCTGGAGCCACAGGGCAGGGTCTGTCCCTCTGGCTCAGCCTGGTCCCCAGGAAAAGGGAGATTTACGGCCACAGAGCTAAAGCAGCAGCTGCTCGAAGATAAATCCAACTTCCAAGGCACTGGGCTTGCAAACCACCCTTCAGTCCATATTCCAGCGGTCAGCCTTGCAGAGGCTGACCAAGACAAAGGGCCAGGCTTCACCCAAAACCCTGCCACTCAGCACTTTGGGGGATTACAGCAGGAAAAATGTGCTGCTGCTCTGCCAGGGAGCGTGAGATTTACGCAATGGGGAAAGAAAAAACCAGCTCAAGATAAAAAAAGTTATAGTTCTGTGACTCAAATGTCATCTTACCCCAAAGTCAACAATTTGAAAGTAATATACTGAGCCTTTTAAATTACCTTTTTCTACTTTCCACCAAAACAACAGAAAATCCCTGAAGTGGATCAAGTACCACTTGTACACATCCAGAACTTGCTGTTCCGCAGGAAAGACTCTCAGCTTCCAAACTTATTTCATGAAACCTAATTCCAGCATTTCTGATCTCTACTTCCATGTCATTTTCTGAGTTCTTGAGTCAGGATCACAGGTCCAAAAGGTTTTGCCCCAAAGCTATAATTGGGTTAGAAAATTATCTTCCTGGAGTGATAGCTTGCTTTTGTTAATATGGAATCCCAAAATGGTTTGGGTTGGAAGAGATCTTAAATATCCATTTCCACCCCTGCCATGGCAGGGACACCTCCCACTGTCCCAGGCTGCTCCCAGCCCCAATGTCCAGCCTGGCCTTGGGCACTGCCAGGGATCCAGGGGCAGCCCCAGCTGCTCTGGGCACCCTGTGCCAGGGCATCACCTCCCTCTCAGGGAAGAACTCCTTCCCAACATGAGTTTAACTGGACAGTCCCCTCTCTATCCTTAACACAAAAGAGAGATCTGTCCTATTTGCCAGCATAGGATATCATTAATAGAGTAATTTTCTTGGTGTTTTGTTTATTCCCCTGGAATGGGGCTTGATGGATGTGGATAATTATCAGACTATAAAAGCCAGCAAATGTGCTATTTTCTATCGCTCTAAATCATCAAACAAATAAAGTGTGAAACAGCATTTCTGAATACAATTTTCCCCTCTAATGGCTTAGAATTATTATCAGGAACAATGAGAATAAATAAGTAAATGTCTTGTGAATTAAGAATTAAACAAGTGTGTCAGTAAGAACGAGCATTCAGGCCATCCTGGGATGCAGGGACCCCTTTGGAGGCCACCAGGGAATGATGTAACAGGGAATTCACTCAGGCAGCTTCCAGCACCAGGTGCTCCTCAGGGACCTCCCAGTCTCAGGTTCTCCCCTCACTGCTGCTTCCTCAAAGGGAGTCAGCTCAGTTTTGGCTTCCAGTGGCCAAAAAGACACTAAAAACTTCATCCACAGCACCCTGCTCATATCTGGTTTTCCTTGCTTAAGAGGAATTTTTCTCACCTGAAGCCATCTCCACCTTTGGCAGAGCACCAGACCATCCTGTCCCTTCATCCAACATCCCCCAAAGCTTCCTAGACCTTTTCTCCTCCAGCTGTCACTCCCAGAGTTTTTCATAGTTACACCTTGTTCCACACCTTATTTACACTCTCTTGCACCAACACAGAGCAATTAAGCAGTGATTATTTCACCAAATGCCACACTCCCACTCTCTGGGAGTCCAGACTCCATGGGCTGGAGGAGCTTCAACCACAAGACTTTGGAAATGTCACTTCAGTGCGGTTCCTGTGAGAAGGTAAGAAACTCAATTTCACAGAGTCTGCACAAGGTCTGCCCAAGCAGGCCCCACACAGTTTAACACACCATAATTACTGGAATAAGGAACAGAAACAGAACAGGAGCAGCACATTCAGAATGCCCAGGCCCATGTGTCAAGCTGGGGTGAGTTATCTGTCTTCAAAGTAGATTTAATTGTGCCAAGAACGCTGACCCTTTGAAGATTCAAATGCCAACCTGCTCTCAGCCACGACAGGCAGAATGAAAAGCTGCTATTTCAGTCTCTGTAAGGCAAAGGGTGCCCATAAACCCAGAATCTGAACCCCGACCTTCAACATCTTTAGCCCCCATGACAGCAGCCAAGGCTCCAAAGAAAACCCCTCGTCCATCAGGAATATTTATCACCCAACAGAACCATTAAGAACCACCATTAGCACAGGGTGGGTGCTCCCTGCAAAGTTCAGATCCTGCTCCTAAGGCCTCATTTTTCTACAAGGTAAAACACTCATTAAACAACATCTCCTCACTGTGTCAGAGCAAAGCACAGGGTAAACGTGGGGGTTTCCACGCTAGAATACCCCAGAATATCCTGAGCTGGAAGAGACCCACAGGGATCAGAGTCCAACTCCTATTGTCCAACACTATTTTTAAGCTGTTTTGCCTGTAGGGGAAAAGAAAAAAGGTATTTCAACAAGAAGAACTGATTGTTCCTTTGTTGGTAGCACTGTCACCTCCCTTCCATGGTCAGCTCTCTTTTCCTCACCTTCACCTTCCTCCGTAATTAACCTCCCTTCATCCCTCTCTCCCCACAATTTGTTAAAATACTGAAATCAACTCCTTTTCTTCTTCTCATCAAATCTGAGGTTGGCTCACACTGAATGGGCTGGAAATATCCTGTCTGCCTTCTCAAGATCCTGGTCAGGAAGGAAAATCTCTGGATTCCCTCTCCTATCCCCTTCTGCTGCGTCCCATCAGGAATGCAAGCACTGCTCTGGAGATAAGATGACACAGGGATCAGAGAGCTCCTTGTTCCTGGGAAAGAGCCTCTATCAAGTGCCTGCAGTTTTATCTTTAATGGATCATTTCACAGGACAACAGATGATGGAATCCAGTATCTTTAACCAGCAGTGTCAATGATTTCAAATAATGACATTTTTATTGAAATACACCCAGGGAGAGAGATAAACACAGAGGCTGGGGAGAATCAACTCCAAAAGCCATTATTAGGAGTAAATAAGTAATGACAGGACCAAATTACAACCCCAAAACACACCAAACACTTCTGCCTCCCACAGCTGCTCAGTGCAACCCTTGGGGAACCAGCACAGAGAGAAAATCAGGGCAAAGCTGCTCAGGAAGGGTCTGGGCAGCACCAAACACACCCAGCACTCACCCATGGGCGATTTCACTCCAGCCAATCACTTTTCCACACACAGAACTTCCTCATGATCCACAGTATGAAGAAATGGCAGCGATTTTGCTGCCAATGGAACAACAGGATAAAAAACTTCCTCCTTCCCCAGAGAAACTGAAGTTGCAGTTGCAAAGTCTCCATTTGTTTTCCAGTAAGGATGGGCAGAATACCTCAGGTTACTCTGAAGTTGGGATCAAATCCCCAGGGATTGAGTACTGGAAGATTAGAGTCAAGCCTAACTTGTGCCAATCATGTACTTCTAAAAGACTCCTCAACCCTTAAAGTTGCCTTTAGCTAGAAATAGGATTAAAGAGCCATTAGTTTCAAGAAGTGACATTAGACAGGAGCTTCTTAAAATTCTGATTTTAAAGCAATATGAATTTTCAAGAGGTACAACTGAACTCCAAGATTAGCACAATGGGCTACTTTCACAGTGATTCACTAACCCCCAACTCAATGAATACAAAGAGATTTTTCCAGCACTCCAAATGCAATTTTAAAATACTATTTTAAAGCAGAGAATTTAATGTGAACAACCATCTGCTCTTGGAAGGACTCTCGCTGCCCCAGTCCAGTCAGCTCCACAGCACAAATGCCAGGCACAAAGCACAAAATTACAGAGCACATTGGAGTGTCTCTCCCTCCACGTGTAAAAATATCCCACAGCCTGCCTCTGTCTGCAGTGAATGAGCAGCATGAAGGAGCCATTTTACTAAGAAAAGGTGTTTGGGGAAAAACATTATGAAGTCATTTACTCATTCAGTTTAGCCAAGAAGATAATTAGTGCACAATTCAACAGAGATGAATGACTACAATATTCATCCCCTTGCCATTCCCCGTTATTTGTTTGGAAGAACCTGTTCACATCAGATTTATTTCCCTAAACTGGCAATCAGATTATTAATTACTGGTTGTTTTTGTAGTGGATACCATACAAATAGAAAGAAAAGCAAAGATTATGCTTCAAAGAGCCTGTGTTCTAAAATAATAGCTCATTTCAGCTCCAGAAACAAGGAGAAAAAAGGTAACCAGGGGAGATCAGAGATATCTGTGCCTTGTACCAAGTGACCTGTGTGAGCTGCCTCCTTCACCAGGCACAGCAACACGTACTCCTGAAAAAACCACGGATAATTGCCTACAGCAGAACAAAAGAAATTTGCTCATGAGTAATGAAAGATATTCTTAGATTAGGAAACCCCTTGTGCTAGAGGTGCAATGCCTCTACACACACACTCTTTTCTTTTTTGAGGAGAAAAAATCCAGCATTCCAAAGGTTTAATGCTCCTCATCCATCAAACTGCACCATTTCCAACTACAACTGCTTTGAAGTGAGCGCTGTGTTCTTGTCAGCATCAAAGCCACAAGTGTTGTAGCTGAGATTTGATAAAGATCACTGACACAGTTTGTAAAGTTTCCTGTATTTCTTCTGTTTGATCCCCTTTGTGTCTCTGATTGGGCAGTTGGAAATGAAGTGGATGCAAACCCAGCACATCTATTCCTCGGAACATTAAGGGGTTAACAAGTGCACAGCTCTCAGACAGCACAGAGTGCTATTTAAGTGCTGTCATTACTACAGGCTCCTCTTATTTTAAACCACACTTGTGCTGCACTTGGCATCACCCCTCGACAATTTTCTCTGCTGAGTAAAGAAAAAAAAAATCCCCGCTGATTTCTGCCAACGTGTTAACAAAATGTGAATAAAGACAAAGCTCTGCAGCACCACTCTTGGTTCCTCCCGGCCTTTCCAAGCCCTGCTTCCAGCACGATGCCAAGCTGGAATTTGCAAGCTCATTGTCCCACAGGGCCCAAGTCAGATCAGGCTGAAGGAGTGAGATGGAGCATGGAAGCACATCTCCCTCCCCTCCTGTCTCAGCGCTCTGCTCAAAAGCCTCTGTTATTAAACCAATCTGTGATCCTGTCAGACTTCCATAGATCTTCATTTCAAATCAGGCCTGAGCTCTGAGCAGACACTTTCCAAAGGCAGGAATGAGTTGGAGCAAGAGCCTTCCTGGATCAAAGACCTGTTTCTCTCAATCCAGCTGGGGCTCCTGAGCTGACAGCAATGACCGTGCTGTAGACACAGCACAGACCACCAGGGCAGTGGGGTGGGAGCCACCTGAGGATGCCGCTGTGGAAATGGGGACGTGACCCCAGAGCAGCACCTCGTCCTTCTGAGATCATGACGGAAAGTGCCAAGAGGAACCACAGGTGGGAAGGGTCTCCTCTTTGCTGGGTCAGCTACAACAACTCACAGATGAACCTCAGCCTCTAAGATTTCTAATTTCAACCAACTGAACAGGCTCAGTAAAGGCAACCAAAAATGCAGAGACCGAAAACTAAAACGGCAGCAGAGTACAAAACAATTCCCTGCCTTTTGCAGTGGGTTTGGGTGAGAATAAAAACCAAAGAGGGCTCTGGAGGGGAAGCACAGACAGCACCGAGCTGAGTGAAAGGGGTGCTGAGGCTGAGGTCAATCCATCTGTGCTCTCACAGAGCACCAGTCCCTCCTCAGACAAGTTCCACAGTTGATTCCATCAGTCCCAGAGTCTGGCTTGACATTCATGGCATTTTCTCTCAGTTAGATGAGGGTGAATGAAGAAAGGCAATACATGAGTCCTAACTCCCCAAATCCTGTGCCTCCTCTGCAGCAGAAAAATGACCTTTCAATAATCTCTCTACAGCAGCCTAATGAAAGACCACAAAAACCCGAGTCTATTAAAAGAGAAATCTGCACTATTCCACTGCAGCACCTGATTGGGAAGATAATCCACAAACACAAGTCAGAGCTCATTCAGGTCCTGGAACGTGGTGACCCTGTGGATTCTGAAAGCAAACCACCAGCCAGCACTGGCCCCGTCCCGATGGATCCACCTCATCCTTCTCCCACAGCACCACCTCCAGGATGAAGGGCTGGGAGCTGGGCTGGGTACCGGCGGCAGAGTGGTTTGTATTGATTAACTAATGACTGCAGTGCGTGCAGGGCTGTGTTAATAACTCACTGCTCTGCTCTCAGTTATCAGGGAATTACAGGGGGATACAACTCTGCATTTCAACACATCCCTCCTTCCATGCATCTCCCAGCAAATCAACATGCACATGGATTCTCAGTGCAGAAAGCCCATCCCAAAGCAGCTTTCACCTTCATTTTAGAAGAGTCAGGAGAGTGAAAAGCTGTTCTGCCTGGTCATACTTTATCTCACTTTCCTTTTATTCCTTTTAATGAATATCCCTGTTCCTTTCTCTCTCCCTTTTATCAACAGAAAAGGGTCTTGCTTTGCCAAATCTGCCTGAGAGCAAATGGTGTTGCAGTTAATCTAGAAATCAACCACCACCATAAATTCTGCTCATTCTCCATCCAAAACTGTAGAGCTGAAAAACAGATTACATGGGACAGCAGAGGCAGGAAGGAAATCTGGAAGCTGTGAGGAGCTGCCATTGTGGCCAAATGGCCTTCCCTGCTTCTTCTTTCTCTCCACTCCACCCAAAAAGCCTCCAAACACCTCTGCTGCCAGGCCTGGAACACGTTTAAGAGCAAGGACACCTCACACACTTCCCATGGAAGATGATGCAGACTTTGGGGATTGAGGGAGGAAAGGCTGCAGAATCTTCTCCTGAATTCCCTAACACCAAGAAACAGGAAAAGTGAAACTCAGAAAAATAAAAATCCTCAGCATGGAGCATCAGCTCCCTCAAGGGCAAATCTCAGCTGTGATTCCAGCTAATGCAGCCTGAGGAATCTCAGGATCTCCAGACTGCAAGGGCTACTGAGATCCCAATAATGCACACCTGCAGTCACATCTGATCCCTGCAGTGACTCCAGCAGCCTGGGCAGTGCCCCCCAAGAGGAGGGAATGGCAGGAGGCAATAACTGATGAAGGGACAGTGCCCTGCCCCCTGCAGCCACACAGTTCCCTACCAAACATTAAAGCAGTGGTGGAATTACGCCGAGCTCATGGAACATCTGGGAGAGCGTTAAAGCAGGGAGACAGAGCAGAACATCACACAGGAGAGGCGGTGAGGGGCCAGCACCCTGCACGGAAAGTGAGGAGAGAAGCTGCAAGAGTTAAGCTCCACGACTGTGTTAGGTCATTTTCCTCCTCCAAGGCAGTTTTCCAGGGATTAACATTTTCTATTCTAAGGGGAGGACAGGACAAGAGTTCAGCTAAGAAAGCTGCAGTGCTCCCCAGGACAAGAGTGAGAAATACAACCAGGGAGATCCTCAGCACTTCAGAGCTGCTGCTGCTTCAGGAGCTGCTTTTAGCCAAGGACAGAGAGGGCTCCTTTGGGAATCCTCTCCCAAGGGAACAACCACATCTTGGTTTAAATCTCCCCCTCACAGGCCTGTTAGGAAAGGTGACGTTTCCCTGCTGACAGCAGCACTACCAGATACAACAAAGGTACTAAACTGTAGATGTTATGAGAAAGTCATGGAATCCCAGAATGGTTGGGGTTGGAAGGGAGCTTAAAGTGCATCCAGTGCCACCCCTGCCATGGGCAGGGACACCTCCCACTGGCCCAGGTGGCTCCAAACCCTGTCCAGCCTGGCCTTAGGCACTGCCAGGGATGGAGCAGCCACAAGTCCTCCTATGGATTTGCCTTCCTCTGCTGAAGACTGGACTTACCCCGCCCAGGGAGCCTCTCTGGGCACCTGGAAGGAAGAAAGCAGAAATTCTAAAATATTTTAACCAACAAAGGCTTGGGGTAACTCTGTGGACCCTCAGGTTTGTAGTCTGCAGACTTCCACAAGACAGAGTTCCAGAAGTGTTTCTAGAATGTAATTGTATGTGACCAGTGCTTCCAACTAATCATATTATTTTAAAGTTCCTTTGGTAATTTGTCCTTAATTCCACATAAACTGCTGTTCTGGCATAAAGTGTACTTTGTGATATCAAAGTCAAACAGATTAGGCATGATCCACTTCCAGCGAGGGAGTGTTTTGGAGAGGAGATGATATAACTTAAAAGCTAAAGCTGGCTCCCTGTTTTAATTAAAGGGGATTAAACATCCATCATGATAAGGGAAAAGGGACATTTTATAAAAATCAATTACCTTCCTCAGTGTCAGTCTGGTTTAACACCTGCAGTTTCTGAGAGGAGGAGTGTAACATCCCCCCAGCACTCAGAGAAGGTAAATTAAACACTGTTGCTGTACAGCAAGATCAGTCACAAAATATCCAAGAAAAATAACTTCATTACCAATCAGGTGTTACACTGTTGACAAAAAAAAAAAAAAAGATGCACTCCTAAAGTGTATCTGGCAGATTCACAATACTGAGATTCAAAGTTTCCTGCAGCACTTCCCCACCCCAGGAAGCCTCCAGGTAGGGATTGCACATCTTTATGGAGATACAGGGAAGTGCTGGTGGAGCACCTCAGCGTTTAAAAATATTCTTTTGGAATTGCATCCGCTGCTCAATAAAATGCCATAATAACCATGAAGAATGAGGCCTGGCATGCAGCTTTGTTGCTTCTGTCATTATAAAATCAGTTTCTGCTTGCACCGTTTGACAATATGCTCAATTTTAGATCTCACACAGGAGTGTATGAGGTAATTACACATAATGTGTATAATTGATACCGTAAAAATTCCTACCAGAGAGGTTTAATATGGGGCTGCAGAATGAAATACATTTCTGTTTTTTCAAAAGTTTGAGACTATGAAAAGGTGGCAATTAAATTCCTAATGGGCGAGGGACATTTCTCTGTAATCTGAGAAAAAAGCAAGGAAAAGGCTGGATCTGGCAGCTCCCGCCTGAGGGGCTTCACATGAGGTTACACAACTGCTCCCAGTTCCGGGGGTGCTGCATGGGAAGTGCCCACACCTTCCACGCTTCCTCTTCAACCTGTCAGACTGATTTTCCAGCTGGAAACAACTGCAGTGTGAGCACGGCGTGGAGCAGAGCACGAGCCTGGGAACAGCACATCGGGAGGGATAATCCCCCCTGGAATGAGGCGAGTCCAAGCCAGGGCAGGGTGGGATGGGGGCTGCAGCAGCAGCAGCCCCTGGGGCTGAACACAAACAGTCCTGCTCTCCTCACTACAACACAACAGAACTCAGTAAATAAATGCACTGCAATCTACAGGCACAGATAAATCATTTAATGAGGCTGGGAACAGGAAAATGGCTGTTTTCCATTACCCCTTTGTTCTCCCTCATCACTGGGTGACCTTTCATTGCTCAACGGCTTCACTTGGTGCTGAACAAGTTTTTGAGCTGCATCCCAGTGACCCAACCCTGTGCAGACAGGTCCCAGTGCTGCAGCCTGTCCTGCTCTGCCAGGGCAAAGCACCGGCACCGGGAGGGCTGGCACAGGACTCCTCTGCAGTGACAGAGACACTCATTAATCAAGGACTTGTAAGACCAGGCAGATGCTCGTTAGCTTGTCCAGAGAAGCCACTTTCAGCTGGTGAAGCCAGCTTGCAGGGCGTTGGACTGGGGGGTCTCCAGAGGTCCCTTCCGACCCAAACAATTCTGGGATTTTGTGAAATAAACACAGACTTTTCCTAAAACCCACCTGAATGAGGTCTGGGAGGGAACTGACTCCTTTCCCCTGAGAAGATAGCAGGGCTGGTGGCTCCTCACCCTTCCCACAGCCTGGAGAGAAGCACCCCAAGATAATTTATGGGAGACACAAAGGAAGAGTTACGGTTTTTAACAGGCAATTCTGAAGCAGATACCACCAATATAGAGAGTCCTTGGTTCCACTGAATAAATATCTCTGACAGCCAAACAATAACTCTGCCTCTTATTTTAGAGCTCAACCCCAAACTGGTAGACTTTTTAACTCTCCACACTCCTGCTATTCCCTGAGGTGCTTCCAAGATGATCACTGTCAGAGTCACGGAGTCTATAAAAAGGACGAAGGAAGCTGGGAAATTTCCACAGAGGTGGTGCCAGCAAAACAGAACGAACATTTCAGCCATCCCTGAGTAAAGCCAGGCTGCAGCACTGGAATTCCATCAGTGCAGTCCAAGAGCTCCCCCAGCTGAGCTCTGGGATGGCTGCAGTCACTCCCAGAACGGCTCAGGTACCTGGAAAGTTCCAGATGTGCTCCAAAGGGATTGGGATTTACTCTTTGAAGCCAACGCTTGTTCAGAAGAGCTTGAGAACTCCTTAAGAGGACCTGTCACAGTGCAGAACAAGGAAGGAGTAACTTGGGGAGTGGCAAACTCCTGCCTTATGCTCAAGGGAAGAGCAGGGAGGCCCTGCCGAGCCAGCAGTGGCATCCTGTCACAACCCATCCCGTTCCGTGTCACACACTGTCACCTACCTACGACAACTCCATTGAAAGGGAAAACCTTCTGCTCCAAACGTGGTCTTGTCCTCAAAATCCTCATTTTCCCCCAGGTGGGGCAGCTTTAGAGAACGAGTGACTCTCACAAACACAGGCTGGAGAAAGGATGGAAAAACCCAACCCAAACCTCAGATCAGCTGCTCTCACCCCTCCTGGAGCTGCCCACTCCTGCTGGGACTGTGCTGGTGTCCCTGTGTTCCGTGGGCAAAGGGGACGAGGAGCTTCCTGTGGGCTGTGGCACCATCTGCTGGAGATGGGACCAGGAAAATGGGCTGGAATGAAGGGATTCTGGAGGAAAAACTGACAGGATCCAAACTGAGAGAATCATGGAATATCCTGAGCTGGGAGGGACCCACAGGAATGATCCATTCCAAGCCCTGGCCCTGCACAGACACCCCAAATCCCACCCTGGGCATCCCTGAGAGCGCTGTCCAAATGCTCTTGCAGCTCTGGCAGCCTCGGGGCTGGGACCATTCCCTGGGGAGCCTGGGCAGTGCCCAGCAGCCTCTGGGGGAAGAACCTTTCCCTGAGAGCAGTCACATCCCAGTCATAACCCAGAAATACATTTCTGGAGTTCAACCTTGTTTAACAGAGGCATCACAAGAGATTCTGCAAAATCCTCGTGCCTTGGACGGCAGCAGAGGATCAGGAATGCTGGGAAACAGATTTCATGACGTGTTGGAAGATTTTTTTAATTCCCATTCATGTTTCACAGATTCAGCCCCTCCTTCCACCCCTTTCCAGGCCTGGAAAAGAGCACTGGAGCCATTCATTCAGAGTCTGCTGGCTCCTGGGGGCTTTTCCCTGCCACAGGCACCAACACCCGGAGCCACTCAGAGTCACCAGGGACCCATAGCCCTGAGAGGTGGGAGGATCTCGTCTGCCACGGCCCGGGCACGGTGACAGCAGAGCCTCCCTGTGACATTTCAGCTCTAATTTGCACGCAAATGTCAATATTTATTAGTCACATCAAGATCTTCAGCAAAGCTCCCCTGGGTTGCTGAGCCTCTGCACTTATACTTTGAAATTGCTTGAAAAAAGAAGAATATTGGCTCTTGGTAACTTATTCCAGACTTCCTACGTTCTTCATTTCATCCTTAACTCTCAACTGCTTTTGTGAAAAGTTATTTCCAACCAGTCTATGCATCAACAGTGCTGAAAAATGCTTTACCATCAGGCCAAAAAATGACCATGGAAAAGTAACCTTTTAACTTAACTTGTCCCTGGAGCTGTGAACATATTTATGTATTTAAATAATGGAAATCTGAAAGTAACAGATGTTTCCTGCCTAGAGCACAGTGCAAGAACAACAGTGTTTCACTATTACAGTGCCTCTGAAGCATCCACACATTCCCATCCCCATTTGCTCTCCTGTGCATTAGACTGCAAAAATCCCCAAGTGT
>NW_008239756.1:810700-824026 GCF_000691975.1 Corvus brachyrhynchos | reverse complement strand
TCTGAGCAAGCCAGCATGAAAGAAAGTGAAATTGCTTTTAAATGTAGAGTACGAGAGGAGAGGAAAAAATGGGAATTGAGAGATTAGGTAAACCTGATGGAATTTGGTAGCTGTGGAAAGGGTATTTTAGGGGTATGCAAGAGCCCTCACTCACCAGGATTTGGGCTCCCCAAAATGCAAGTAGTTGATGCTGTAAAGATCCATGTCCTCTGTATGCCAAGCAAAAGTTGTCTTCCACATCCCGAAGTAGAGGTAGGGAGTGTTCACACCCTCTATGATGATGCCACACTCGTGCTCCACCATGTCCAGGAGGGTGTTCAGATTGCCAATGTTCCATTCATCCACGTCCTGGAACCCAACAGAAATGGTTTGTGCTGGGAAATGGCAGAACAACCACAGCCCACAGCTCCCTCTCAGTGCCTTGGAGTGTGGAGATAATGGTGTAACCTGCATTAATTTAACACCTCTCTGCTTCCAGAAAGGTTTATTTAATGCTCCTCTCTGACCACAAGCACGAGGGAGCTCCAGCACTCTGATGAGGCTCTTGCACTGTGCAATACCCCGCTATTAATTAACTGTTCTGGTAATGAACACAGCATAAACTCAGGGTAAAACACCCCTCTCTCAGATGCTCTTCCCCTGATCAGAACCACCTCAATGTGGCCAAAGGGGCAGAAGCTTCTACCTCAGCTCAGGTAAAAACAGGGAAACCATCTGGAGAACAGTTGTGCTTGTGCCTGGTTGTGTCCCACCACTGATCACAGCACAGAAAGGATGTGATGCTCCCATCCCAGCACCAAATCCTCTGGATCCCTGTGATGTCCATGGCTCTGAGGACCTCAGATATCTCTGCTTATTCTAATTAATCCCATATTAAACCATACAGATAATAAAGACACTTGTACATTCACACACAATCAGACATCACGCCAAAGAAGGCCACTTTCCACTCAAAAGAAAACTATAGAGGAAGAGATTTAAATTATCTGCCTAAAAAGAGTAAGAAGAGAGAAACCTTTATCATTTACAGAATTACTTGAAGCAGAGAATGAAATTTCACCAAGGAAAAGCTTAAACAACTTGAATTGTAAAATAATTCAGTGTACAGGTGCATTGTATCCTAATGGAGCTGCCTACAAAGAAAAAATCCAAATGCAAATAATTTAAAATGCAAATGCAAATAATTTATTTATGTTAAGAATCAAAAAATAATTCTGATAAAGCACCACTTCCTTGAAATGCTGCTTTTTTTCTGGCTTTCTAAGGAGCTTCAACAGAAATCTCTATTTTAATCCCTTATAAAAGAAACAAAGCCCAAGCTATAGATAATTTTTTGCCACAGACTTAATAAGAATTTGTTTAAATCACACTTCTCCTTAATTTTCTACTAAAAGTCAGCTTTTCACAGCTTCCACTGACATCCTGAATCTCAGGGGAAGTTTAGTCCCAGTTTTGTAATGAGGAGAAAAAAACAAAGGTATTGGGGTTTTTTCTAGGGTGGCTACGTCAATGAAACTCTGAATTACTGCTCCTTAATGAGAGCAGTGCAACAAAGAGTCCATGTCTAAAATAAACAAAGGAGAAGCATTGCACTTACTGCATCATACAGGGAGCCACTGATATCAGCCCCATAAATGGGAGACACAAATGTGAGATTCTTCCAGTACTTGCGCTCCAGGTCTTCAAAATCCTGGTGGCGAGGGGTGCAGTACCTGCCAGGAACACAGGGATGTGAGGAGTCCTGAGAACACCCAGCACACACCACCACTGACAGCAGCAGGGGTGTCAGAGCAGGCCCCCCCAGGAGGTGCTGAGAGTGAATTTCATCTTTAATTCATAGAATTTGCTGCCTTTTCCACCTCTCCACAAACCCTCTCGGGGCAGGCTGACTGACAGGACGTGCAGCACCACATCTCCATCCCACAGAAACGTGAGGTGATGTTATCCCACAGGGAGCTGAGGGCAGCTGGAGTTCTCAGGTGCCAGAAAAACTCCAAAGCTGATTATGGAGTGGTTTGGGTTGGAAGGGACCTCAAAGTTCACCCAGTCCCACCCCCTGCCACAGGCAGGGACACCTTTTAAATATCCCATTTAAGTCCACCCTCCTTCAGCTTAAAGCCATGACTGCATAATCTCAGTACTGATTAAAACCCAGGGAACTCCAGAAAACTCCCGACTCTGGAAACAGGATGCAACTGCAGTTGGCACATCCCAGCTGGCTGAAGTGCTCTGCAGAGTCCCCAGTATCAGCCCAAGCACTCCAAGGCATTTGTATTTCTACCCCAGCCATGGAACACCTTTTCCAGAACAGCCAAGAGATCCTTTTTTGGTCCCAAGCCATTCTTTTCAGGAAGATTCTCAGCCAAATACTTGAGCAACCTTTCTACACCAACTCCCAGAAAAAGATCCGAGATACACCAAAACCCACCAAGTTACAAACTTGCTTGAGACTCAAGCAAAAGCAGTTTCCCCCAAAATGCTTCACATTTAACATGGCTGCGTTTCCTTGTCAGCTCGTTTCCAGAAAGAAAAGCTTCCCGTGAACTGCCCCATGCCCAGTTTGAAGCACAGCCCTCCCACCCACGCACTTCTCGCTGTTGGCCAGGCGCCGGTACTCGCCCACGGTCATGGGCTTCTTCTGGATGTTGTACTGGGTGAAGAGCCCCGACTGCCCCGTGACCACCTGCTGGATGGGGGCTGGGATCACCATGTCATCGATGTCATCGTACGTCCGCCGGGGCTTCCACTCCTTGGGGGGAATCACCTGGGATTGCGGGGGAGAACAACAAACACGGCACTTGTTACAGAAACTGCAGGCCGAGCTGTGGATTTTGGTGGGCAGGGCTCCTCCAGGGCAGGATGGGCTCAACCTCCCTTACAGGGCTCTGAACTGCAGCTGCAAGAGAGACACAAAACTGACCTGGAATGCTCAGATTAATCCTACAAGTAAAGCAATTTCTTTACAACATCTGGAAGTCAGCAACAAGCTTTATTAAAATAATCTCCCTAGCAGAGTCCTGGAAGGTAATTGCTTGTACACTTGAGTGGACAAGGAAACATTCCACAGAGAGCTCTTCATCAATAGCCAGCTCTCTTTAGAGCAGCAATAAACCCAGTAATTGACCTATGTTTTAGAAGAAATAAGAATTATTTCATGCCTAACAGCTTTATTTCTCCGCTGTGCTTTATTAAGTCCAGCTAAATATCACTCCTAACAACTCCCTGTCAGAACAAATGATCTCATCAGCCTGTGGTGACATGGCCACAGAAATACCCCTTCTAATCACTTAGTCCTGGATTTTTCCAAGCAGTTCTATGTCAGGTACTGGAATTTAGAAGCTTCACACGAAAAGTTCTCATAACCAGAGGGTGCTGGGCACTGCCCAGGCTCCCCAGGGAATGGTCCCGGCCCCAAGGCTGCCAGAGCTCCAGGAGCCTTTGGACACCATTCTGGGACAGGGTGGGATTGTTGGGGTGTCCGGGCAGGGCCAGGAGCTGGACTGGATGATCCTGTGGGTCCCTCCCAACTCAGAACATTCCATGGCCCTACAAAAGCCCTGTAACTCCTCTCTTTTCCTCTCTCCACAACCAAAACAGAGATTCCAGGTACCATTCTCCTTGTGCTCAACTCCACGAATCCAAACGGCTCCCGAGTGGCGGGATCTGCACCCCTGGGGGGGGCAGCTCCCCCTCCCTGAGCAGACTCCTCACCTTGGCCAGCCCTGCCCGGTGAGCTCCCTGGGACTCCATGTAGGCGATGAACTTGCCGAAGTCGCGGAACTCCTCCAGCGTGGGCCGGAAGGTCATGATCTTGCAGCCAGGGTTCTGCGGGCTCGGGTTTTCCGACCCCATAGTTCCAGTCTGGCGGCTGGAGAGGGGAAACAGAGGGACAAAGGAGGAAAAGGGGCAGAAAAAGACACTGGTTAAAACCTTTGGTCTTTAACTCCCAACTTTAATGAGTTCCACAGAAAGCCTGGAGAGATTTTTCATTTTCTCCCTCTACTCCCACAAGGAGGGATTTGTAAGAACCACCCTCTAACATGGATATGAGGAGCTTCTGACCAAAAATCCACTTAGTCAGGAACTCCCGATACCAGGATCACCCGAGAGCTCAGAGGGGGGCCAAATCTAGACCATGGGCTTAACATCTTCCCCCAGTTCAGCACAGAAAGCGGTGCCTCATCAGGATGGTGTCACAAAAATAACAACTTCTCACCACCTTCAGCACTGTCAGCGTGCAGAACTTGCCACCCTGCAAATAAGATGCGCAACTCCAAAACATCCAAAACAAACTCTCAAACAACTCGGGATGAAATCACAATCTTTTAAATGGCCTTCTTTAAGGTTATGCTGGAAATCTGTAAGGGAAATAAAATGTTTCAGTGGTGTTTCAGTTGCAAATATCGCCACGAGGGCGTTCTCCGCGCCGGAGCAGCGGCTCCCGCACGCCGAGCGCTCACGAGATGGCAGTGCTGGGCTGCGGGAGGATGAAAGCGACGCTGGGAAACGCGTCCAGCGTGGCTTTTAAATCCGAGCAAAGCAATTGAGCATTTAAACCGATTTCAAACTAGCCAAGCAATATTCCAGATGCTCCTAGAAGTACTCGTAGTGCTAGGAAAACACAAAATAAAACAGGGAGCGCTCCCAGATCTGTGTTTGAATGGGTGAGTGTGGCACAGAACTCGCTCCAGAGACAGCAAGTGCTCCCAGCTTCTGGAATTAAAACCAGCATTGCACACTAATGTGGACAGATTCCACACTCAGGGCACCAAGGCTTAGTTTTAACTGGGTAAAACTTTTCATTTCAAAGTCACATGAACAGTTTTGAGTGAAATCTTAGAAACCAGAAAACATTAGAATTTTACAGAGTAACTTCTATGTAAATTTGTTTCAAAACAAGGATCTGCAAGTCTTAAGCCCTTCCCCAAGGCTTCCATAAAGGAATTTTATGCATAAAATCACAGTCAGAAAAGCCCTTCTCAAGACAGGAGCCAGAGATGCAGAGCCCAGTCCAGAATAAAATCAAATTAGGAATCCCAGTATTGCAGGAAATCCCAAAGCAAAACCAATTGAGGGAGAAAAATACCATTTCACTCCCTTCACCCCAACAGGTATTTCCAATTCCCAACAGAAATTGTTGCTGTTTGGAAACAAAAGGGCCCTTTAACCAACCCCTCCATCTTCAGGGTGGCCCTGCCCAAGGAGATTCCCAACCTTGCCAAACAAGGAACAAAAATTGCCTTTTAAGAACAAAAATTACTGTTTCAGGGTCAGCACTTCAGGAGAAACAGCAGATTGATCCATGCCCACGGGAGCGATTTCCTACACAACTGTTTTGCAGGAATACAAAAAGGAAACAGCATCTCCAACCCCTGGGATGAACCACGGGAGCTGGGGACCCATCTGCCAGAGGTTTCCAAAGACAAATGTGGATCCCCAGGAAAAAGGAGCTGAGCAGGGAGAAAAGGTGGCTGTTGGAGAAGTGGGACACGGAGAGAAGCCATCCCCAAAGCCCTGCTCCAACACAGTCTTCCCGGGAATACTCGAGCTATTTTTAAGCAGGGTCTGGAAATGCCACGGGAGCCGAGGGGAGCGGGAAGCCCCACCAGGCTCCTCGGGAGGAGCTGGCTCAGGAAAGGCGCCTGAATTCCGTCCTGAGGAGGAGCCGTGCCAGCACCATCTGCTCCAGAGAGGCCTTCCCAGGATTTGCAGCTTTGCCCACAACCAGGGGGAAAAACAAACAGTCAAAGCCAGGCTTTATCCCATCTTTTCCTCAAGATTATCTCACAGAATTCCAATTTTTAGTCAATAAACTCGAAGCAAAGAGTCAAAATACATGCTCCAGTAAGAAAGGGAGATCAAAAACTACTTCATGCAAAGCTTAATCAATTAATTAAAGGGTAAAACTACTTCCTGCAAAGCTTAATTAATTAATTAAAAGGTCTACTGCCTCAATACAAGCAGCATCACCTGGCACTCTGGAGTTCTGTAGTGCAGAGACAGCAAAGCACAAGATCTTTCCATGTTCAAGCCCATCTAAAGAACATTTCAACATCTACCCTAGATAATGTACATTTAGCTAATCAAACTAATTAAGCTATTACAATAAAATGGCCATGGAGCTCATGGAAGGGAGAATCAGTTCCATGACCTCAGTGAGACACAGGAGCTTCCCCCACCGGCCCCAGGAGCTGGAAACACCCAGGACACAGGGAAAGCTTGGGGAGAAGAGAATTTCTTTCCCAAGTGCTTCCCACGTGGCAGCACTGATGTGTTTTGGAAAAGCAGTGCCAGGATTCAGTGTCACCTCCACCCCAGCTCCTGGGATCACACGGGACACGAGGCCAAGGCAGCGGGACAAGCCCAGGGCTGCGGCTGCAGCTTCACGTGGGATTTTCAGGAGATGGCCTCAATTAAACAGTGCCCTAATGAGCTCTCAGCATCACTGAGAGATTCCACAGCAGAATCCGACTATTCTGAGAACACTGAGAGCCCCTTTCAGCCCCAGCAGTGCTGCGGGTGAGGGCGAGACGGGAACAAACCCTTCTCTCAATACTGAAAAGGAGGATTCTGCAGTCAGAGCCCCCATTAGCTCCTGAAAAGAAGAGTGAAGGTATTTTTCTCAGCTGGATACATTCTGTTTCTTTGTAAGAGAGTAACAACCTGAAATATTATGAAAACCTTCTAATTTTCAACCATTGTGAGGAAGCACTAAAACTTGTCTCCAGAGGCATGATCTCGGTGCACACAAAGAACTGAGTTTTAATTTCAATGACTTTTACATGAGACTTTTCCCTTCCAAAACTGATGTGAACCAAGACACTTTTGCAACTGAAATCCTGCACCTGTTGGCTGAAACCTTTGTACAGCAGAGAAAAAGTCCAAGACACCCAGCTGAGATCAATGACTCGAGCTTGCTAAAGGACTTACAGGACTGGGAATCCTTCTTCCAGGAAAAGGCTTGGGACTTCCAAGCAGTTCCCTGCTGCTGCCCCACTATTGATGTCGGCAGAGCGGATAATGCCAGCTCATTCTCCTGCACTTGTCAGCCAGGGGTGACTTTGACTAAAATAGTGCCTGTCAGTGGAAGCTAACGTGGCTTTAGGCAGCAGCACTGGGGCCCAGTCCTGCCCCACTCCCAGGGCAGCGAGCAGCAAACTGGTGCTGCTGGTTGGCTGCGAATGCCCCGTCATCGATCCGGGCTGGAGCAGCGACACACGGCAGCACTGAGGGCACAGCACGCGCTTTGTTCACACAGCAACATCAGAAAACCATCTCTGATCCTGCTAAACAAAGTTAATTCTCAATTTCTCCACAGACCAGAACACAAGCTCCTGCAGAGCCCTCTGAAGGAGGCACCAGGTCTCAGGGTAAAGTTGTACCCTGGTGATGAAGAAGACCCTGCTACCCTGCGCATGACACCACCAACGTGGAACAAACCCACTCCTGAACCAACAACACCCCACAGGATTTCCCTTGGGCTGTGCTGGAAAGGACCACAAAGACCCATGGAAATACTCTCCCAGCCCTGCAAGCTGCTGCCAGCTCTGGGCACCCCGGTGAGGCTGCACAGGAGTGGGCACGGACTGGCACGGGTACCACACCCTGCTGAGGGGAGCAGAACCCCGAAATTCCACAGGATAAACAAAGCTCCGGCCACAGCGGGAAGCAGGAGGAAATCTCCCAGCAGCACAGACTTGGATGGGGACTGAGCTCCCACCCGTGGCCGTTTGTTCCTCTGCTGTGCCCAGGGATCGCCTGTGGTGCCACGGAACAACGAGACCTGGGACAGCTCTGGCTGCAGGGCTGGGCTTGAGGGGCAGGACTTGCAGGGAGATGGGGCAGAGCCACCAGCCCAGACACAGCCTCCAAGTGTCAGACATCCGAGGCACAAAATCAAACCAACAAAACGCAGGTTTTAAGCGTGCCTGGATTAACTTCTCCTGCCTCACTTAGTATTTGAGGCATTTCCCCAACAATAATGAGAACCCTGCTCATGAAAAACTCCTTTAAACTTTCTCTTAACTCATTATTTAACTGCTAAGTCCTGCACACAAATATTAACGGAAACCTCATGTGTTTACCTGAAATGGCATTTTCTGATGAATTAGGCTGGAACACAGAGGGCAGATCCTTCTATTTCCATCTACTTCCTTTCTCACTAAGCCAACAAATTACTCTGATTTCCATCAATTCTCACGGACCAGGCTCTGTCCAAAGCTTCTTAGCAGAATCAAAGACAAACTTCTGCAAGACATCAGGTCTGTGTATAAGATAGACTACTAAAAGCTATAATATTTATATATATATTAAAACTATCATGGTTATGTGGTGTAAGGATAACTGAGACAACTTTCCTTCCTTCCCCTCTATTCCCAAGAATCAAATTCCAGCATTTAGACAAACAAAGTGTAAACGTTCAAGTTTGAAGTTTGGTGTTGTTCAGCCCAGTTTTAAACAACTGTACAATTACAGCAAGGATTTAAACTTAACATCGTTTCCCCCAGAATATTTATATATTCAATTCATATCATTTTTAACATTCAAATTGCTTTGAGTTCTGCATAGCCTCCATAAAGGCTAAATAAACATAACAGAGGAAATACTTGGGAAAGAGGAACAGAGACAACATTCCCATCCTGCACAGGGATGAAGATCTACAGTGCTTGGGATTTGATAAATTGAGAGTTATTTTCTATTAAATTTTACACTCCACAAGGCTCCTCCACAATTCCAGATCCTCCTGTACTTGAAATCAAGCAGCATATGTAGCTCATTAAAGGAAAATAAAATTTTCCCTCAAAACACCCTCTTTGCTGTAGAAGTGCACAGTTACACATTTCTCTAACAGCAAAATTATTTAGTCACAAACAGTATTTAAAAGCAAAAAAAAAAGGTGGTTACATTTAAGAGCAATAAATCTGGATGACTTTAAAACAGTTTATTATTGCCTGAGGCAAGGTAGTTAGCATGTAATGGTTATTTCTGACTAAATCCAGATCAGAACCTCAAAAACTCAAAAGTTTTACTGAACAGGCAAGATAAACTCACCCTAAAACCACACAGATCAGTTCACAAACCACTGCTGGGGCCCAGTCTCACCCAGGACTGCAGGAACCTCAGTTTGCTGCATGGCACGAGTTATCTCTGCTGCATTTTGTTATCTTCACTGGATTTACTGCAAGGCTTTAGGAGTATTTCAGAAACAACTTCAGAAATAAGCATTTAAAAAGGCACCTCATGCGGACTGAGCCCGTTGAACCTGAACAAGAATTCCAAGTTTTAACCCGTGGCACCTCAATCCAAGGCAGCAGCACTGCAAATGCTAAAATAAAGCAGCCCATAGTCTCTTATTCTTAGGGGAAAGAACATCAGAAAGCTTGCAAAGCAAACAGGAACCTCGACTACTGCAGTGCTTTGCCCAAAAGGTAATTCCTGCATCAGATTAATACCTTAATAAGGACTAATTCCCAGTTTTCCTTCCACAACCCTGCCAGAACGACAAGCCTGGAGTTCTCAGTAACTTGCCCAACTTCTCTAAGCTCCTTTAGATTTTTATAACAAAACATTTCAACAAATTGGGTTGTCTGAGGCGTTTTTGACTATCCTGCCAATATAAAACGAAGCCCTTGGCTGCTTTTGTGCCCGAGGTGCTGCCCGGGCTGGGTGTGACACACTGACCCACATTCCAGCTCCCGGCACATCCCGGCTCCCGCAGCTCCCGAGGAACCTCAGCGCCTGCCCCGCACAGGGCGGGGAACCCCCCGGCTTCTCCCAGCTCACACCCATTTCACACCTTTTAGCCCAAACTGCAACTCAAGGAGTGACAATTTAAAACCGCAATCGAACCCAAACCTTCAAGGTGAAATGAGACAATTTGAATCTCTCTGAGCTCAGTTTTATCCAGGTCTCTCCGGAAGCTGCAGCTCAAAACCTGACACACCCCTCCCAGGCAAAGCTGTGCTGCTTGTTCTGCCAACAGAACTGAGATCAAATATGGGAAACTTCATAAAAACTTCTTATCTGCACCAAAAAACTCACCAAAGGCCTCCCCGTTGCCCTGGGGGTGTATCCAAAATCGTGAAGGAATAGCAGAAAATCTCAGAAATCACTTAACCCCCCCCCCACCAACTTCCAACATGCATTTCTTGGGCCATATTCAAATGCAGGATTTCTAACAGATTTAGGGAACAAAAGGGCAATCCTACATTCTTCAAGAATCTGGGAATTGTGGCTTGTTCGTGAGCCTTATGAAGCAGCAAAGAAATATAAAAATAATGAAGCTTCAGGTCACTGCTGCCATGAGTGAGGCACACACAGACCAAGGAAGGGCAGAATACAAATGTGTTCTCCTGTGTAATCCAGTAAGAATATGATTGAGGAACTCTGTCATTTATAAAGGAGAATTATTTACTCCATGAAAATATAAATGAAAATAAGTACCTTAATTAAGCCACGGTAGCAAATGACTCTATCCCTAAGCTGTGACAAGACAGAACATATTTGGTCCAAAACAAAGGTTAAAAAGAGGAAATCTTATTAAGCAGTGATCAGTTTAGTGGAGAACACTGAAAATGGAAAAACACTTTTCTCATCCGGTGATAAGACATTAATATCCCCCAACCTGTGTGAAATGAGGATTTCTGCCAACATTTTGCAGGACTCCAGGATTTCAGTTGCTACTGCAAACGGACAAACCCTCTTGAATTCTTTACCAGATGACAAATAATTATTTCCAGCAGCGCCTTGTGCAGCCCCGGAGGATCCCAGTGGCATCCAAATCCATTAAGCAAATCCCTCACTTGTGGTGACATATTTAGCTGTCATCCATCTTTGCTATTAACAGATGCTCCAGTGAAGGAACGCGGAGCAGCACAGGCACTGCAAACCCTTCCCCAGCACACCCTGAACTCTGAAGTGAGTCAGGAAGGGGGGGAAATCACCAGTCCCGAGTCCTCCTGTACTGCCCAGAATTAATTAAGGAATGCCAAGTTTCCCCTGAATGCCAAGAGCTTTCCCTTCCCGCTGCCGGGGTGGCTCAGCCTGCAGCTCACAGTGATTATTTCTGCTCTCAGGTGAATTCCCTGCTCTCAAAAATGAGATTTAAACTCGCAAGGTGAATCAGAGCCTCCTGATGCTGACATTGTTTGCTGTAGTGCAGCTGGACATCCCAGGAGGAAATAAAACAACTCTGCATAAATGTAAAATCCCCACAGTGCCTTTCCAGCAGGGCTGGCCAAACTGGTTTTCCCAACTTGAATCAAATTTCTTGTGACCTTTTATATGGAAATAGCTCAAAGTTTTCAGGAGCTGCCTGTATTTTGGGTGATCTAAAACACCTACAGAGCTGGGAACTCTCACTTTATCTGTTAAATCTTTCTCTGGTGAATGACACGAGTTGAGGTGAGAACTGTTTCCAGTGAGAGCATCACTGTGCCCACAGCTCAGGTTAACAGGTGAGTACTTCCCATGGACCAGTAACCAGGATTATCTAAAGGAAATGGGTGGGATTCCCCCTGAAAGTGCATTTTGCTGTTGACTTCCCATCAAAAGCTGGTGAAACCCCTCATGTGTGTAAGGTTTTACCTATAAAAGCCCATGTTCACCCTAAAGCCAAACTTGGAAAGTCAGACCTGTGTACTTTGGGTCTTTACCAAAGTGTTCTGACTTACTGACAAATCTGACTCCTTTTATATATTTTATATATGTATAAAAATATTTTATGTCCTTTTGTATATATATTATATATTTTATACATAATTTTTATATATAGGACCATATATATACTGGTCCCACTGGACCAGTTAAGGGAATTATCTCTTTCCAATCAGCATAAAAAGGAGAAAGAACAATCCCCCATGGAGTGTTAGACAGAATTTTCCTGTCAAAAGATGCTCCAGTGAGTGTTTCATCCATGAACATTAGCTCTGGAACAAGGAATCACTTTACATCCACCTACATCTCCTTTGCATGGGAGGAACTCCTGTCTCCAATGAGACAGGAACAGCCCTGGATTCCTTTAGGATTCCTTTTGGCACTGCAGGAGTAGGTCAACCTGCCCCAACTTCCTTCTCTTGTTACAGGGAAACCCAAGAATTGGGAACTTGCTGTCACAGAGCAGTTACTGGGTCCTCCAACAGTTACTTGATGTAATTGCTGAAGTGTAACTGTAAGTTTGCGATTCTAGGCTTAAGGTTTCCCCGAGTCTGTGAATTTCAATGAAACAGGAAAAGGAAACAGATGAGAAAAAACCGAAAGTTCCCAGGAAAGAAGCAATGTTGTGGGTGAAATGCTATTAGGTTTCAGATGGACAGAGCTCCTTAAAATTAACTATTTTTGGTTAAAGGAAACTTAATTTTGGGAGGGTCAAGCTTGATATAACACAGATTTACACTGGCCCAGCACAAACGAGTTACAGAGCAAAAAACCAATGTCCCAGGCCAGAAGAGCAGCACAGCCCCTGCGAGTACCCAGCAGGGCCCAGTCCCTGCAGCAGCTTTATTAAAATACAGAAGGAGCACACGTAAAGCTGAACCTCATCAGTGACTTTCATTCTTCAATACCAAGGTGTCCAAAGCAGCCTTTCTGCAACAGCCCTGGCTCCTAAGCAGCTTCAAAACCAAGAACTCCAGGAAAGCCAAGAACCACCTTTGGATGAATCACAGAATGTCCTGAGCTGGGAGGGACCCACAGGGATCATCCAGCCCAGCTCCTGGCCCTGCACAGCTCTGGCAGCCTCGGGGCCGGGACCATTCCCTGGGGAGCCTGGGCAGTGCCCAGCACCCTCTGGGGGAAGAACCTTTCCCTGAGATCCATCCCAACCCCCTGATACAGCTCCAGCTGTTCCCTTGGTCCTGTCCCTGCTCCCAGAGCAGAGCTCAGCCCCTGCCCCTCTGCAGACCCTCAGGAAGGGTTTCTGAAGAGTTCCCCTTCCACCACATCCCACATCCCATCCATCTTCTATCTGTTTCTGCAAACAAGAGCAGCTGGAACCCGGGGAAGTCACCAAAGCGTGACCGGACACACAAATTCTGCAGCTCTCGAGTGTTTCGGGGCTGGGCACCCCCGTTCCCCCTGCCCGGGGACACGGGAGGGGCTGCGCCGGGGGGTCCCGCTCAGGCCAATAATACCACACACATGTACAAGTAATACAGGAATTTCAAGAAAGAAAAACAGAAGAAAAGAGCTTCGGTTTGGCCTCAGACTTTGACAGTCTCCGGAGGAGGAAAATAGAGATAAAAGAGCCAAACCCCACACCGGTGTCACGTTCCTGCCCCCGGTTTTCCCAGCACGGAGCGTCCGTACCGAATCACGGACCCAGCGGCA
>NW_008239756.1:806217-808840 GCF_000691975.1 Corvus brachyrhynchos | reverse complement strand
CGATGCCCGCCCCAGCACCGGCTCCAGGTGCTTCCAGCCTGGCTGCGATTCCACCGTGCGAGCCCGCCGGGACCCGGAGCTATCGGGGCATTTGTCAACTCGCACTCGATTCCGCCCTCAGACCGTGGATTCTGCGCGCTCCCGAAACAGAAGCGGCTCCTTGGTTAGTTTCTTGCTACTGTCATTCCCTTCCCCAGTCTTTACCCAGGACACTTTGTTACCATTCTCACCTCGGACATTTACAACAGAAATGTTCCGGCAGCGAGGGGGAAGTGAAACATCACCCAGCAAATCATCTCCAGCGTGAAACACAATTCCTTTGTATCCACAGCCGAACCCGCTCACTTTGTAGCACAGGAATTTTAGGCTTTGTAATTTGGGACAGATAATTTTGGCAGATCTCACCAGAAAGTGTCTAATTTCCAGAGGAATTCTAATTGTTGCTTTAAAAAGCCACTAACAGAACTGCACATTGGCACCTATGGAGGAAACAAAGTTTGTTTTTCAAGTTCCAAATAACAACTAAGCCAGTAAACGAAGGAAGTCACTGCAGTTATTTCAGTTTAAATGCAAAAACACTTCTTCACTTTGAGTCACTCACCCCCAATTCTCCCCATTGCAATACAGAATAAAAAGTGGAAGGACATTTTCAATGAAATCTGAATATCTGAAAGTGTTTAATGTTAACCCCGACCTTAAAATAAACTTATTTTCAAGAGGGCAGATGGTGCTACTGCCACTTAATTTCACAGCTTTTGTTTTTACCACCTTAATGTTACTTTATTTCCTTCATCTGCATTTGTTCAACCTCAGTGGTTGAATTCATTCCTCTGGTTTGTGGAGATGCTCACGCTTGTCCTGTAACACCTCAAATACAATACAGGACTTGGCACTCGCAATAATTTTGGGGTTTATTCATTAAATGTACAAACAATTCCAACTGCCAGTTGATATTTGGATTTTAGAGCAGTGGAAATCTAATGGAAGTTAAATGAAAAGCTTAGGGCAGCTTTAGTTTTTAAGCTGAACATTACATATGCCCTCACTAGTGCCTAGTAGCAATTATGTCAAAGAATATCAAATTAGTATTTTCCAAATTTGCAGTGAAAAATCATAATGAAAATCACAGCCCTTAGAAAAATAAAAGGCTTGGCTTAATGGGACATAAATTCAAATTCCTGCAGAAGGAACTGGGTTTGGAAACCCACTTTGGATCAAAAGAATTGAAGGAAAACAGTTGACAACTAATTTGAAAAGATATTTATTTTGAGAACATCAATTTGCACATTATACAAAAAATTGACAAATTCATCAAAAAAATCCTATAAAATGTCACGGGATTTTTTTCCCTAACATATTAACATAATCACTTTCCAAGGGGTAAGAGTTGAGGAAACCAAAAAGAGGCACATTTGTTCCAGTCTGTCTGCAGTCAAGTGTGATTAAAAACGTCCCTGTCTTGCTGAGGTATCAAACTGCAAACTTTGGTAATGTTAGAAAGAGACCACGGGAGCCTTCTCAGAGGCATGGCCAATACAAAATGGTTCATAAAAAAGCCAGAATTGATTATATTTCATTTCCAGGTAGAAATGCAGTGAAACAAAGAAAAAAAACCTCCCTAGTACACCTATCACTAGGAAACCTGATCCTCTGCAAATCCCCACTAATCACACACAGCTACAGTGATCCACGTTCCCAAAGAATCCGGCTGGCAAGTCACAACAATTCAGTGCTTATGAAAAAAAAAGATACTGATCGTGATTCAGAGCCCAGTCTTCCAGCAAAGGACAAAAGGCACTTAAGAATGGCTTTAGGAGATTCCACAATGGCATTTCGGGACAGGGGACAGCGCCTGGCTGAACAAATCCTTCCCTAAGAGAAGCCCAGTGAGGTAGTACTTCATATTGCTCCAACCACTTGGCTCTAAGCAAGCAGCCTTCTGGTTTTGAGATACAAAATTAGCAGGAAATGGCTTTTTGTCAAATGTATAAAACCCAGTTCTTACAAAAAATAGCAAAAACCACTTGTGATACAAAGCCAGGAACCATCTTGTACAAATGGAGTATCAAAATGCTGCCAAGGTGATGCACAAGTCTACCTTGATGGCCAAATCCCCAGACAGTGAAGATTGTTCTAGCAACAAAGCCATTTTTGGAATAAAACATAAAAATAAAGGGGGCACAGGGGCACTCTGAGAGCTTTCCTCATCATTAGCAGCCTCACCGGAAGCACTTTCAGTCCATTAGAAACAAATAATTCTGTGCTGATGAATGGCAGGTTTGAGGGGATGAAAAAAAAAATAAAAATGAGAAGTTCAACATAGAGAACAAAAACAAAATCCACGAACATACAAAAGGATAATCCTTGGAGTTTACAGTTTTTTTAAAACCAAGGAAGACTTAAAATCATTTGGGGGGGGGCGTGGGAGAAAACACAGACTACCATTTTTTTGTTTTATTTCCAGGCAGTCCTGGGGACAGAAGCCAGCAGGGGTCAGGGATGGGGAGTTTGGCTCATCCGGCACAGCCCGGGCACAGTGAGACAGCCCCGAGATTCCTGGGAAAGGCCCAGAGCAGTGCGAGGCAGGAGGAGGGAACAAGAGCACTGCACTCCAGCTGGGAAC
>NW_008239756.1:795261-806061 GCF_000691975.1 Corvus brachyrhynchos | reverse complement strand
CAGGGATCCAGGGGCAGCCCCAGCTTCTCTGGGCACCCTGTGCCAGGGCCTGCCCACCCTCACAGGGAACAATTCCTGCCCAATATCCCATCCAGCCCTGCCCTCTGGCAGTGGGAAGCCACTCCCTGTGTCCTGTCCCTCCAGGGACTTCTCCAAAGTCCCTCTAAACCTGACTCACGCTAAAGGAGTAATTCCTGGCAAAAAATTCCAAACAAACCAACCCCCCTCCCTGTCAGCACGGAGGAGGCAGCTCCAGGCCCAGCCCAGCAGAGCCCAGCCCAGCAGAGCCCAGCCCACCTTGCAGACGTTGTGTTGGCAGACGGTGGTGACTGGCCGGAACACGACCTCCTGACAGCAAATACACAGAAAGGCCTCCTCCACTTTATTGAGAAATTTCTGCAAAGAGAGCATTCGAATCAACTTAGTGCTACTACTCCCTGAAAAACACACTAATCAACCCAAAACCCCACCCATTAAATGCAAGGGATTGCTTTGATCATAGAAAGATTTTCAACAAATCTTAATATGCAAAAACCACTCCCATTAAACCTGCTGGGGATGTTTACACTAAAATAAAATCATTTTAGGTCTGAGGCTGTTCTTTAACTTGGCCAAGGGTTTGTGTCTGGGGACACCACAAGTACAGCTGTCCCTTTATTTCTGGGGAAAAGGGCCCAATGTACCGGTCCGTCTTTGAGAGCTTCTAGGACTTCATTCCACAGTTTTTCGTTGGCTTCATCACTTTTTATAAGAGATTTCTGCTGGGATGTCAGCTTGTATGGCTCAACTTTAGTTTTCTTTGGAGTCTCTGCTGGGGAGGTGACGAGTTTCTCCTCCCCACCTGAAAGAAAACACAAAGATTTTTTTTAAACAGCCAACCAAGAAAACACCAGAAAAGAGCAACCAAGTAAAACGCGCAAAACCTCCAAGGCTTTCTCTTTCCACTTGCCTACTCCACAAACCTGCTGATTTCCTTTTCCTCTTCCCTTTCCCCGGGGTATCAAACTCATCATCTCCATTATTTTCTTTTTCCTTATCTTTGTTTGCAACAGCTTCCAAATATCCTTCAGGATACTGCAGGGAAACAAAACAAAGAGCATCCAATGCAAACACACCAGGTCAGACTTGCAGACCAAGACAGGTCCACAACTGACCTCTGGAGACCTGTTCCAGGGGCATCTTTAATCTATTTTAAGCAACAGATCCCTGCTCTAAGCACTAATGCAGCCTATAGAAAAAATCCAAAACAAAAAAAAAAAAAAAAAAAGGTGAGCTTTGTCCTTTTAGTCTCCTGATGTACAAAAACAAACAACACAGCAGACTGGAAGCATTTGTGTCCCTCTCAGTCTCAATTTTTACCTAAGGATCATCCTCAGTAAGAACAGAAAAATCCCTGCTCTCCATCGAGTTTGGAGTCCAGGTGATGCCCCAAGGCAGTACCTGCATTGTCAGGCCAAGTTTTTTCATCCTGTCCTTTCCCTCTTTGGTCCAAGGAGCAGGTTCTTCATCATCCCTTCTAAGCAGGTAACGCCACACTAGAAACCCAGATTTCCCTGTTTCAGGCCAGTATTTCACAACCTGAAAAAGTCAGAGCAAGTCCATCACACTCTGTAAAAACCCCCATGGCCATAACCACATCATCTTTTCCTAACTCAGCCAGCAAATCCCAGCCCTCCTTACCTTGTAAATGCCATCGTATCTGTTGCCCTCCACAGGAGCGTACTTGCTGTGTTTGCCTCCCTTGACGTTCCTGACCACCCGCACCGGCTTCCCCGCCCGCCAGTCCTTGGCCTCAGCCCCGTGCTTGTCGTTGATGGGGGGGACCTCAAGTTATTTCCGTGCTTTTAAACTCCAAAATGTTCACTCCAAATAGCTGCGGGGTTATTTGCCGGAGTTCAGGCTGCCCCCCCCCCCCCCCCCGCCCCCCCCCCCCGCCAGTCCTTGGCCTCAGCCCCGTGCTTGTCGTTGATGGGGGCACTGCAGTTCAGAGCCAGGGCTCTGCAAGAGACGCCAGAGTTCAGTGTATTTGCCTTAAATACCAGCACTGCCATGGAACCTGTGTAACACTGACACCTCTGCACTCCTTGAACCTCCTGATGGGGGCACATCTTAAACAGCTGATTACTCCTGGCATTACCCTAATGCACCAGCATAGATCACTTCCTCCACTCAAGTCCAGGCTTATCTGTAAGAGTAACAGCTCAGAATTACAAATGGTCTGGTCTCCCAAGGTGACCAGTGACTGCAAATGTCTTCAGAAGAGAGCAGAGCTCCTACCCCAATTTACTGCTCTGTTCCCTAAGTTTCAGCCAGTATTGCATGTGACACGAACACCACTCACAGTTCTGTCCCAGTACAGTGCACTGAAAGGACCATTCCCATTGTGCAACTGATCGCAGCCTAAACCACAGCCCAGACCCAATTTTGACAGTTTTTCCACTTAGTCAGCTTCCTTGGATGCAAACAGGCCAAACAATTCCTCATGCTGACAGACTGCCAGGTCTGAGGGTAGAATGGAGCACAAACGTTGCCAACCTGTTCATGTTGGTGAGTTTCTGATCACAGGACTGCTCTGCCGTGCGTTTGTTCCCAGAGAGGTCTCGCCCTCCACTCCCTGTGTATGTGAAGGAATTCCCATGATCCTGAAATGAACACGGATGGTTTTGACACAGTCACAAAAAGAAATCAATAAAAGCAGAAGAGTCTTTTAACCAGGTAGGGTATACCTGCGGGGTAGTCTCAAAAAAGGAAAGATGCTTCCTGTGTTTAAGCTCCCAGTCTGGGCCAGTCTCTGGCTCTCCCTCAGGCTGCCAGGAAAGGAGGCCAGGGTGACAATGTCTTGTCACAACCCTGAGCAGTGCAAGGACCCCTGAGCAGCCCAGGGCTCACACAGGATCTGCTGGAAGTGAAGAGCTGGCAGCACAGCCTGTGGGATTGTTCAAACTGTGGGTGCAAGGGAGACCTTGGAAAGTCAGAACTCCGGGACCAAAAGCTGACATAGGGATATTAAACTGGGTTTAGATGATCCTGTGGCTCAGGTTGTCACAGATTACTGTAGTTTTTCCTTGCCTCATTTCCTTCTGAAGAAGATAAGTGAAGATGGGCAAGTGTTTAATGTAGAGTGCAATAAGTAACGAAGGCCAAACCTTTGTTTTAACAAGTTTGTTTGGTTCTGTGCATAAATAATCAGAATCCACTCACTATGTCATCTTCATATCCTCCTGCCAGCACCAAGGAATAGGCCCCATCGTTGCTCCTGCCGTGAATCCCTGCCACATGGGGCCTGTGCACCCCAGACTCGCTCACCTGGAAAACAAAAACGGGTTTGGAAGGCAACTGCTCTCAAAGGGCCCCACACAGGACTGGGCTTGGAGCTGAACTAACTGTGCTATTTCACATTTGCTTTCCATGTATCACAGGGTGAAACTGCTCTCACCATTATCCTCAAAACAGCTCCAGACAGAAGAAAAATAAAAATGCCTCTAAAAAAATAAGCCATTAACTGTATCAGTAAATTGAACACATAGATAAGGTTTGTGGTGCACATCTAAAACTTTGGCTATTTCTTATTGAAATTGTTTATAAAAAGGCTCCAGGTACTTAAGAATAATACAGATATTAAATATTTGTATAAAGTTTTGAAAGGGTTGTAATAGCAACTTTCCCTCAATACTCACAAACAAGATCTGGATAGGCCAGTGCTTTTTTCTCCCCCAACTTTCTAACAGGACGAGAAACCTTCTGTTTCATATAAGTGGATATTTGAGACACCCTTACCAGAGCACACTACACACCTCCAGGACAAACTACTGGAAACAAATATATTTGCTTTGAGTTTTCTGAGTTACCAAAAAGAGCACTAAAGCAAAATAAACCAGCACTTGATGGGCCCAGACAATGCAGCATTAGTTATGGAACACTTGATCCAGACAAAGCCAGAATTCTTTTCCTTCTGCACTTCCATATCCAGCGACACACGCATTTCCAGATTAACTGTTTCAGGTTTCTTGTAAGAGCTGGATCATTCCCACTTTTCCCCACAGTAGGTCAGTCCAGGATTCAGCCTCATACCTGAACTCTGAATTTCCACATGGTGCCAACAGGAACGCCAGGAATTGGTCCATAGTGGTTGGAGGGGACAATGGTGCATTCCTTGGTGCGCCCAACACACGCCATGCCCTGGACAGAGAGCAGGATCAGCCAAGAGCCCAAAGGAACAAACAAAATTCCAAGTAAAACAGCTTTGGACTGACCTTTCCCCAGTCTCTCCGGGAGGAAGAATTAGCAGATGCCATCTTTTGTTTCTTTTTACTTTCTTTTAATTTCTCTCCTGCTAAAACCACCTCACTTGCATCATTTCGACATTCAGGGCAATACCTAAAGTCAGTGAAAATTAACAAGTAGCAAAGCCTTCAGTTAGGAGAATTTCCTCCAAACATAGCGAGCTATGTTACAATTTCCCCATGTGAAACCAGACAGGACATGGAAACACCTCCATACAGGAATTTGACCTACAACAGCTCCTGTCCTTGCACCAGGCACTGCAGATGTGTCAGGAAAGAGCTATGATATAAAATCATTGTATAAGATGTTGAAACAGGGCAGAGGGAATAAAGCAGTGCATTTCACTAACTCTGTATCTATTGAAAGATATATTTCACCATCCACATCTCTCACTGTACATGTTTCATTTTCAAACCAGCCTGATCTGATGATGAGGCCTGGAACCTGCCTGCACTGACCCATAAAAGCCACTGCACAACTGAAGCCTCCCAACATCAGGTTCTCATTTGGTCCTCTTTGAGTCCCAGACTGGTTTGGGTGGGAAGGGACCTTAAAGCTCATCTTGTCCCACCCCGTGCCATGGCAGGGACACCTTCCACTATCCCAGGTTGCTCCAGCCCTGGCCTCAGGCAGGTATGTGAATTAAGCATCTAGATCCCAAAACTAGGAAAAGGAGTGTGCAAGCCACCTGGCTTAAAACCTACTCTCATTAAGCTCAAGAAAAGCTAAGCAGTTCTACTAAAAACAACCCCAAAACATACATACCCCTATACAGCCACAATATGGCCACTGAAGGGCAGCTTCAAGGCCCGGACCTCACTCTGTGCTCCTAATTAGATGTACTTGTGACACCCCACAAACCTCCTCAGAACTTACCAGTCCTCATCATCTGGAATTCTGCTGAGGGGAGGGTTGAGGCAGTAGATGTGGAAGGCCATGTCACACTCGTCACACATGAGCTGCTTATCTGGATCCTGCTTCCCTCCACAGATGTGACAAGCACAGACCCTGCAGGTCTTGTTTGGGTTGTCCTTGCAGGCTTTACACACAGGTCCACTCTGTCCTGTAGGCAAACAGAAACCACACTCAGCAAGTGCCAAGATCCACTGGAAATGGTCAAAGGAGGCACAACTAAATGTGTCTTGGAACTCTTAATCCTTTGATCCTCACAGAGGCAACTGGCAGAACATCACAAGGTAAGACAGACATGCAAGAACTCCACATCAGACTCACGTTTTGGGGTACCAAGACTGATGGGAGAAGCAGTGCCTGGCTCTTCAATTTTATAGATTTCATCCACTAATATAATTGTGCAGTCATTCAAGGAATCACCAGCTTCCCTAGAAGAAGTTGAGAAAAGAGATCAGACTTCATCCCACAGCTCGTGTTCACAACTGTGAATGCATCAGACTGCTCTGCTACTAAAAATCAAATCATTTCCATGCAATTAGAATTAACCCCATTTTGTCTCAGGGAGAATCCAGGCACTTGTAGCATTTCAATTATCTAGAGTGACTGTTCCCCCTGCCCCCAAATATATTTCAGACTAATTCTTCTCATATTTTATAGCTAAAAAGTCAAAATCACTGCGGTGCAAGGAAAAAGGAGGAATATTCTGGAAACTCTGTCAAAATTACCTGAAACTTAAAAAAACATATCCTTTTTTTCCTGAAGTTGAGAGTCTCCTTCAGGAGAGAACTGGAATAATTTTTCATCACCTTTATAAAGTGAGAGTTCATTCTACATCATCCTATCCCCACAAAATACTACACTGCAGTTTTTGTAAAGCCATTAATGGATAATTAACACATAAACAATAATTTGCCTCATGGCTTTGCATCCTTTCAGCATTAAGTGAATCCGTGGATCAGCATCCCTTAAAGTGTCCAGTTCCTCAGTGGAAGCTAATCAGAACTGCAGTATGCTGAAGTTAATCACCCAAAAAGGACAGGCCACTTCTCATCCGTCCCCAGCACTTCTGTTGCACCATTCTTTGCCAGCAGAGTCACTCAGACCTCAGAAAGCCAAGGCAGTGTTGGGGAATTCCATTTATTCCATGTTAGGAACTTGCTTACCCAAGTAATATCTTTGCATTGAGCTCCCTGGTCATTTTTGTTTCTCTTTTTTGCAGGATCTCAGCATCATACCAGAACCCCCTCTCCTTTGGCTCATCAGGGTTGTAGTTGACCATCACCACCTGCCCCACCTCCAGCTGGTGCCACTTCAGGATGGTCCGTGCCCGAGCCCGCACGTTACTGGAGCTCATCTGCACCACCCCATTCTCTGGATAACTTGAAGGGAGCAACAGAGAACAAAAATCCGATTCAACATCAGTTTTGAGGAGTAACAGGTTTTATGCAGACAGGCTGATTTTGCTGAGCAACACAAGGATAAAATCTCCTTCTCCCACACAGACACAGCCAGAACCAACCATTCTGACTTTGCTACTGTTGCCTCCCTTTAACACTTGGACACCAGCATTTCCTATGAATGCTGGTATCCATAAAGAAAAGATTCCAGCCCCCTGGAATTCCAACTGTAAAACCTTACAGTTACCAGGGCTCAATGACATCATTACTATGTCACTGCCCAGTTCTGTTTTAATTTGTGCAATATCTGCAATAAAATTTCTCATCAACAACATGATCCAAATGACTTTATTGGCCAAGAAGGCAACAAAACTCACTCTTCATATTTCACATGATAAATTACATCTTCTTCAGGGACAGCTGTGGGCTGGTCAGGACCTGTGCAGCTCTCAGTTGATTCACTGGTGGGTTTTTTCCTGGTTACATTCACAACCTGGGCTTCAAACCACGCCCCCATATCCGTGTCCCGAGCATCCACCAAGTCATTGATCTACACAGAGCAAAGTGTACAGCTCACCAAAAGGGATTTGCAAATTAAGCATTCATTTCCAATCTACTTGAAGATTTAACCATCTCAAGAACTGCACTGTTATCAAGACATTTAATTGATCACCTTAAGAATTAAGATTTCCTCTGCTTTCCTGGTCCTGTTGTGCAGCCCTACAGTCTGCTTAGGTTGAATTTGTAAGGTTATAAATCCATTCTACACCAGCACATGTAAAACCAGCCTTGTTATCAAGCCCAAACCATTATTGGCTAGTCTGTAACAGAGTTTCAAAGTGTCTTGCTCATAGTCTGGCAAAGACATCACTAGATCTGTAATAAAATCCATTGAAACAGAGGAGTAAAATAATTCTGAACAGCTGCTTGAGACTTTCTTTTGTTCATTCAAGAAAAGTTTCAGCTTTGACAAATGTAGTGACTCCAAGCAAAAATATTGGGAAAATTTTTAAAAAATCAAACCAGAAAATCTGAATGCTTTTTTTTTTTTTAATCAATTAATGTATTGTAGTTTTAGTTGAAAAAACCTAAATATTTTGACCTACAGCATGTTGCATTTAATTGGTTTGTGGGTTGGTTGGTATTTTTGTCTTTGTTGTTGGAGGGTTTGAGAGGAAGAAAGGAACTGCCCACACAATTGGGGTATGAAAGATTTTCAGCAATTCCCCACCACAGAGGAACAATTGCCCTGGCAAGGCGCAGTTCTGAGGGCTCTCCGTTTGTGAGGACCCACCTTGTAGAGGCCGAAGCCGGGGTCGGTCCAGTCGGGCTGAGCTGCTGTGCTGGGCTGTCCCTCCAGCTCCAGGGCACCCTCCCCGTTGTGGGAGCTTTTGTCAGACTCGCGGGGGCCGGAGCCGCAGCCGGAGTCGGTGTCCGAGAGCTCCGAGTCCTTCTCCTTGCTCCCAGCAGGCAGCACGGCCGGGCTTTGTCTGACCAGCAGTTGAACAATATCATTCAGCCCCACGCTGTAATCGAACAGGGAGTGACCATCTTCCATCTGCAGGGAAAGCACCAAACCATCTGGTTATTGCCTCCATCGGGGCTGACTCCAACCACCCATCGTGCTCAGACTGGCTCTGCCCGCCAAGATCGACCACGTGGCTTTAAAACCTTTATCAGCCACTAACTGGGCCCTCCTTCTCTCTTATTCCTGCTATTTAAATGTTCTTTTTTCAATCACCCCGCAACCTGCGAGAGCAAGGCTTTCATGCTGCCCTGGACTTGCTACCCAGCCTCTATGAGATCTGGAAAAGTTTTCAGCACATTCCCTAGAAACATCAACTAAACAACTACAGATCCCCCACATTCTCATCAGGATTCAAAGAAAATTCCACACTACCTACAAACACAAAAGGAAATAATTTCTTCCTCAATTCAGACACATCCCAAATGCTACTGCAGACTGGTCTTTGCATTTTAATTGTGCGTGATCCAGATCATTGTTACACCACCTCCATTAATTGTAGCATTAAGTAGAAGCCAAAGAGTTAATCACACACTCGTCTCCCGGCAAACACACATTTTTTCCATTGAAAGTAAAATCAAAAAAGATTCAATTCAACTTGAAACTACCCAATCGCTCTTTAGCATAGCCAGGTGTGTCCTAATTTCACACCCTCTCTAATTTTAAGAGTTTATCTAGAGTTATATGCAAGTTTGGCACGGTTTGTAGTCAAATCAAGACCTAGTCCCTGCAAAAAGAGAAGTGCAGAGGGAGAAAGAGGTCCCTCAATAACCTCTCAAAAGCTCTAAGGAGCACAATCATTTTAGAGTTAACATGCAAGGCTGGAGCCCACGGAGCAGTCAGAAGTTCAGACAAGCTTCCCCACATATTTAAGGTCTGACTAAGAAATTATACAGGAAATGATCATCCCCTTCCAGCCCAAACCACCAGAAAAAGCAGTCCCTGGAGCTTTGTTCTCTATCAGGGGGAAGCAGAGCAAAACCACAAAAATTTACACTTCACAGGAATCAGTATGATAATCCAATTCTGATTTATGGCATCAAATGGCTATGGAACAATCCCTGGAAATCTGACTGCACAGGAAGAGATCTGAGCATTTTGCTGGTTTAGAGATGAAAACTCCTCGAGCTATGTAAGAACACACCAGAAACTGGTTGTTTCTTCTTAACCAAGAGACAATGTCACACACATGGAAACAACACCAGCACAGGACTCAGTGACAACAGGTGCAAACCGAAATGGAGGAGCACAGGAACAGGACAGGAAACCACAGGAGTTCAAAGCACAGCCGGAAAGAAGAGCCCGGGACTGAAGACAAACCTCTAACAAAGGAGGCAGGTTTTAACTACCAGCTAATTTTCTAACCCCATTTAAAAAATGTTCATGAGTAAGAAACTGAACATTTCCAGGGATCCCAAAAGCCAGACAAAGCACAGTGGGAACAGGGCCTAAGAGAGGCTGGATCACGCTGGGGAACGTTTCTGCCTGAACTAAGGAATACTGGAACTGCAGGAGGAGGGATTCCCTTTGTAGAGCAAGTGCATCCTGACCGAGAAGTCACCGCTTCTCCTGAAAATCTGTTTTACCCCGGTTGTCTGCACAGACTTCAGGCTAAGGCTGACAAGTGGCACCTGCCCTGAACCAATCCCCTCTTATCACTTGATTTACAACACAAATGGGTAATTAATGCATCTAACCCAACAGAAAGGTGCGTTACACCCAACAGCCCTTCAGAGGTGTTTCACCATCCTACAAGCCTCTTTTTATATTAGAACTGGTACCTGAGCTTAGATTGAGGCTAGTCCAGGTGTATTTCCATGTTCTACAGCCACACCTGCTAATTACAGAGTACAGTTAGCACAAGACTGCCTAAAACAGAAAGAAAAGCAACTAGAAAAAATTGTCCATCTCCAGCCAACTCAGTATCTCACTGATTTTTCTGAAATTAAATCCTCTGATCAACCAACCACCAGATCAGGAGTTTCCCTCGCACGAAGGTTTAGCAGCATAGGATTAGGCAGAATATAGCAACTGTATTTTAAAATGGTTTTGATTGACTTCAGTGCTAATTTAGTTACATTATTAACTCACAGGAAAGAAAACAGTTGTACAACAGCGATTGTAAACGTATTATTGAGAACATAATACACCACTGAGCCACACTCAAGTGCTCTGTACTTAGTGAGAATTTGACATGAGAGCCGAAGAACTTCAAAATCATGAGTTGCTTATCCCAATTTACAAAGAAAAATGAGATCTTCACGGCTCTCAGAGCGGTGAAACGTGCAAGGCTCAAAAACATTAAGCACTTTAAAGACCATAAAATTACTGGTAATTTTCAGACACTTCATAAAGGCGATGTCAAGGCAGAAGAGCAACACATTAGATGGAAAATAGTAAGGGAAAGTAAGAATAAAGGCTACTCTGCAGCTGGCTCCTCTCCTTGCAAGCCCACGGGAGGAGCAGCGCGGGAGGGAGCCGGGGGATCACTAGATGGCAGCAAAACCCCTCATTTCCACGCAATTAAAAATAAATAAATTAAAATATCCGTCCTCAGCTGGAGGGGGAGATGAGCGGGGGGGAGGACGGGGCCGGGCGGGGGTGTCCGTGCGCCGCGCTGCTGCCGGTCCGAGGCTGTCAATCGCCCCGCCGCGCCGGTACCCGCTTGCCGCGGACAGAGAG
>NW_008239756.1:793299-794061 GCF_000691975.1 Corvus brachyrhynchos | reverse complement strand
CCTCCCGGGACCGGGGGGGCCCTGGGGGGGGAACGGGACCGGGAAAACACCCCCTGGAACCGGCACTCCCGGGGACGGCAACGGGGATCCCCCGACAGCGACCGGCCTGGCGCTCCCCGCTCTGCTGGGCGGGGGTGGTGGGGGCGAAACCCCCCAAATCCCCAAGGGCTTCATCACCCCTCAACCCCCGGGGCCGCGGGCACGGTGCCGGTTATTGTCCTAAAACAATAGGACGGTGAGCCCCAAAGGGAGAGGAGACTCCAATGACCCCCCTCTGACAGCCACCCTTCCCCGAGGTGTCTTGTCCCCCTGGGGGGCTCCAGGGCCTACCCTGATGCGAATAAACCGAATAATCCGAATGATGCGAATAAACCGAATAACCAAATTCGAATAAATAGAATAAGCCAAATAATCCAAATAATCCGCAAAAGGGCTCTAACTCCCCAGGCCGTTAGCTCCAGGGGGGCTTGTGGGGCTTGTGCAGGGCCCCACTGGTGACAACGTGGCCTGGGTGACACGGCAGGGCCACGGCGTGGCCGTGTGAGCCGGCAGAAAGGGCTGTTCTGGGAGGATGTTTGTCCCTAAGACCGCTGATGCTATGAGGAAATTAAAAACGGTAATATTTGCTTAGAGCAACCATTGGATGGGGGAAAGCGTGGCCAAGAGGCCCCTGAGAGAAGTCTGCTCGAAGAGAAGGATGAAAGGCCGCGGACTGGCGTGTGTGGGGGCTGCGGGAATGGCGGCGCTCAGCGCGGCCGGAAC
>NW_008239756.1:768144-793133 GCF_000691975.1 Corvus brachyrhynchos | reverse complement strand
GGATTAGCTCAGAGCCAAAGGTCTGGGGCGTGTCGGGGCACACAGGCCACGGCTCTGACCCGCGGCCTGCAGCAGCCAGGCTTCATTTCCTCCCAGGGCCGAAGGCTCTGCCTTCACAGAAAGTCATTTCTTGCCTTTGTAGATGCGCTGGAGGATTAACGTTAACCTACCACAGCACTTCCTGCCGCCCGAGAGGGTTCTCGGATGTTACAGACCTGGCAGGGAGGAATTCCTTCCCGATCCCATCCAGCCCTGCCCTCTGGCAGTGGAAGCCCTTCCCTGTGTCCTTGTCCCTCCATCCCCTGTCCCCAGTCCCTCTGCAGCTCTCCTGGAGCCCCTCTAGGCCCTGCAAGGGGCTCTCAGGTCTCCCCAGAGCCTTCTCCAGGTGAACACCCTCAGCTCTCCCAGCCTGGCTCCAGAGCAGAGGGGCTCCCACCCCGCCTCTGGACTGGCTCCAGCAGCTCCACGTCCTTCTGACATTGGAATTCCCAGGGCTGGAGGCAGCTCTGCAGGTGGGGCTCACCAGAGACCCCCATTAGGGTCCCATCTCATGCCCCTTTAAGAACCACACACATCTCCATGCATGTCATTCCCACAGGTCCTTCTCCCTGCACAATTCCCATCATAGCAGGTGAACATGGTTACTGTAACACACCGACTGTTCACAGAAAAGGCTCTGGCCAGTTCTGAGGAAGAAAATGTCCCTGGAACCATCAGGGGCAGAAAAGAAGCAGCCCCCACTTTCTAGAGAAACTTTGACTCATGCAGTGAATCCCCAGGCTGCAAACACTGAACGTCATCCTACACACTCTGCAGCTGGACCCCAAAATCACTTAAAATAAGGTTCAATTCTAGATCATTCTAGTAGTGGAACATTGATTTCATTAGAGGTTAAATTACTTATGCCTAAAGTTCCCTCTTCTAAAACAAGAACACTACTCAGAACTCAGTGTCAGTGAGATAAAGACCTGGGAGCATCAGGTGTCCACAGACTGACAGAAAAAAGAGCGTTGGTGGTAACTGCAGTGATAAGTTTTATTTTCCTCCCTTTGGGACTGTTTCAGGCACTTCTTTTCTTTGGAGTTCCAGCTCTGATTGAAAACACTGTTCTCCCATCTGGGAAGTGCCCCATGCTGGGAGGGAACAATGTGGATTCTGCCAGCAGGGAGACCCAGCTCAGCCTGGGGAAACTCAGAGCATTGTTGAATTCCCTGCAGAGATGCTGTTGGCAAGACAAAGTTCTAACAGTCTCCCAGCCCACGGGAACATTGGTCAAAGTGGAGTTTTGGCACAATGTCTTATGAGAAATGAAAGCCCAGGCAGGTACATAAGAACTGATTAAAAGCTGATTAAAACAAATCTTGGATGATGAAGAAGAATTACAATAATAGTAATGGTAATGATGACAATAATAGTAATGAAAAGGAGAGAAAGAGGAGTAAAAACCCAAGAGAAACCAGAGCTGCCCCACACAGTTGTTCACCACCCCCTGACCCAGCTCGTCCCACAGCAGCGAGAGACAGCTCCCAACCCCCCCAGTTTCTGTACTGGGCAGGATGTTCCGTGGAATGGAATATCCCTCTGGCCAGTCCAGGTCAGTTCTCCTGGCCATGCTCCCACCCAACTCCTTGTGCTCCTGCTCGCTGGCAGAGCCTGGGAAACTGGTAAGTCCTTGATTTGGAGAAAGCACAACTCAGCCACAGCTACAACATCAGTTGTTATCAACATTATTCCCATGCTAAATCCAAAACACAGCACTGGGCCAGCTACTGGGAAGAAAATTAACTCTATCCCAGCCAAAACCGGGACACAGGCACTGACATTTGTGCTTTTATGTGCATAAATACATATTCCTTGCATAGCTGTTCCCAAGGACGGGTGATGATTCAGTCCTGTCACACGCAGCACAGCGAGAAACCTGCCCCCAGGTGCGGCAGTGTAGGGGTGTTCCAGCCCCCACGTGCTCTGGGATGATCCAGAGTCATGCTGCACCTGGGAAGTCACCAGATTCCATGTTCCCCCCGCTCCATGCAAAGCTCTGTGTGATGGAAGCTGAACAAGCAGCAGTTTACCGGGTAAAGCTGGCCAAACCCCAGGGCTGGGGGGTGCAAAGGAGCCCTGTGGTTCTGGGGAGGCAGGACTTGGGGTCTCAGCCACAGCCTGGGATGGAGGGGACACATTTAGCAGGCCCAGGTGACATCCCCTCTCCCATCTACCAAAACCTACCAGCATTACATTACCCCACCTCACCTCTACCTCAGGCAAGAGAGCAGCAGCAGAGGAAGGAGCAGCCAGGCATGTAGAAAACCATCCTGCAGCCTGAAAAAGCAGCAGAAAGGTGAACTGGAATATTGGGAGAGCAGCCAGGAACCATCAGGCTGTTCCCTGCTGTGAGGGCAAAGTGGCTGGAATGGGAGCAGGAACCTGCCAGCACCTGTCCCTCTGGGAGGTGGCGTGAGCTGCTGGAAGGGGAGCAGGAGCAGGGAACCTGCTGGAGAGTCCTGCTGGGCTGATGCAGTGGGAGGGCAGCAGAGACCTGCAGCATGTCCTGACCCAGGAGAGCGCTCTGAAGACCTGGAGGCACCAGGAAGGTTGGTGGGCTTTGCACAGCAGTGAATGAGGATGACCCAAACCCGTCCCCTCCGTGGGCTCCTGGCAGCTCAGCCCTGCAGACTGCCCGGGCAGGCTGATGGAAGCCCAAGGGCTGTGCTCCGCTTACTGAGGAACAGAACCAAAGCACCTCATACCCCAGCCCTGAATCATCATTCTCATCACTTCTCGTGCCTGTGGCTGCCCCAGGGAAGGTGACCATGGGGAAGGTGACAATGGCATGGTGGCAGGTTACTCATGGAGTCAATGCCCTGGGAGAGCAGCGACATGATTTCCGCTGCAGCAGATAAACATTTGCAGTGGGCAACTCCAGTGTCACATGCGGCCTCTGGGCCCCAAAGGGACAACGCTGAGCTGTGACACACCACAGAGCAGGGAAAGGAATGGCCCCCAACACCGGGGCCTGACTCTCCAAATCCTCCACACCTGCAGGTTTTGCACTCGACAGAAACCAGGACGGGACAAGTGAGGTGCTCGAGGCTGGAGAGGCCTCGTCCCCAGGCAGAGCCAGGCAGCAGCTGGAGGACAGCAGTGAAGCAGCAGCAGGGCGGCAGGGACAGGGGCTCCTGGCTCCCACAGGTGCAGTATGTGGGGTTCACACCTGAGGGATCCTGCCCCGGGTCTGGATGCTGCAGCTTTGCAGGGCTGCAGTTCCTGCCCGAGCACAGGGCTCCCGTGCTCCAACCAGCACAGCTCCTCTCCCTTCCACAAACGTGTTTCTCCACTTCCTCCTACGCCCTTCCCACGCCCACCAAACTCTTAGTTATGATTTTATCTCGGATTTAAATCTGTGTCTTTCATACAGCACTAAGGGTCACAGAAATGATTGTGCAAACCTTTGCTCTGACACTGGAATCCCCCAAATCCGGTGTCCCGAGCCTGCAGGCAGTTCTGCCACCCAGCAGGAGCAATGAGCACTGGTATTTTACCCTAATATCAAAGCCACATATTAGATATTAAACACTGCCTGGTTAATTATAATTACTGGTTATCACCTGCCACTTCTGCTCACATTCCCCTGTCCTCCACCACAGCCACATGAAGGTGTATCATGCAGGCAGTGCTCTTTCACCCACTTAGGGCATGAAATACAACCTGTCCCATGAGACTTTCACCATCCCACCACAACTGACCCACTGGGGCACTTCACACCCATGAACCACCTGGCAGCTGGATCACTGACATGCTACGTGAGGATGTAGCACTGGCCATGTCAGGCCAACACTCCAAAATCACAGGACCCATTTCTTAATTCCCTGTTCCTGTAAAAAACCCTACATTTCATCAAGTCTTCACAGGACAGACAAGAACAACTTTTATTTCCCTTACAAACATCACAGTTGTTAAAAGCCACTGGCTTCAGTTTTAGTACAAGATATCAAACACTTCAGAACTGCATCAAAAACTTCCAAACTGGGCAGGTTTAGATACGAGATTAGGAGGGAATCCTTCCCTGGGAGGGTGGGCAGGCCCTGGCACAGGGTGCCCAGAGCAGCTGTGGCTGCCCCTGGATCCCTGGCAGTGCCCAAGGCCAGGCTGGACATTGGGGCTTGGAGCAGCCTGGGACAGTGGGAAGTGTCCCTGCCCATGGCAGGGGTGGCACTGGGTGGGATTTAAGGTCCTTCCCACCCAGACCATTCTGGGGTCCTTTGATTCTATGACAGGTTCCCAGGTGATGACAGAAAAATGAAGTTTATGTCACACTGAAAAATGCACAAGGACTGTTTCCAGCAGTGCAGGGGATCAAACAAGAGGCAAAAGCCACAATCTGTAGCTGGAGAGGCTCAGAGTGGACATTGGGACATTAATGCAATACCCAGATCCAGTGGATCCAACAGCCAGAAAGGCTGTGTGAGATCTCCATCCCTGGGAGGTTTCAAGTCTCAGCCAGATCCCAGCTCTCCAGGAGTACCTGAGCTCCAGAGGCCTTTCCAGCCAACACTCCCAGCTAAGTCAGCCTCAGGATGGGGATTCCTTCCAACCCCAAAGATAAGGAGTGACAATTGTCCACATTTTTGTCAGCTTAACAACGCATTTTTCAAAAACCATTGGCACCCCCCTGCCTGAATGGCAGTACAGAAACAGAGCCAAGGTCTCCTGCATCTAGTACCCCAAAACAAGGTGACTCAATCACTTTAATAGCATTAGAAGACTCCAGATAATTTTTACCTGTGCCTCAGTTTCCTCCCCCGCTGATCTTGAAAACAGACAACAGGAAGCTTAATTGATGTTTTCAAACCAGTTTTTGAGAGCTGAAGATGAAAAGGCACAAATGGAAAAGAAAAGCATTAACTAGAGTTTTCAGTATTTGTTATAGCTGTTAAAAAGCCCTGAGCTCCCTGGAGTCCTGCATTGCTGGGGCCTCTGCAAGGATAAAAATATAAATCAACTCCTACCCTGAAATCCCAGCAAACAGGAGAAGCAGAAGGTTTCACCATCAGGTGTTTGCTGAGGGCAGGCACGGGCTGAGGTGGGAGCAGGTCTGACTCCTCGGGGAGGCACAGCAGTCCTGGTGTGGGGAGGGGGAGCTTTGCCAAAAAAACATCAGGATGATGATGATGTTTCACACCACAAACTCCACGTCCTGCTTCCCTGGGACTTCCTAATAACATCTGTGACGCCCTGCAAGGAGCAGCGCAAGGGCAGCCTCTGTCCCCCCAGCTGGGGGACAAACAGGGGCTCAGCTCCTGTCCCAGCACCTCTTCCCAAGCAGCTCCAGTGCTTGACTTCCACGAGCAGCTCTTTGCCCCCGTGTTTGCAGGAACAGCTCCCGGGATGCACAGGGGGGATTGCTGGGGTGTCTGCAGGGCCAGGGGTTGGACCGACGATCCCTGCGGGCCCCTCCCAACTCAGGGGATTCCATGACCCCAAGGCCAAAGCACCGGGGAATGGACACCCTCTGGAGATCCCCAGGGACACCCCGCCAGGTCCTTCCCTCCTGGGGGGGACAAACAGCAGCTCCCAACACCCACCAGGGCCCCGGGGGGACCCTCACCTGCGGCCCCACCCCGCTGCCCTCCGCCCCCCCCGCTCCCGGTTGGCCAGGCCGGCCCCGCAGCGCCCGGGTTCCACCAATCCCGCAGCTGCCAATCGGCCCCGGGGTATTTAACCGGGACAACGCCCCGCGCTCCCCGTCTCGCCGGTGCCGGGCGCGGAGCAGGCAGGTAAGGCTGGGCTGCTGGGGAGGGCAAGGTGAGGGAGCTGGGGGGCCTGTGACTTGTCTGGGGGCTTGGGGTGACTCCCCAGGGTTCCCCCCTGCTCTCCTGGGGGCTCCTTGCAGCCCTCGCCAGGGCAGAGGTTGGGATGGACCCGGCTCCATCCCACAGCCCTTGGCTCAGAGGTCCCCGCTGTGGGAGCTGTGTGCCACGGGGCGAGCAGGAGCTGGGTGCTGTGTCCTTGCTTTCTCTGTGCTTGGGCGGGGGGGTCTTTGCTTTCTGAGGCCAAAGGTGACATTTTCTGGTGTCGTGGTGTGTCTGCCTTGGGTAACAGCTGAGAGGCTTGGAATGAGGTGATCTTTAGGGTCCTTTCCAACCCAAACCATTGTGGGATTCAAATCCTTCCCTAAAGGCTCTTTCCTAGCTTTGAGGTGAGTCCTTGGTAATTCCATGGATCTCTGATCTGTGATTGAACAGTCTGGGGTTTAAAAGCTCTTTTTTGCTTCTTGTCTGCTGAGGATCCCGGCTGGGGGGGGTCCACAGGAGGTGAGTCCCACCAGTCACCTTCACATGCACAGCCCAGTGCTGTGTGTGGATGGTGGGGACACCCCGGGTGCGCCAGGGACAGGTGATGCAGGTGACATCCTGGGCACAGGTGATGCAGGTGACCAGCCGGGCATTCCCTTCCTGTGACAGCGCTGCCAGCCCTGCCTGGGGCTGTTTCTCATGATCCTTTGGTGGAGACACGAGAACTGAGTGACAAGGGACCTCTAGCTCAGGAGCACCCTGTCCCTGCAGGGCCCTGCCAGCTCCTGGAGGGAGCTTTGGCCAACTGGATTAGCATTTCTCAAGACTAACAAGGCTTTAAATGTGGTCATGACTACCTGGAGCTGAGCATGGCTGGGAAGGATTTCAATTTCTGAAGCTGGTTCTGCTGAAAATTCCAGATGGAAATGTGTTGAGCTGCTTGCTCTGCAAGTTACAGCTTCTAGCTGAAACCAAGAGCTCTGTCCTCGTAGAAAGATTGGTAAATGGGATGTACTGAGAAGCTGTTCTAGTTAAACCTTCCTCTCCTCTTTGCTAAGATACCTCTGTTCCAAGCAGTTACTGACCATGGGGCGGCCACTGGTTGTGGTGTTTAATTTCTGCTGGAAGTGCGTGGGGAAAGCCCTGCATCCATCCACAAGCGTGGCTTTGATCCTTGAGGTTTTCTAGTGCTGCTGGTTTATCCAGAAAGGTGAGACAAGCACCTCTGCCAGCCCTCCTGAAACTACTGTCCTAAGGTCAAAGCTGGGAATCATTTGATCTTCCTCCTAAAACTAATTCTGTCCTCAGAGCATTTGCAGCCCATTCCCCACAGACATCCTGTGACAAAGTTCTGCATTTTTGGGAACCGGGTATCAGTGGCAAATCTCGACAAGAATGTAAATAGGTGCTTTAACTACAATTGAATTCCTCTGCCCTGATTAGCCCTCTCTGCTCACATCTAAAGCACTAAATTTAGCTTTGTTCTCCTCAACGGTCATTAAGGAATTGCCAGTTAAGCTACTGAACCAGCCATACTGGCTGTGGCTCAGTCTGTCTCCCAAGGTAAAAGCCCTTTGGAAGGGGGAGAAGCTTCCTGAACACGAAGAACCTACAGGACCACACACCAGCACCCTGTTCTCATGGAGCTGAGCTGCTTTCCACAGGGAAACCTTCCAACCAAGGGGAGTTAAAGAACCAGCTTGTGTGAACTGGTCACTGCCAGTGACAGAAATCAGGGAGGAGCAGGGAAGTTCCTTGCTCTTCTGCCAGGCCAGTGTGGGATGGGGCAGGGAAAAGGGAGCAGCTGGGTGGGTTTAGTGCCACGGTCCTGCTGTTTGGTGCCAGCCCTTGTTCTTCCACTGACTCCAACTGGGCAATGATCAGGAGTTCAGCTCCTGATCCCAGAAAATCTCCTGACCCTGATGCTAGAAAAGAGCACTGAAGTTTCATCATTCTGAAACCACCTGTTTCAAGAGCTTTCTCAGCAGTGACCTAATATTTGGATGTAGCAATGGTGTGAAATCATCTGATTATCACTTTCATACAATGCAAACCACAACCAAAACAAAGTGGTGCTGTTTCTGTTCCTCTGCCCACTGGAACTTCCACTCCCAACAATCCTGGCTTGGCTGTGGCTTCTCCAAAGCATTCAGAACTACCTGCCCCAGAGTTGCCAAGCACTGGGCTTTCCTGCAATCTCTGAAGTAAAACAAAGGCTGCTCAGCACTTTTGCAGGGAAAGCGAAAATAAAACCATGCTGTGGAGATTTGCCCACACTGCAAATCCTGGCGTTGCAACATGTGGATTTCTCCCACACAGTGGAGAACAAACCTTGTTCCAACATGACTGTGCTGAAGGGTTGTCCCTGGCACAGCTGCATCCATTATTAGCACGGGATCCCTGTCCTTCAGAGGCTGATTCTAACCTTACACCAGTTTTTACATCAGCCAAGGAGTTACTCCTGAATTATGCTAACAAGAATCCTCCCCTCTTCCTTTTGCTCCAGTGTCTCTGTGCTGGCCCTGACACCAAGGCCACCATAGTGTCAAACTCCACAGCTTGAGCTTTTTCCACCTGTCCAGAAGTAAAATAACTGAGCAGAGGGGTTGTTTGTGATGGTGTTGAAAGAGCTGTGCTTTGCCCCGAAGTCAGCCCTGCTTGGCTCCAAAGCAATAACAAACCTGCCCTAAGGCAGAGCAAGAGGGACAGGCACTGACAGCAAACCCTGTGGACTTTGGGACTTGGATTTTATATTCAGCCTTGCTTTGTTTGGAGCAGGTTTTTACAACTTCTTCCAGCCTGGTGAGGATCCATTGGTGTTTTTGCTGTGCAGATAAACTGGGGAGGGCTCCCAGAGGAGCGCTGGCTCCCAGCTTCTCACTGGAGAGGCTGGAAGAGGTGACAGCTTGTGTGACAGCTTTTGCTATAGGCACATAGCACTCAGCATCCCTGCCCTGCTCAAATCTCACTGAATTCTCACTAATTCAGTGGTTAATGCAGCAATATTTGGTGTTTTACCAAGTTACCTCTTGGTAACCAGTCCAGGGCTCACAAATGCTGGTTTCACAACTTTTCCCCATCTCTCTGTCCCTGTTTCTCAGCAAAATAAAAACTTTGCACGAGGCAAAGAACACAAGAAACAAGACAATGGGCTCTGCCACAACTCAGATGGCAAGGTTTTTTTGGGGAGAGTCTGCCAGTGAGCCTGGAGCAGTGTGTGGCTTAGAAATCCACTTTGGGAGGAATTTTGGTTTGAGGGTTTTCCATTGGAAAATGTCATGGCAAATCTAAGAATAGCAACTAACTGGCACAGGAGAGAAAAGCAGACTCTGTCCTGAAGAACAAATGTGCTGAAATCTCTGCTGTGCCTGACTAAGGCTCAGAGTAATCCTGGATTTATCACCAATACTGGAGTGTCCAGATGCTGCCCGAGATCTACGCTGGGGGAGCCAACACACATTCAAAATATTGCAACATTTTATGCTTCTTCAATCCCATTATGTCATGAGAATGTCTCTGAGCCTTGGTTTCACAGGAAGTGAGATTTCCTGCCTTGCTGGTCAGTAGGACGAGAAGGCAAGTCTCCAGGTAGCCATAGAGTGCTGCAGCTGGGAAACCTGGCTCATCCTCCAGGGAAAACTCCACAGGACTTTCATGTCCTTCCCAAACTGGTTATATTGTTATATTTTCTCTCCCTTGTCCAGCTGAGGAGGGGAGCGATGGAGTGGTTTTGGTGGGTACCTGGTGTCCAGCCAAAGTCATCCCACCCCACAGAGAAAACACAAGACAGATAAAATAGTTCCCACCTATTTCTAGCCTGAACCCTCCCTGGAGCAGCTGAATGATGGATCCCAGCTTTGCTGCCCTCTGCTTTTACCCTTTTTTGGCAGGATTTTATTTCTTTGGAGGAAATGAAGCTGTGCTCATGCTGTGATACTCTTGTTTTTCTTCCAGCTGCAGCTGAATTCAGCATGGCCTCAGGAAAGACCCCAACCCCAGACTTGCTGAAGGCTGAGGAGCAGCAGACAGTGGTAGGTGCCAGGGCAACACAGAGCAGTTAAATCATCTGCTGATGTGTGCTGATAAACCTCTGCCAGCACCCCAAAACCAGGCTGGGGGACAGAAAGATTAGCCCAATGAAGCTGTGGCCAAATCAAAACCCCCTCAGTACAGAAGGTAATTGTTTTGCTCAAGAGACCATGTTAGGGCTGGTCAAGCGATGCCAGTAGTTCTGAAACATGAGCTGTTACAGGTCCTACTTCCACATCTGGTTTGGTGCTGAAACCAGTGTGACTCAGAATTCAGGAGCCCAGAGGTCAAATTTTTTAATCCTGGCTTGTTCATTTGGTGGTGGCCTTTGGATGAGTCTCCTCAACTCTGAGTTTAAGAAGGCTGAGGAGATGGATTTGGTGGGACATTTCTGGAAAGACACACAGCTGTGTTCACCCACCAGCTCAGGCTGGGCTCTAATGTCTCTGTTTCTCCTGGGTTTAGAGTGCTGTCAATCGAGTCACCAGCCTGCCCTTGCTCAATTCTGCCTTCAACCTGGTCTCCTCTGCCTACAACCACACCAAGGAGTCCCACCCCTGCCTCAGCGGTGTCTGCAGTGTGGCTGAGACCGTGGCTGCTGTGGCCGTGGGCAGCGTGGTCGGAGGGGCACAGCCCATCCTGAGCCAGCTCGAGCCACAGAGTAAGTGCAGGGCTGGAGGGACCCCTGGGACAGAGGGACAGGCGGGGAGGGAGGTTCCTGTGCCTGTAGGGTGATCCCACCTCCCACAGCACCTTCTGCTCTAGCCCTGAGCCTCCCACTTGGCAGCTCCCAACACTGAACTTCTGGGGAATTAAACTGTTTCCAGGAGAAACAGAGTTTGATTTCTTTAGGTTACTAAGTAGTAACTCCCTGCTTGCTCTCTCTCACTCCGAATTCTGACAATCCCAACTGGTAGTAGCAGTGTCAGTCTGGGATAGAGCTCAGCCTGGTTATCCCAACACTTTTCAACCCTTTAAACCCATTGCCCTACCCACCAAGGGCAGGTGCTACACTGCCGTTGGATTAAAGTCTACAGTTAGAAAGCTGGGAAGGCAAAATGGAGACTATTTGAACCTGCCAAATTTTAGGGTTTGTTCACTTTTAACAAGACACCCACACACATCCCACCGCAGAATGGTGATTTAATTTCTGGGGGCTTGTTTTCATGAGTGTGTCCTGAACTGGCCATTGTAGGGTCAAAAACCCATCCCCACATGGAAGAATAAACTGGTACCTGTTGTCTCTTCCAGTTGCCCTTGTGAATGAATATGCCTGTAAAGGTCTGGATCAGCTGGAGGAGAACTTGCCCTTCCTGCAGCAGCCAGCAGATAAGGTAAGGAAAGGCTTTTCCTGGGGAAGCCATGGCTTGATGGAACTGTTATGGGTACAGAAGAATATGGGGAAATAAATAAAGCTCAGCAGCAGGGAAAGCTGGAGAGGTGCCCTCAGCATGTGGGAGTGAACACATCCATGTCAATATAGGTGTGCTCACTTCCCCAGCCCTCCCACAGACTGCAAGCACAACTAACCCAAGTGGAAAAGCTTTCTCAGGGAGGGAAAACATTTTTTTGGGAAAAAAAAAAAATCTTTCTCTGCCTCTCCCCTGGTGCAGGTAATCTCAGACACCAAACAGCTGGTGTCCACCAAGGTCACATCTGCCATGGACGCCGCCTGCGAGGCCAGGGAAGCAATGGCTGATAAAGTCACTGAAGCTGTGGACCTCACTAAAAATGTTGTTGGGGACAGTGTCAAGCTGACCAGGTCTGTGGTCACCTCCACTGTCAGCAGTGCTGTGGAGGCTGCCCAGGGTGCCAAGGAGCTGGTGACCAACAAGGTGACAGAGGCCGTGGATGTCACCAAGCACATGGTGGAGGACAGTGTTGACAGGACCAAGTCTGCTGTTGCCTCTACGATTGTCAGCGCTGTGGAGGCTGCTCAAGGGGCCAAGGAGCTGGTGACCAACAAGGTGACAGAGGCTGTGGACCTCAGTAAGCACCTTGTGGAGGACAGCGTTGACAGGACCAAGTCTGCTGTGACTTCCACCATCACTGCAGCTGTAGGGGCTGCCCAGGGGGCCAAGGACCTGGTGGCCAACAAGGTGACAGATGCTGTGGACAAGGTCACCAAAGCTGTGGATGTCACCAAGCACATGGTGGAGGACAGTGTTGACCTGACCAAGTCTGCAGTTGCTTCCACAATTGTCAACGCTGTGGAGGCTGCCCAGGGGGCCAAGGAGCTGGTGACAGACAAGGTGACCAAGGCAGTGGACCTCAGTAAGCACATCGTAGAAGACAGTGTTGACCTGACCAAGTCTGCAGTTGCTTCCACAATTGTCAACGCTGTGGAGGCTGCCCAGGGGGCCAAGGAGCTGGTGGCCAACAAGGTGACCGAGGCCGTGGATGTCACCAAGCACATGGTGGAGGACAGTGTTGACCGGACCAAGTCTGCTGTTGCTTCCACCATCACTGCAGCTGTGGGGGCTGCCCAGGGGGCCAAGGACCTGGTGGCCAACAAGGTGACCGAAGCAGTGGACCTGACCAAAGGGGCTGTTCAAGACAGCGTTGAGAAGACCAAATCTGCGGTCACCTCTACGGTCAGTACAGCTCTGGATGCTGCCTACGGCACCATCACCAGCAAGATCAACACAGCCCTGGAGCAGGGCAGGGAGGCTCTCCAGGAGGGTGTGGAGATGACCAACTCAGTGGTGACCAACAGCATAAGCAAAGCCAAGGCAGTGAGCCAGGCAGTGGCTGGAGGTGTGGAATCTGTCCTGGGAATGTCAGAAGATCTGGTGGATCATTACCTCCCGATGACTGAGGAGGAACTAGGTAAGAAAATACTTACCTGGCGCTTGTAGATGCAAATTCGTTCCCGTGTGAGCAGAGAGCACCTGACCCAGCAAGATTCAGCTTCTACAGCAGACAGGTAGCTCTGAATTTGTCACCAAGTTGGCTGGCTGTCAACACCAAATTGCCACATGATATGGAACAGAGTTCAAGCATTTGCTGGTTGGTCCTTGCCCATCAGCCTCAAAGTAAAACACGTGGGTTCATGCTTCAACCTCTCCATCAAGTCTGCTTATGTGAAGATCAAGCAGGGACTAACCCGCATTTAACACCTGAGCAACTGCAAACCTCCTGCTTTCACAGCAAGCTTCAGCCTTCATGTTTTCCAATGGGTGATCCAACCTCTTCCACCCCTCCCAGCTGGCAGTGGAGCCCAGCTGCAGCTCTGTTCTTGTTTCCTCCAGGTAAACTGGCCACCACGGTGCAGGGGTTTGGCGTGGCCTCCGTGGAGGAGCAGAAGCGGCAGCGGAGTTACTTTGTGCGCCTGGGCTCCCTGTCGGGCAGGGTCCGGCACCGAGCCTACCAGCACTCCCTGGCCAAGCTGCAGGGCATCAGGCACCGCACCCAGGACACCCTCTCACGACTGCAGCTGGCAATAAAACTGGTACCAACATGCTTTGCCCTTCTTCCTCCTGTCTGTAGCCTTTCCTGCCCTGCTATCCAGCTGGAAGCTCTTCCTCCGTCCCACACTAGCTCCACGTCACCTTGGATCCTTCCCTGAAGGGGAAGCACTTGTGTGCTTGCAATACAACCTTTTCCTCTCATTTTTCCCATCAGATTGAATCTGTGAAACAGGATGTTGGCCAGAAGCTACTGGAGGGGCAGGAGAAGCTCCATCAGCTGTGGGTGGACTGGAGCCTGACCCAGCCCAAAGGAAACCAAGTCAGAACTGCCTGCCAGCCAGAGGTATCCGCAGAAGGTGCATCTGAGCAGGCCCCGAGTGGCTGGGCCCCCCGAGCCCGTAACTGAGCTGTGTTTCTCCCAGCAGGTGGAATCGCGCACTCTGGCGATGCTGCGGATCATCACCCAGCAGCTCCAGCCCGCCTACGAGAGCCTCCGACGCAGCGTCCACGGCCTCCCCAGCAACATCCAGGAAGCTGTGTGTCAGGCCACTCGACACATCCACAAGCTCCACAGCTCTTTTTCCAGGGCCGTGTCCTTTCGGGACCTCTCCAGAACTACCCTGGCCCAGAGCCAGGACCGTGTGAGAGAAGCCCGAAGGTCCCTCGATGTCCTCTTTGAGTATGTCACTCTCAACACCCCTCTGAACTGGATTGTGGGGCCCTTCAGGGCCATAGCTAAGGTGGCACAGGACAGCAAAAAGCACAAGAAGAAAGAGATGAGGACTGATAGAAAATTGCCCACGTTGGAAAAGGCTCCACCATCACAGGAGGTGACAAAGGCACCTCAAGCACCAAAGGGAACCAACAGGATCTCAGAAAAATGGTGTGAAGTGCTAGAGAAGCTGGAGGAGAAGGCAGAGAAGGACACACAGGTGGCCCTGGCTAAAAAGGAGATAAAAACCAGTGCACCAGAGGAAAATCTCTGATAAATCCCAGCTCTTTTGGCCAAGGCTCCTTGACTAGAACAGCACTGATCTTTTAATTGTGCACCCACTTGTGCCACAAGTACCTCTGCTCTCTGAATTTACAGTCAGATGTAGTTGTAAAGAGATCTGATAAGCAAGGTGGGGATATTCTGAATCTTGATTTACTGTTTTTAAATCACACTGCTGTGCTGAAAGGGGAGATGGGACCTGCACTTCAGCTTTTTAACTCAGCCCAGCTGTAGTTGTGAGTGGCTAATTCTTGCTGAAACAAGTTGTGGGAGAGAAGAAGTGATCTCAACTTACTTTTAATGCTGAATTTTTTAATTTGCCCAAGCTGTGGAATCTTGAGAAGATGCTGTGCTTGACCTTTGATACCATCTCCTGCCTTCTCCATGTTTAAAAATACAAGTTCCAGACACAACTTCCATTGTGCCTGTTGTGCTTCCAGGGCTCGGCCCTGCAGCACATCTGGCACAGCTCGGGGCAAGGAGCTGCTTCTCAAGAAAAGATTTCTCTTTGTGGATCAGCCAAACATTTTTTCCTTCATGGAGGAACACTCAACAGGGTGGAGTTTTCTTTAATCATCTTTCCTAGTTCTGTGAATGACTTCGGGGATTGTGTGTGCATACCTTCATGTGTGAAACACTTCACAGCCATTAAATCAGGCAGCTTTTCCCAGGAGTTACTCTGCCATGGGATTAGGAAATCCTGTTATTAAAATAGGGGGTATTTTAATCCAGGTGCTGGTTCTTTCCCAGAAAACACTACTTTGCAATAATTTCTAATGTCACTTATTTTGGTAACTTCTGTCCTGGTATTGTCCCTGTGCCAGGGCTGGTGAGCAGACATTGGAATAAAGTGTGACCTGCGTTTAAAGATGTGTGGGTTTGTGTGTATCTAAAGCTGCCGGGTTGTGTTCCCTCACCTGAGCTGTGATGAAGCCTTGCCTTTACCAAATCTTGTCCCTGGCCAGCTCGTCTGTTCCCTGCTCTTGCTGGAGGGGAAAACTAAAATATGTTTAGGAGGTGCCATGTTTTCCTAAGCAGAAAAATGCCTTAATTATTTTGTTCCCCTAACTTCTGCCTGTGCTCCTGCGGCTCAGATACATCTGTCCATGTTTCATTCTTGTTCCTCGCCCCTGGATCCTGGGCTTTCTAGCGCTTGTCTCAATTCCACCCCTTCCCCGCGGCACTGCCCGCAGGGAACAGCCGGTCCCTGCCTCGCCTGTCCCCAGCGCTCTGTGTCACCTCGGGGTGCTCATGCCGGGGCCAGGGGCAGGGCTGGCCCTGGCTGGAGCGGGTCGGAGGCGGCTCGCCCGGGCCAGGGCCGTCCTGCCGCGCTTCCCGAGCGCGGGCTGCGCTCTCCCGGTCCCGCCCCGCTCGCGGGCCCCGGGCCCGTGGTCGCGGCGCTGGGCTCGCCCTGAGCGCTGCCCCCGCCCCGGCCCCCGCTTCAACTTCCTCGGGCTCGGCCGTGTCACCCCCGCGCCCATCGGGGGACACGGGGCAGGGCTGGCAACTGGGGAGGGAGGGCAATTGGGCAACTGCAGGATTTTCATGAGAGAGGAAAACAGGAAGCTGCAGTTAGAAACTTTCCCCAGCTCAGAGTTATTTCTGGGCGTTTGCTGGGGCTGCCTTTAAATAGGGAAAGTTCCTGCAGCGGGCTCAGGCAGCGCCTGGAGCAGCGCCCCACCGGGAACCCCCTCCTCCCCTCCAGACACTCCTGTTGTTTAATTAAAATCCCATCAGAGGCCGGGGGTGAGTGCAGGGGGTCAGGGATCAGCTGTGGATGGGGATATAAAGTCTCCCAACGTCAGAAGGACGTGGAGCTGCTGGAGCCAGTCCAGAGGAGGCCCCCGAGCTGCTGCAGGGCTGGAGCCCCTCTGGGGAGAGCTGGGGGTGTTCACCTGGAGAGGAGAAGGCTCTGGGGAGACCTGAGAGCCCCTTGCAGGGCCTAAAGGGGCTCCAGGAGAGCTGGAGGGGGACTGGGGACAGGGGATGGAGGGACAGGACACAGGGAATGGCTTCCCAGTGCCAGAGGGCAGGGTTAGATGGGATATTGGGAAGGAATTCTTCCCTGTGAATCTTCCCTGATAACACAGGTTATCAGCTGGAAAGGGTTTCCTCTGTCCCTGTTTTATTCCTCAACTGCCATTGCAAGGAGCCTGCAAGACCTCTGGAATAAGCTGCCTGGAGGAGACACTTGGATTTACCTAAATACATCATTATTTCATCAATTATTTTAAACTAGTTATAATTAATGTGAAATTAACACAAAGAATGTGCTCTTTGCTTAATCACAGAGTTGGAATAATGCACAGAGCACTGGCACAGCTGCAAGCTCGGAACAGATGCAAAAATATTTGGGAGGTGTGAGAGAGAGCCTGGCAGCTCCAGGAGCATCCCCCAGCTCCCACATCACCCCTCTGAACACTGTCCTCTGTTCTCCTCACAGATTCCCAGCACAGAGAGGTCCCGGTTCCGAGATGAGTCCCTGAGCACCAAAGGGTTTGTGTGGTACGAGGAGCGCGACCGGGGCATCCCCAAGCCCCACAGGGAGACAACCCTTTGCCATAAGATGCTTTTCCCATCCCTGCTTCAGTCCATGGTCCGGGCCAGCAGCTGAGAGATGGCACAGAGTGCTGAGCTTCAGCCGAGCTTTGAGGACGTGTTCAACATTCTGTCCCAGGCCCCACCAGAGAAACTGCTGAGCCTCAAACTCAAACTGAAGCACTCGATCCCTGGGCCCTGCAGCAAGTTACTGCAAGCCATGGTCCTGCTCACTCTGGGGCAAGAAACCGATGCAAGAATTTGTCTGGATGCCTTGAGGGATAACCAGGCAGCCCAGTACATCCACCAGATCAAACTGGGCGCTGCAGGAGTGCGTGAAGACAGGGAGGATTTGCAGCCTCCCCAGCTGGATGCAGGTGCCGTGGCACTGCTGGCACAGGTGTACACAGTGTTGGCACAGGAAAAGCTGTGCAGTCCCGAGGCCAGGGACAAAGCCTGCCATGCCAGCAAGGACACTCAGCGGGGGACACGCAACAACATCCCAGCCGAGGAACAGGACAAACAGGGCTCTGCAGCCAGTGTGGGCTCAGGGGACAGCTTTTGGACGCTGAGATCCCATGAGGATGCGGGAGTTCCCTGCACAGCCAGTTCCAACTACGTGGTGAGGAGTTCTCCAGTGCAGATCGGAGGCAACTCAGACCTTTCAGGCCCCCAGACCTTGTGCTCTGAGGAGAGTTCCTCCCTGTCCAGCTGTTTGGAGATCAGTGCATCACCAACAGTTGCTTTTCACACCCAGCCCTCCATCCTCGAGCCTGTCCCCCGGCCCAGCCGTGCTGGACACCCCGACGGGGACGGACTGAGCCATGGCCCGCAGGAATCCAGCTGGGCCAGCACACCCAGCTCTCTCCCCAGGCAGGACACGGCTGCCCACGGGCCCTGGCCAGAGAAGGTTCTGCAGGTCAGTCCCTGTCACCCCACGCTCCCCGTTCCTGAGACGCCGCTGCCCTCGGAGCCTGCCCAAAGCAGAGACGTGTCCAGCACACTGACACAGCCTCACACACAAAGAGAAAAGCAGGATGAAAAGCAGGATGAAAAGCAATTATCTACTGGTATCCCTGACCCAAGGGGTGCAGTGGATACTGCTCCTGCCCACGTGTCCATAGAGGACTCCTACATTCCAGCAGGCATTCCTTGTAACTCTGCACCTGCTTCTATTTCAACCTGTTCCCTTCCTCCTCCTACTTACTCCTTCTCCTCAACTCTTCCTCCTCTTCAGGAATCTCACTCCAACGTACTATATCCCCCTCCCCTGCGCTCATCCCCCTCTCCAGCCTGGCCTCCTCCTGCTCTCCCACCCATGGATCCATCAGAGCCAGATGGTGCCAAGTTCTTCACGTTTGTTGTCTTGCACGCCAGTGAAGATGAGATTGAGGCCCACCGGGTCAAGAACCTGCTGGAGAGCCTGGGGGTGTCCAATGGTGCCACACTCAGTGAGGATTTCTTCATTGCCGGCCGCAGCCACATGACTTGCTTCCAGGACGCCATGGAAAACTCTGCCTTCATGATCCTCCTGCTGACCAAGAACTTCCCGTGCAACCTGTGTCAGTTCCAGACAGACACTGCTCTGATGCAGTCCATCCTGGACCCCTCCAAGCAACACTCAGTCATCCCGTTTTTACCCAAGGTGAATGCCCTGGAGTGCAGCCGGATTCCCACGATGCTCAGTGTGCTTGTGACCCTGAAGGAGAGCTCTCCTCTCTTCTCCAGGAATGTGCACAAGACTTTTAACCCCAAGAAGATCAGGGAGAAGAAAGCCCTGTGGGACCAGATGCAGAGAAGGAAGCTCCAGGCGTGTTGGGAACGGTACCAAGCCCAGCAGAACTTGGCTGCCCTGAGCCTGGGCTCGCCTCCCTGGGTGCCTCCAGCAGCGCCACGGCCGTGGCCACCAGAGCCATCACCCCAACCCTGGTGTCCCCCTGCCCCGATGGACGCCCTGCCTGCTCAGAGCGGTCCTCCCCCTTCCCAAGCACAGCTCCCCCCAGGCCACTACAACATCGTGCCAGGCCAGGGAGGGATCCCATCCCTCATCATCCAACACGCCCGGATGGTTCAGATCGGGAACCACAACATGATGCAGGTGGAAACTGCCGCACCTGGGCCCCAGGACAGCCAGGAGCAAACCAGGCACAATGTCTGACCTGGGGCAGCCGAGGTTGGAGACACAATTAATTTCAAATCCTGGATTAGAGTGATTCTGCTGGGACTGGGACTATTATTCTATGCATCAAGAGTGCCATTTTCCTGAAGCACAAAAGAAAATTCTTCATTTTTTGTTGGAAAAAAAGACATGGAGATCTCTTGGAACTGTTTCTCCTTGTGCTTATGTTCAAGTAACTGAAAATTATTTTCCTGATTCTGTGGAGCTACTTGAAGATTTTATAAATAAATTTTAATTAATTTATTTGTGTTCCTCTGGTTCTTTCCTGTAGAATTTGAAAAGGCATAGTCAAGGATATATGGAAAATTATTCTGCATGTTGGGTAGAAGGGCTGGGAGATGCCACTGACCAAATGATTTGAGGGACAATCTGCAGGGGATGTTTTGGGAAGCTGCTTTTAAGGAAAAAGTGGGATGAAAAACCAAAAGCACTGAGCAGAGTAGTGCTCCAGGAATACGGAGTGGGAGGGGTAATTTTGCAGGAACTGTGCAAGGGATGTACCAGGCTGGTACCTACTGAGTTTTAACACCAGGAGAGCACCTGGAGCAAATTCCCCAGCCCCTCACTCCTCCTGCCACGCGCTCCAGGCACAGCCATTTTCCTGATCGTCAGCAGAGGTCACCCCAAAGCCACCGAGAGACTGAAATGCGGCTGTTCCCTCCCAGAGCAGAGCCCAGAGCCAGCTCAGCTGTGCCAGGAGCAGGGCAGAGTTCGCAGACTCCTGAGGAGCCACTCCCTGTTAAAGTGGATGCCGAGGGCCACCTCTGATCAATACAGGGAAGTGACCCCACCCCAGGTATTTCTGCAGTCTGTGTGTGCTCCGTGGCTTCCCCGGCAGGCTCCCAATGTCTGTCCCAGCAGGTTCCAGGAGGATCTGAGCCCAGGACTCCAACAGGCCATCCTGGCCCTGGGCCTGGCCCTGGCCCCTCTCAGGGCCTAACTCCAGACTGCAGTCTTTGTCCAAGAGCCACGCGAGCCCCGCAGCCAACCCCTGTATGAGACAGGTGTTACCGAGTCCTTGGACTCTGAGCTACCCCCAACTCTTGGCTTCCAGCTCTCAAACAGTTTGGATTTCAACTCTGCAGGACCCAGTGACAATGGATTAACTCATCTACTCCTTCCAGAGCCAGCTGGCATCCTCCAAGTGCTCTAATTCCTTTTATTTTCCTGGTTTCTCTCCTCCTCAGCACCGCTAAGAGGTGTTGTGTTACTGCAATTCCTGTGCCCTGCAGTTGGTGCAGGACAGTCCCTCCCCTTGGGAGCACACACACATCCCTCCTTTCCCGGCTCCTCTCCTACTATAAATAAATATCATGCAAAATTAGTCAACTGGAAGCTGCTCCAGCTTGTAAACAACTTCAGCACAGCCATATCCAGCGTGCTTGGATCACACAAAGGGGAGGGAGAGCTGTGTCTGGCATATAGGAGGGTCTGCAGCCACCACAGTGGAGAAAAAACTCCTCTCTGTCCAAGATAATTAACAAAATAATCACTGAAACATTGCCCTGTTCCCCACAACTCTGTGTTTTCCCCACATGGAGCTGGCCCTACAGTCAATCAGGCCTGTTTGGTGTAATTACCCCTAAATCATGCAGTGATTTCTCCCACCCTGTAATTACTATCAACATTTAATTGCTGGGACCTCTATGTAATTACAGATTATTTATGTGTTAAAAAAAAAGTGAAGCCTTTTCTATCACACAGAATATTCTCCTCCTTGGGGCTGTAGCACCCGACTGCATTCCCCAACCACAAGAGCCCAGCTCGAGTTGCTCCTGCATGGAGTAACTCCCTTCTCACCTCTCTCCTGCCAGCAGCCGTGGGTGCACATGGAATTGCACTGGCCAGCCCCTGCCTCGGTCCTGAGGCCACCTGGCTCCTTGCACCTGCCTGGCAGCTGCTCTCCCACACACCTGGAGATCACCTGCAGCACAGGAGGAAGATCTGGGGGGGAGAAGCACATCCCCAGGCTCTACAGACACTGCTTAAATGTCATTTTTAGCACAAAGGCCCCATCATTCATCAAGGCATCAAGCGTTAAGGATGGAGCAATTAACGACAGGACAAACATTCAAATATTTTATCCATCCACCCTCCCTGGGGAAGACCAAACATTTTTGGGAATCCAGGTTCCTGTGTGCAACTAACTCCAGTACCAGTAATTTCTCTGTTTTTACCATCCCTGATGGATTTGGGGCTGGAAAACAAACTGCTGACACTGTGTCCCTCTTTCTGCTTGCTGTGCCCACTGTCCCACATGTGTAAGGCAGGTAATACCTGAGCCAACAAAGATCCTCTCACAGTTTGATTTACATCGAAATATAAGGCAAAACATATAAGAAGAGGTGTCACTTCAGTGCCAGTGTTACCCTTTTCCAGGGGAAACGTTTGCCACTGCAGCACAGATTGGTTTTTCACAGGAGTAACCATGAAATGAACCAATCACGCCTGTTAATTGCAAACACCCCGGAATTCCATACCCACAGTGTCCCATCCCTGGGAAACAACCTGAAAATAGAGGAAAAAAACTGAAAATAGAGGCTTATCAGGAAGAAGTCCAAGGCACTTGCATTCTAGCAGCCATTTTTTGTTTTATTATTTAAAGTTAAGAGCGCTCATCAGCTCACAAAGGAACAAATCCCATTCCTGCAGTTTAGTTCAGGTTTCAGCCAAAAGGAAAAAAAAAAAATAGAAGGCAGCTAAACTAACTCTGCACTTTACAGCTCAATTCAAGTTAAACCTCCTCGCTTTATAAATAAATGTTATAGTTAACACTGCAAAATGTACTGGCAGATCTACATTATCTTGAAGGGGCAGAGAGCGTGGTTATTGAGGCTGATAAATACAAGTAGAGAAGCTTCAGTAGCACAGAGAGCGAGGGTGGGGCTGGGGTCTGCTCTCCCAGGTGGGGCCTTTCCCAGAGCTCCGAGGCAGCTGCTTCCCCCCTCAGCTGTGCTTCCCACCCTGCTCAGGGCCAGGGAATGAGCCAGGGGCTGCCCATCACCCCCTGCACAAGGACAAACTGCTGGAAACTCTTTGTTTTCCACCACTGAGGGTTCTGCTCATGGAGGCAAAAACCTGCCCTGAGACTACAGAGTTAAAAACAAGGTGTGTGCAGATCCTCATCAAAGGAAGGAGCTTGCCCAAACAGCAGCCAGGTGAGATTTCAAATTCCACCTTGCACCACACCCAGGAAAAGTAAAAAAAAAAAAAAAAAAAAGGAAAAAAAAGAAGACTCAAAAGCCCAAACCAGCTGCTAAGAACCCACTGCACAAGTTTCAGAATGGGGCAGTAACAGAGCCCAAGCAGGTGATACTAAAACCTCAAAAGGACAAGGAGGCACCTTAACCTTTCATTTCTTGCTTCTTCCTTCAGCCCCACCCTGGTGCAAACCCACCACAGACACTCACTTGCTTCCATAACCCTGTCCCAGCACCTCCACGCTACAGGTACCTCCTGGCCTAAAGGGCTTGCAAGAGCTCAGCCTTGAATTTGCTGTTTTGGCTCCCAAACCATCCACATTCACCCTTCCAGCTCAGTCCCTGCTGACCTCTGGAGCTAAAGCACGTCCAGGCTGGGAATGGAGCGAATGGGTGTGGAATGGACAAGCCAAGGGCCTGAACACCACATCAGGATTTTGTTCTTAAAGTAGTTTTTCCTCCCCATTCATAAACTACATCTATGGATGAAACTGTATAACCAGAACTGACCTTCCTCTATCTTACAGGATTGGAGAAGTCTTGCAGCATAGATAGGGCCTGGCTCTACAAGAGAAAAAACATCCCAGCTTTATGCACAATCATGGAAATCTCAGGCGTTTAACACCATTTGCTACTTGGCCAACCAAGAGTGAGACAAACCCCATCCTCAGCACACCCAGCCCTGTGCCATCCCTGGGCAGAGCACGAGCCCCTCGTGCACGCTGGGCATGGGCTGTCCCAAACCTGACGGGAGGGAGGGGAAGGGACTAGCTGGAGGGTATTTTATTCCTCATTCACTTTCTATCTGTTGGGTGTGTGGGGTGGGAAAGGCCAGAGCACGTGGGGGATGTGTAGCTGCTCCAAAGCTGAACGCTGAGTTAATCCAGCACTAACGGGAGAGGCAGCAGGTCCCAGGGAATCTCTGTTTTCTTCCTTCTCAGGACAAGATGGTGGGATGGGGAAGGGCAGGGGCTGTGGGCTTCTGTGGGCAGAGTGCACTGGAGAGAGCTGGTACCTGCAGGTGACGAGGGACAGCCAGGAGCTCTGGAGCCTCCTCCTCCCCTGCCCTGCCACCTCAGCTGGGTGGTGACAGATGGGGACAAAGCTCAGCACAGCGGCAGCCCTCAGCCCCTTGGCACAGCCAGCCCGAGCCTTCCAGCTGCACAACCTCAGCGGGGTGGGATAAGCTGGGGACCGTCGGCTCTCACGCCCTAGTGCAGCTCAATGAAGGCTTCCAGCTCCTCAGGGATGAATCCCTTGTAGGGAATCTTGTGCTTGTCCAGGGCGCGAGCAGCAAGGCACTGGAGGGTGATGTAGTTGAAGGGCTGCATGGTGCTCTTGGTGAGCAGCTTCTCGTCCAGCAGCTCGTAGGCCGTCTGCTTGAAGGCGTTGGTGGCGTCCATGTGCGCCCCGGCCTCCATCAGGGCGCTCATGATCAGCGGGCAGTTGTTGCGGGCAGCCACGTGCAGGGGGGTGTTGTTGTCATAGTCCCGGCTGTCCGGGTCCGCCCCGCACTCCAGCAGCAGGTTGACCACGTGGAGCGACGGGAATTTGCCCACGGGGTAACGCCCCACCGTCGTGGTGTCCTTGTCCACGGCCATGTGCAGGAGGGTGAAGCCGTTCTTGGCGCGGGGGCTGCACTTGAGCAGGCGGTAGATGGTCTGGCGCTTCTGGTGCTCCTGTTCCGGGGTGCATTCCACCTTCTCCAGCAGGAAAACCAGGTGCAGGATGATGGCCAACGTCTTGGTGAACTGAGCCGAATCGGCCACAGGGTCCTTGCCGTGCACCAGGGCCCTCTCCACCTCCCGGACCCCTTTGCTCAGCACCCCGATGAGGTCAGAGAAGCCCAGGTGGGTGGCCAAAGTGCCTTTGGAGCGGTCTTGGAGCACGTAGGAGTAAAGCTCGGCAAAGGAAAGGAAACTGCTGGCAGTCATGGGGCTGAGGGGCTCCAGGTTGCCTTGCTGCATGTCCAGGGCGTACTTCCACAGGTTAATGCAGCGCTCAAAGTTGCCGGAGTCGGCGTAGACGGCCCCGCGGTAACGGATGTAGTACGAAGTGTCGGGGTGGGAAGGGCCCAGGATGCGCTCCCGGATCAGCAGCGCCTGCATGCGCATCTCATCGGGGTCCGTGATCAGCGCTTCCAGCTCCTCCAGAGAGCTCACCTCCCGGGAATAGTCATAGGCCAGCACCAGCTGCCGGGGCTCGGGCTTAGGCAGGTACTTCCCGCCCTCGCAGCGCAGCTCCATCGCCCTGCGCCAGTACTTGTGGGCTCCCAACAGGTCTCGTTTCTTGTCTACAAAGGTGGCACCCAGCAGCTCCAGCGCTTCCACAGCAGCCTCTCGAGTGCAGAACACGTTCGGGACCTCGTCCTGACTGGAAGCTGAAGCACCACATCCCTCACAGCCCTCTTCACTGCAGCCCCTCTGATGGCTCCCACCTGAGGCACAGGTCCCACTCTGGGCCCCCGCGGCCTCATCCTGCTGCAGCCCCCCCTGGATGAGGTACTCCACGATGTTGGTGTGGCCGGTGACACTGGCAGCGAGCAGAGGCGTCATGCCATAGCCGTCCTTCTCCATGCGGGCCTTGGAGCGGAGCAGGAGCTGCAGGATCTCCAGGCTGCCCGACTCGGCGCAGTCGTGCAGGGCCGTGTTTCCCTTCACGCTGCGCCGGTTCACATCGGCCCCTTTCTCCAGCAAGTACCGGGCGATCTCCCGGTGCCCTTTGTAGCAGGAAATCATCAAGCACGTGTGGCCGTGCCGGTTGGCCACCTCCAGGTCGGCCCCGCGCTCACCCACCAGGTACCGCACGATCTCCAGGTGCCCGTCGAAGCAGGCGGCGCAGCGGGGT
>NW_008239756.1:758542-767541 GCF_000691975.1 Corvus brachyrhynchos | reverse complement strand
GGCGGGAGGGACGTGCACCCCCTCCGCGCGGGGCATCCTGGGGAGTGTAGTCCTGTCGCCCCGCTGCGGGCAGCGCCGCTGACGGGGCTTCACCGCGCCGGGACTACGCTTCCCAGCGCGCCCCGCGCGGGCCGGGCGCTGTCCAGGTGCGTCTCTCCTCGTTGCATAGCGGTTTTATTTCTCTTAAATTCCTTGATGTTATTGAACTTCAAAACACAGCGGCTACACAGCATTAATCTGACGTGGTTTAATTGCAGGTTTTATGTAATCATAATGTCCTGAGCTGTAACGAAGGCACGGGGATCACGCAGTCCAGCCCACGGCCTTGCACAGGTGTGGTGATGCGTTTTAAAGTACGAGTTTCCTGCCTTGGAGGTGGCAAAGCCTCGTCCCCACCAGCGAACACAGATTTATGCCCTCCAGTTCCTTCCACGGGACATTATGTCCAGCTTGCTCCGTCCCTGAGTGACAGTACCTGCTCGGAGTGAAGGAAAACACTCAAGCAATAAATAGCTCAGCTTAGATGAGCAAAGCTTTCTTTACTCACTAGAGCCTATTTTTAGGGCATAAGTTGAGTTTAAGTGTCTCTAATCTTTATACAGAGAACTGGTACAGGGTTTCTCCCATTGTATTTTATTTATAGCTGGGTTTCTCCTACCCAGGGAAATAAGCTTAGTCTCATTACTTCCATTATTATCATTCTGTCTGTCATGATTATTATTCAGCCCATCCACCCGTTTTAGGTCTTGTCTGGAATTACGGTGGATTATCCCACTGATGCCTGTTGCCTTCACACAGAATATCACTTTTGTTGCTAAGAAACTGCTTTTGCATAACAGGCAGCGGGAGCCCAATTTTCACTTCAGCAGCTTCTGAAAGTCACCGGGAGCAGCAGCTGCTCCTGGAGCCAGAGCCAGAGTATCCATGGCAGAATTCCCACGCGAGGTCTGTGCCCGGTGATTGTTCCCTGTGAGGGTGGAATGGGATTCCCAGAGCAGCTGTGGCTGCCCCTGGATCCCTGGCAGTGCCCAAGGCCAGGTTGGACATTGGGGCTTGGAGCAGCCTGGGACAGTGGAAGGTGTCCCTGCCATGGCAGGGGTGGCACTGGATGGGCTTTGAGGTCCCTCCAACCCAAAACTTTCTGCAATTCAGCGACTTTGTGTTTGAGAAGAAAAGGAGCAAAGGTCCCTTGAGCATCTCCAGGGTGTCCGTGCTGTGCAAGGGCAGCTCCGTGCATGTCGGGACAGGAGGAATCAGGGAATCCTTGAGGCTGGAAAAGCCCTCCAGGACCATCAAGTCCAACTTCTTCCTCAGCCCTGCCCAGTTCTGTGGGAACACACAGCTCTGGGCACAAGTTCACCGTGTTTTCACCCAGAAAAAGCCCCACGAGTTGCATTTGAACACTGTGAACGCTCTGGGTGTGTCTGTGCACCCCCGGGCTGTGAATATCCAACCTGGGAGTGCTCTGTCCCTGTCCCTGTCCCCTCTGTGAACACCCAGTGCAAACCGCCAGCCCTCAGGCTGTTTGTGCTGCAGGTCAAGGCACAGACACGGTGACATTTCCTCTCCCCGCTGGCTCTCGTTGCCATGGTGACCAGATGCACTCGCTCTTTTATCTGAAGTATCTATTAACCAAAGCTTCCTATTAATTTCCCCTCCATAGAATCCATTAGGAATTCACCAGAACACCACACAGGCTTTTTAGGTCCCAAATCCACCTCAGAACCAGCCCCCCGTTCCTGGGTGGGCTCAGAGGCATTGTGGGGTAAAGTGCAGCTGATGGAAATGGTTTTTCCATTAATAAGAAATTTCTCAGTAACGAGGGAATAAAGAACAGGAGGAGAAATGTCACAACAGCCTCTCCCTGTGGATCCCTGGATGTGGAATGTGCTGGAGCCTCAGGACCTCACCCCCAACCTTCCATAGAGCAGGGCTCCCAGCCCCAATGTCCAGCATGGCCTTGGGCACTGCCAGGGATCCGGGGCCAGCCCCAGCTGCTCTGGGCACCCTGTGCCAGGGCCTGCCCACCCTCCCAGGGAACAATTCCTGCCCAATGTCCCATCCAGCCCTGCCCTCTGGCACTGGGAAGCCATTCCCTGGGTCCTGGCCCTCCAGCCCTTGTCCCCAGTCCCTCTCCAGCTCTCCTGGAGCCCCTTTAGGCCCTGCAAGGGGCTCAGAGCTCTCCCTGGAGCCTTCTCCTCTCCAGGTGAGCACCCCCAGCTCTCCCAGCCTGTCCCAAAGTTGGCGCCTCTTTCCTGAACAGCTCCCACTTCTGCTGACACAACAGTTGGGAACAAAGGGTCTGTGCCATCCCTCTGAGGGTGTCAGGGACATGTGGCTGCTCCTGGGTGCTCCCACTGAGCTCCAGCTGCTGCTGCTCCTCCGAGGAGCTCCTGGGATCCTCCCCGTGCCAGCAGCAGCTCAGGAATATGGGTGAATGCCAACATCTGGGGCAGAAACGAGGGGCTCAAAGCCCCCATGTCCCTCCCCCACAGACCACGGTCCCCCACAGGGGACACCTGTGCAGGGCATTTGGGATAACAGAAAAAGCCCCAGCCAGAGCTCTGGGAATAAGAGGGGAGTTAAATCCCCGCAGGAGGAAGAGCAGATAAAAAATGAGACGTTGTGACAGGGCTGCCAGGCTGCGTGGCAGGAGGGTTAATTTTTTGTGAAACTGCCATTTCATATTCCCTTTCAGACAAGCTGAATTACACGGTGCTGGCTGCTGCAGGAGGAGCATAATTTCCTTCACAGAAATAATGACAGGGTACTTAAAGAGCAAGTGAATGGATGGCTGAAGTACTGGGCAGAGACTTCAGAAATCCAGGCCGAGCCCTCACCTTTAGAGGAGGCTCCTTTGGTGACCTTGGGCCAGCCATTTAATCTTCCTGTGTCTCAATTCCCTGCCAATAACGGGAATAATAACTGTTCTGTCTGCCTGCCTTATTTAGGCTGCAAACTCGGAATTTACAGCTTGTGTTTGCTCTGCTTTGAAGCCAAAGAGCTTCAGTCTGTGCTGAGGTGTCTGGGACAACCACGATGTACAATGTGGAGAATAACAAAGGGCTGGGATGGATGGTTTGGAACATCCTCAGTGTGAAAGGTTCAAGAATTCCTAATCCATTGCTCCCCATCTCTTCCCTCAAAATGTGGAGAAGTTTGGAGCTGTGCTAAGAGTTCCAAGAGCATCAAAATAATTTAGGAAAAGAGTTCATACTGATTTATTGAATCCCTGAGTTCCTTCTGAAGCAGCAAGTGGGTAATTTAGAAACCTGCAGAATTTCCTTTGTGCTCAGTGAGGGCTGCAGCAGCTCCTCAGGTTTTTCAGTGTAAATTGAGGTTTGCAGGCTTCTGTGTACCCAGGTTTTATCCATCTCTTCAGCTTTCAGCAGTTTGTGCTATTTCCTGAAGCCAGGGAAGATGGGTCCCTGCTCCCAGAGCCAGTGAACACCAGTTTTTCTCTATAGTTAAGCAATTTACTGTACAAAGGGAACAATTCTAAAAATAGGGAAAAATGGCATCCTGACATTAGCAGGAACGATGACCCAATCCCCAACTTGCTGCAGGGCCTTTGTCCTGTAACTGCCTCCATCAGCAGGGCTGTGATGACATTATTTTCTGTGGTTATGTGGGGCACGAGGCCGCGGGTACCTGGAAGGGAGGATTTTGATCAGCCTGCAGAGGATGAACACGCTGGGGAGGCTTCTGGGGGAGCACTAAATCAAAGTTTCATTTACATCAGACACCAGCCTGGCCATTGCAGCATTAATGGCTGCACTGCTGCCCTCGGAATTTTGTGTGGGTTTAATGTGTCAGTGGGGAAGTAAAAGACAGGGGGAGAGAGAGTCATTGTGGTTTATGAAGCCTGGATCTTTTCTTTCAGGCACCATCAAATGACAGCAATTTGTACAGGCTTGAAACTCTTCTGGCAACAGATTTGTGGCTGCCCCACCCCTGGAAGTGTCCCAGGCCAGGCTGGACGGGGCTTGGAGCAACCTGGGATAGTGGAAGGTGTCCCTGCCCATGGCAGGGGGGGGACTGGAAGAGCTTTAAGGTCCCTTCCAACCCAAACCATTCTGCAATTCTTCAATCACATCTGCCATAGTACCAGTGATGTGGGCTGTCCTGAGCCTGGTAGGTTTACAAAAAAAAAAGGAAAAAGAGAAAAGTGCTCGACAGCACGAACAACCCAAATTATTAAAGATATTTCAGTGCTTTTACCACTGGCCTTGGCAGGATTCAGGAGTTTCATTTTCACACCTAAATACCTTTGAGAATGGAGGCTCTGAGTGGTGTTGAAAATTTGTTCTTTTTATATTTTAAAGCCCTGTTGGAAGCAAAGAACTCAACTCTCCAAATAACCCCTGCCAGGCATCGAGGTCCCAGCGGTGTCCGAGTGCCCTGACCCTGCACTGGTGTGCTTGGGGCGGGTTCCTTGGGTCCTGTGCTGGTTTCAGCTGGGCTAGAGTGAATTTCCTTCTCAGCGGCTGGTTTGGGGCTGTGTTTGGGTCTGTGCTGAGCACAGGGCTGATAACTCAGAGATGGTTTTGTTCTTGCTGAGCTCACTCAGAGCCAAGGCCTTCCCTGCCCTTGCTGGGGAGGGGCTGGGGGTGCCTGGGGGGCTGGGAGGAGACACAGCTGGGACAGGTGACCCCAACTGACCCCAGGGATGTTTCAGACCATAGGACATCATGCTCAGGATATAAATGGGGCCAAAGAAGGAACTGGGGGACATTTGGACTGAAGAGCAGAATAAGCCATGACAGGAGCTGCAGCACCCCAAAGCACTTGCACACCCGGGCCGTGGCAGCCTGGGCTGTATGGCAGGCTATGATTTGTTGTCACCTTTACAAACACAACAACAAAATCACTAGTCTTCCACACAGAGCCAGGCCAGGAGAGCAGCGCTTCCTCCTCAGGGACGTCCTCCCACATGTCTTCTCCCAGCATCCTTCCTCAGTTCTCATCCTGTAATCCTTGTTCCTGTGTCTCCCTCAGGGATGGATGCTGCCCTTTGCAGCGTTCCTCCTGAGACCACATCAAATCTCCCTGTAATCATCTCTCCAATTTGTGGCTGTTCTCGTGAGTTTCTGCTCCATTTTCTCACTCCAGAGACTCTGTGGGGACATCAGGGCTCAGCAGGGGCTCCTCTTGCCTTACCCTGTGATAAACTTCTTCAGGAGAGCTCTGTCAACCTGTCTGTCTCCCAGCTGTATTTTAGTCTGACTGGAATAAGCAAATGCAATATATGCTGGGGAACTCTGGAGGAAAGAACTCTGCAAAGAAAAAGATAACGATAGTGCCGAGTTTCCTGGAATCCCGCTGAGAGGCTGATTTAAGCAACGAAAACAAACCCCTTCTGCTGTTTCCTTTCTCTGGATATGTTGATGAGCAATCTTTGGTTCAGGTCCAGCTTTTCTTTCAGTGCCCAGCTTTTCTCTGTTAATACCTCACGTGGAAGGACAGTGCTGGCTCACACCCATGGAAAGGATCTGACTTTATTCCTTGTCCAATAGATCTGTACTCACCTCAGCCACTGAAATCAGGCAGGGAATGGCTCCTTCCCGTCTTCACCCAGCCTGTTTTGGGTACTTTCATAAGCCGGTGGGGGAAAAAAGAGAAAGAAATAAACCCATTCCTCAGCAGCCTTGGCTGCTCCTTCCATGGGAGGATGAAGAGTGTGCAGCAACAGGAGAGGGTTTGGGTTTGCTGCTGCTGGCAGGGGCTGTGCCCCGTGGGAGCTCATGGGGAGCAGTCCCATCCCTCCCTCCCTCTCCCTTTTTATAACATATGTGCTTTCTATGGACACTTTATTCAAACTCCAGATGGGTGTTTCAGTCTGGGCATTTGTGCTGCTCTGAGATAACAGCCCTTTGTGCTGGCCTAGGTAGCAGGAGTGTTTGTGATAGCTGGGGCTGATACCAGGAGGTGTCCAGGTGGTCTTATTTAACAGAAAGCATTAGTGATACTGCCATTTTCCAGGAAATCAGATAAAAACGGGTCCAGGTGTTACCCAACACCGTGTTTGTGTAAGGACAGAGCCAACTGCTGAACACGGGGGACGTGTTCTTGTACAAAACTGCTGTCACCCCAAACCTCCCGGGTAAAATTTAACTGGGAGTTGGACTCGGATGATCCTTGTGAGTCCCTTACAACTCAGGATATTCTGTGACTCCAATCTGAGTATGGGGTGGAACAGCAGTGGGTGTGCACTCCTTGTCACACTGGATACGGGTTCACCTGCCTGGCCTTGGATTTCCTACAATTTCACCTAAACCATCACATATTTTCTTCTCTTCTTCCCACAGAGGGGTCTGCAGTGAAAACATCTGGGGAGTGAGACAATATTTAGAAATAAAAATTCAGGACAATTCAGTGTTCAGCCCAAGAGAATTGGAAGAGAGGATGAATTGTAAAGAAGAATGAATTTGAGAGAGAAGACAGCTTGGGAAGTGCTGAGCTGGACTGGAATTCCAGGTGACAAGGACACTTTTCAGTCCTTGTTCTGGGACACAGCTCCACAAAGAGATTTACCACAAATCATTGCTAGACAGTCACGTAAAAATCAAGACAGGAGAAGTGTGAGCAAGAGCTCCTCTCTTGGTTTCACACCCAGACATTCCCTGTTCAGAGCGAGGTGTTTCGTAGGAAACATAAATCGCAGGCTGGGAGGCGTGTGAGGTTTTTGTCTAGACTGTCTCCGTGGGGCCGTATTTCTCCATGTGATATTTTTCAGGAAGGGATCTGCCACCTCTGGTTTGTCCCAGAGATTTCAGGAACGTGGCTCCTTGTACTGGTGGCAGCTGGACCTCCCCCCCTCCTCGGCACTGGGAGGCTCCTTGGTAATTGTTTCTATGGATGGGAACTAAACTTAGCTCCAGAGCAGGGGGAAAAAGCCTGTCTGGAAAGAGCGGGCACTCTTGGCCTCCAGCTATCTCCGACCAGGCTCATCACGGAGAGATCCCCAGCTGCACTTCCAGGCTGTAAATTAAACAAACAGTATTTCCTCTACACCAGACCACAGGGAGGGCAGGGAGAACAATGTCGCCTTATTGCTGTTATTTCCTTTGGTTTCAATCTCTGTCCTCTGCCCCCCACCTCCTCCCCAGCCCCGTGTCTCCCACTTTACCCGATTTGTCATTTATTACCGTGCTTTAAAGAGAGGCAGGGGGAAAAATGCTCAGTGCAAATTATATTTTGAGCTGTTGTGCTTTGCCTCTTTGGCGGATAATAAATCTCTCTGGCAATGCTCCTCTGTATAGGATTTGTCATTAAATGCAATTAAACAAACCCTGCAGGTGTCCATGATCAGGCCTGCAGCAGCCCATTCACAACTGCAATGTTATTATCAGCCTGACAACAAAACACCAGATATTTCCTGAGCTCCTCTGATCGATGAGCTTGCTTGACTTGGAACTGGAGGGAGGAGAGAAGGGGGACCAGAGCAGTTCAAATGCTCTTTAGACTTATTGATGGAAAAGTCAAAAAGCTGCTCAGCAATCAGAGGGAAGGTGGAGAGAGAAAAGGGCCAAGGGACAGGAGGGCTAAAAGGGAAAAGTGAGAGAGTTTGGGAGTCAAAAGGCAGAAACAAGGCAACTTATCACAGGGTGCCCTTCCACCCAGTTAGTTGGTTAATGCACAAGACTAGAGTTTAAGAGTCAAGGAAGGTATTTTAGGGATGATTCTTTGGCAGGTGGGCTTTTAGTGTTGAGTCACGTAGCCTCCCTGCCCAAGTCAGCACAACAATTCCTCTCACCCTAGGACAGGACTTGACTGGGGGGTTATCCTGTTGTCCAGGGATGTCCATCTGTCTCCACAAACTGTAGCCAAATGATTGGATCAGACACACAACTAATTTCAAATCCCACCTGGAATGGCCAATGGAATTGGACAGGGCTTGGAGCACCCTGGGATAGTGGAAGGTGTCCCTGCCCGTGGCAGGGGTGGAACTGGGTGAGCTTTATGGTCCTTCCAGCCCAAACCATTTGGGATTCTGTGACTCTCTGAGTGCAAGTTCTTCCCTATCCTCGTTCACACCGAAGCGTGTCCTGGCACAGCTTTGGGAAGCTGCAGAGGTGCTGCTGACAGGACTTGTCCAAAGCAGATGCAACAACATTCACACCAGAATTATTATGTGCTCTGACAATCAGGAACAGGAAAAAATCTCCTGTAGTTTCTGCCAGCCATCCCAGGCAGCCTGTGGAGTGTGAAGGTCAGGGATTCACAGGGGACTGGCTGCCATCAAGTCCAGTGAGAGAGAAAAATTTGCCAACACCGGTGGAATTCTTCTGCCTGACTCGTTTGCTCAGCTCAGCCTCGGGGTGCTCTCAGGATGAACCTCTTTCCCCTCCTGTCCTCACCCCAGGAATCCTGGTTCAGCCCAGTTGATTCTGAGGCACACACGGAATTGCAGTGACAAGGACAAAGCTCACATTACTGTTCTAGTGCCACCAAAACCAACGGATTTTGGGGTTGGATAAAGGGGGTCAAGGTATCAGTAGTGCCTGTGTAGAGTGTGAGGGGTGATTATTTGCTCCTACAATAAAAAGCTTTTGCAGCGGTCTTTGACTAAGGTTTTAGAGCCTCATCTGTAGGGCAAACAGCCTGGGACCGTGTTTGCTGCCATCCGAGGTCACACTGGAATTGTGACAGAAGGAGCCAGGAATTCTGTGATCAAGCTGTGGGTCTCAGAATGAAAATTTCCCTGGTGCCTGCACCCAGATCACTCTGCAGCACTGGTCTCTGGCTCTCTGACCTTTGTGAAAATCCATGAATAAAATTTATGAATAAGTCTATTTTGTGTGGCCTCTCCTACAGACCGTGGGGACATCTGAGATGGCACTGGGTCAGACCACCTGAGAGCCATGGATGTGGGCAAACCCAGCATCCGTACTGGAACAGGACCTGCCCCACTCCAGTCCCTTCCACCTCCCTCTGATCCTGCCTGCATTCTGCTCTCGGCCCCGTCTGCCAGAAGGCACGAACGCCTGTGAATCCCT
>NW_008239756.1:751983-758328 GCF_000691975.1 Corvus brachyrhynchos | reverse complement strand
CGGCCCGAGGAGCGTCCCTGGGGCGGGGCTGCTGCGAGTCCTCGGGGCCCGGGCAGGAGCTGCGGATTTACAGCACGGCAGCAGCGGGGCCGGGGCTGGGGCTGGGGGGGAAAGCCCCGGAGCTTCCACCAGTGCCTGTGAGAGCGGGGAGGGAGCAAATCAAGGGCGCGATGGAAATGCACAACTGATTGGATCGACTTCAGCAAACCAACGCACTTTTTCTCCCCCCTTCCTTCCACTTCTCTTCCTCCCCACCTCCAGCAGTTCCTCTCTCCGCGCTGCTCATCTCCCTTCGTGCACCTCTTACCCGCACTCTCCTCTCTAAACAGGTGCAGTTGCCACTCAATAGACTTTAATTACCACTTCAAGGGCTCTCACCGGGGTCTGCGGGAGGGTGGAGATGAATTTTCCCGAGGATTATGCGTGTGGCTGAGTTCTCTTCAGTCAGATGGTGATATTGCTGCCAACCAGGATCCTTCGAGAGATCGGTTCTTCGGTTCTCTGTGCTTGTGTTAACAAAAAGGAAAACTGCTGCTGAAGGGAAAAAAAACAACCCAGCCATTACCTGGGTTAATTAGCAGGACAGCAAATGGGTCTGGAGAAAAACATTACAGAAAATTCACAGCCCAGGAGTCCCAGCTGGGCTTCCAAACTATTATTTCTTGCAAATCAGAAGTGGAGAGCTCAGCATCTCGGAAGATTTCTGTGGGAGACTGGGCTCTAAAAATACAAGTTGTTTTTAACCACTTTACCTTTTTTTGCTCCGTGCTCTTCCCATCACGGCTCACTGGAGAGACGCGCTGTTAATGCATCCTGCTGGGGCCCTGGGGATTCCTCCCAGGGAACGTGTGGGTTCATTCCTGGCTTCAGCACAGTTTGCCTGTGATGGAGGAATTATTCCCAATGTTTAACTAGTAACATAACATTATTTTTATTATTAAGATCCTCTTCAAAAGGCACTCCTGGAGATTGCAGAGCAGCTTACGCCTGTCAGAGCTGCCTGGAATTGCTTGCCCAGGATGTGAGTGTGCACTTGTGAAGATGCACACAGAAATTTGGATGTGTGCTCCTCTGTGCTGTACATGCAGAGAGGAGCTGGGAATATAACAGGATCTTTTTGGGACAAGGGAGATTTCCAGACATTTAAAAAATAATTTCTTTCACTCAACATAAACATTTTTAATTTTTTTTCATTAAATGAAATGCAGGAAGGAGATTTTTGTAGCAAATTAAGCAACATTTTCTTCTGCCACAATTAAGTTTGTTTTCCTAAACAAGAAATTCAGCAAACTGGGGAAATACTGCAGCCAAACATGCAGTTTTGCAGATGTAATTTCCATGAAACATTTTGCCTGGCTCCAAAACAGCTGGGTATGTGCAACATCTGGGCTTCTGTTTGGCTTCTGTCCTGGTCTGGTGCTGGCAGCAGAGTCCGTGTGGGCTCTGCTCTCCCAATCCACCCGGGATAGCTGGGGCTGAGCTCATCCCACTGAGCCAGCCGGTGTTCCTGGGGCAGTGTCCAGGCTCCTGTCAGCCCTCAGGCATTATCCCAAGCAATGAGACTCTGGCTGAGGCTCCCACCTGCAGTCCTGTCTTGCACCCCTCCAGCTCTGTCTGCCCCTCGCGCTCCCGTCTCTGGGATTGTGCTGGAACCTGCAGCACAGAGACAGAAGAGAGGAAGGAAGGAGGGAGGGATGGACAACACTGATGGAGTGGCTGATGGTCGGACTCGATGACCCAAACTCAGCGGCTCTGTGCAATACTCTGGAGAAAGAGCAGAGTGACCATAACACAGGTCAGCCCTGAGGCATCGCCTCAGTCCCTGGGAGTGTTCTGCTCCTCCTTCCTCAGGCTCAGGATGGAGCTGTGCCCCGATAAGTGAGGAGGTGGAAGGCACAGGGCCTGAGATGGGAAAGGGAAGAGTCACAGGGATGTGCCCATGAGAGACTTCTCCCTGTGCAAGTGCCACAGATCTGTAGCTCTGTCTCTGGGCTTCCTCCTCACCAGGGGGATCCATTCCCCTCTTCCTCCTGTACTTCTCCACCTGCACTCCCTCTCCTTCTCCTGCCCTCCTGACATTCCCACTCTCATTTCTCAGGTTCTCTCCTTCTCATGTAACTTGTTCTTTCAGCTTGTATGATTTAAAATCCTTCTGCCTTCATCACCTCTTCCTCCCACCCTTCCTTTCCTTGTGCATTCTGATTTCCAGGCCAAACCACCACATGTTTTCCTGCCACTTATGCAGGACTGGGAAGAACATTGATCACAGCCATCTCAAGCCCATCTCTCCTTTTTCCCAAAGAGCCGATGAAAATGTCACCCATGAGATAATCATCATGTTGCTTACATCCCTTAATTGCTCTCAAAGTACACGTTGAGGCTTCGGAGCCTCTTTGAAAGGCAGGTTCTGGCCTTTGGCACATTATTGACAGGCTGTTGATAGGCCCCTTTGTTGAGGAGCAATTTTGTCCTTTTTCCTGTACAATTTTTTGGGTTTTTTAAAGACAGCCCTTTCAGAGAGAGTAGATTTTTAAAATAGAGCTGAGCTTTGAATGAACAGGCATCAGAGTTATTCCCGAGGAGCGGTGGCACACGTGGGAGAGGAGAGCTACCAGCACACTTTGTGCAGGACTCTGTACAGGAAATCAAACTGAGATGACAAATGGCTTCATCCTTGTTGATTTTTAGTCCTTCCCCTCTCAGGCCTGATAATTAGATGTTTATTTGCAGGGAATTACTAAAGCATTGGATATCTTGTGTGTTCCAGTGCATTGTTCCATGGTAAACAGGAGAAAGTTGACACTTCAGCTGTGCAGTGACTCATTTGTATCTATTAATGATAATTCTTAGGGGGTTTTAATACCTGCTGATTAAAATGGACTGAGATTTCCTCATCACAACAGCCCCTCCTGGTCTCAAAAGCTTTGCAGGTCTGGAGCAAGGGAACAGAACAGAACCAGGCACACAGACAGAGCCTCCCTCGGCAGCGCGGTGCCTGTGGCTCCTACCTGAGCCTCAGCTGCTGACTCCCGTAGGACACACGGGCTTTAAAGTCACCTCTTTAACAAAGATTCATTTTAATGTGCCCCTGGTGTGAGCCAGGGTCACACTGGGGCAGAGGCTGCAGGTACCTCTCAAGGTAACCCCACCATAGCCTCTGGCATGGCCGAGCTCCACGCTCCAAGACAACTTCCAACACAACCCTGTGCAAAATCCCCGGGCTCTTTGCAACTCAGCCGCAACCCTCAGAGAAATTAAATTCTTTCCTTTCTGAAACAATGTCCCTTGGAATGATTTTGCCCTTAATGAGCCCCGACTGAGCTGCTGTGTTCTGGAGCCACTGGTGTGCATGTTAACAAGGAGCTCTCTCCGTGTGGAAGTGTGGAGATGGCTGGCCCTGTAATGGGAGTCTGTTCAGCATCCTAAGTCCCGCATTAGGCTGTGCCTGTAGGAACCCTGGGATGTTCCAGGGAGACTGCCTGAAGGTAATCATCTCTCCCAGCCTCCTGGCTGTCCCTAACCAAGTGCTCAGCTTGCAGCTATTCCAGGAACCACTGCGGAGATGATAAAGTTTAGCCCCTAATGCATTCACCAGCAACAAGATGGGGAAAGTGCCCGTTGATTCAGGATGAAAAGGAAAAAGGCAAAGGGCTGTGGTATCCAGAGAAACCTCCAGCTTTGGTTCTTGAACCCTGTGAGGGACTGGAAGCCCTGGAATTTCATTTTCTCTGACTGGGTTCAAATCATGAGCAATATTCAAAAAACATTGTCTGCCTCAAATTTATCTTAGAGTCCTGCTTGATTCAAATGACACATCCCAGTACTTCCCATCCCAGAAACCAATTTCATACATCACATCCACTTAAATACACATCGTGCAACAGATATATATACACATATATACACACACACATTTTGATCAGTGTATGTTACACAGAACGAGTCTGTTCTTTAAAAATTCTGGAAAAAGAGTTCTTCCAAACCCACTCCCTCGTTGACAGACCAGCAGAAAGACATAACACCTCTCCTCCAGAAAAATATATCAGCTCATTTATTTTTAAAAATTGTGAACTCATTAGCTGGCGATTAATGTTCCACCCACCTGTGCAGCCCCTCGTGAGGTCACGTAAAACCTGCCCAGAGCTCCAAGCCCACCTTCGTCAACACAGAGTGAGAACTGCTGAGATAAAATGTTATCTGAATTAGATGGGGAGGATTAGAAAGGTGATAAAAGCTAAGCCAGGAGAAAATCAGACGATAAATAGGTCTGGCGAGATAGATGGATAATCTTCCTCCCAGGCCAAACCTGACCAGATAATCACCTTTTTCTGTTCTCTGGTTCCATTTGCTCTCAGATCACCAGAGCTTTACCGATATCACTGAATTTGGTTTTCTGGTACCCTGGAAATGGGGATCACGAAGTCTGTCTTTATGGACAAGGGATCTGAGGTGCCTCATTTAGGAATGGCTTTAGGTTTCAGATTAGGGTTGCAAAAATCCATCAAACCTTTGCCTTTTCTTGGTTTGTTTCTCATCCCTCGCTGTGCCTCGGGCAGGGCCAAGGAGGAGCTGGTCAAACCAGAGCTGCAGCCACCTTTTCCCAGCTCACCTTTTCCCAGCTGAGCCAGAGTGGGAGTCAGTCCTGTCCTCTCCCGAGTGTGTCCCTGTCCCTAGCAGCTGTCACCAGAGCCAGGCACTGTGCAAGGGCACAGCTCTGCTCCTGCTCGCTGATCCTGGTGGGATCTGCATTCAGCCCTGCACCTTGCCATGGGACCAGGGGAACTGTCCTCCTGTCCCCTCTGTCCCATCTGCTTTCAGGCTACAGATTATCTCTGAGCAGATCTAAACAACCCATTGGAGCAACTGAAAATTCTTTAAACATTCCAAGCTCTGAGGCGCTTTCCCAGTTGGGAGAAGGGTTTGTCTGAACTGGCCTTTGCTCTCCTCGCTCCTGAGAAATTCCCATTTCTCCTGATCCGTGCAAGGTCCGAGCCTGCAAAGCACTGCCCTTTTCTGGAGCCTTTGCCCTCCAGATGGGGACTCCTTGTCTGAGGGGAGAAACTAAGGAAAGTTTTCCATCTCTTCGTGGCATTGATTTCTCCACAAACATTCGACTGGCAGCATGGAGCAACAGAATATTTGATTAGCCAGAATTACAGACCACAACATTAATAATTTTGTGAGCTGAACTGAAAAGATTTGCGCTTGTTCTCAGTGGGAATGGTGCAATTCTCTCCTTTCTAACAGAAATTTTGCTCTAATGGCAGGGTGCATTGTCATCCCATGGGAGCAAGTACTGACTATTGCCTCTGATTTTGGGGGGCTTGAATCCATGCAATTTTCACCTGTGCTGGAATCTTGTAGGTGGACTGTTCATCATGGCTCTGGATTTTCAAAAGAAGTTAGCAATTTTGGATACCTTATATTTGTGTTTGAGACACTTGGAAAGGGACCGATTACAAGAGGCAGGTGCTTAGAAGTCCCTGAAAATCAGGACTAATTGGAATATGTCATGCTGGGCACCTGAAAACACTCGAATGCTTTGGAAAATCATAAGGGAGGGAGTTGTGTTTCTGAACATGACTGGGGAAGAACGTACAGCCTTAAGTAACACAGGATAAAGAGAAGATCTTTGCATAACATTATGGAAACATCCTTTAATCCTCAGTGCAGCCAAGTGCTTGAATTTAGTTTGATTCCTGAGGGAGTTCAGTGCTGAAGTTTGTGCAAGTGCATTTGTATTCTCCTGAAGTGGAGCCTGATATTGTGTAAGTTACTGTAGGTTTGTGAAAAATTCTGAGTCTCCAAATTAAAATAAATCAAAAGGTAAAGTTCTTCCCTCAAGGACATGCAGGGTTTGCTGGCTTGCTGCAGGTTCATGTGCTCACCTGCAGAGCCACAGGCTGTGCCATGAAAGATCTTTTCTTTTCAGTTCCAAACCCCCAAGCCAGAGTCCCAGAGCTGGACTTGTTAAGTGCTGAACACACATGGAACACAATTTCCATGTCCCAAGGAGCTTTAAGGTCTCTTCCAACCCAAACCTTTCTGTCGTTCTATGATTTGGGTGAGCAGAAAAAAACCAAAACCTTTGCTCAGACTTCCCTGAGATCTCACTCTGGCCTGAATCCTGCAGGACTGGGGGGGTGTAGGCTGGGGCCAGCGTGAGGCAGGAGCAGGTGTGCCCCGGAGCAGGGCTGGGCTTGGCACACGCTGAGTGCAGTGTTTGAGAGAGGCTGAAGGTGAACCCGCTGCAGGTGTCTGGGGCAGAACAAATCCCCACTAAAGGCAGAACAACCTCGCCCTGTTTATCCAGGCTCAAAAGCTGTCGCAGATCTTGCGTCTGAA
>NW_008239756.1:749819-751913 GCF_000691975.1 Corvus brachyrhynchos | reverse complement strand
TGGAGTGGCAGCGACGCACAGACAAATATTTGTGTAAGGCACACAGAGCCAGGAGCCTGGAACATTGTCTGTGTGGTGGGAGGGGGAGAGGGCAAGGAGGATCCTGCCTTTAAGAGGATTTATTTCTATTGAATTTTAAATAACAAACATCTGTATGTCTGTATGGTGTTTATTCCTAGCAAAACTTCAAATATTTCCTTCCAGCAGGTGATGTGGGACCCTCCTGCCAGATTGATTTCCAGTTTACTCATTTTGAAGAATACTTAAAAGGTCAGGAATTAAACTGAATTAAGCTCAGACCTTACCCTGAGTTCCCTGTTCTTCAGAGACCTCTGTCAGGGACAGGGTTGGATCCATCTATGAGATCTACAGAAAATTGCCAGTTAAAAAAAAACAAAAACAAAAAGTGACAAAATATGCCCTGAACAAATGGAAATGAAACTTTGATTAAGCAAGACTGCACAATACAAAATTTAGTTAGCTTTGAGGATATGATATCATCTGTCCTACTATTTTTTATACTAAATATGAAAACTGATTAGGCAATTTCCCAGAATGCGGAGATAAACCCGTAAAAGAAGGAATAGGTATTTGGTGCAATATAATTTTCCAGCTTCTTCTGCATGGCTTTTTGGGCTAGAAGGTGAAGAACACGATTTTTTCCCCTTGTTTTACAGCTGAACTTCAGAGGGAAAATCCTGATATTGGTGTTGGCAGAGACAAGGCACTGCCCAGAGTGAACCTCAGCAGTTGTTGCACTCAGGACAGATCAGAGTCACCGTGTGCACCCAGAACTGATGGGAGATGTTAAAAGATTTACAGAGAGATAACAAAGATATCTCTCCACTCCGATTCTATAGGGAAACATTTCCACCCTTAGTTCGTTCAATGTCTATAAAATATGTCTAAAGGCTGCGTGGATACTCAAGGCCTGAAAGGAAATAACTTTCTTTTCAAGTGTTTTTCTTCTTTTTCCCCAAAATATTTAATTCTGAAATAACAAATAGAAGTTTCTTTAAGATGGAGAACAGCTTGTTTCCTTTTCCTCTCGGAGACCAACATTACTCAGGAAAAACACAAGTGTAAGAACAGGAGATGTGGCCAGGCTGAGCCTGGATTAAATCACCTCCTTGAGCCTCTGTTCAGCAAAGTGTTTAAACACACATTTAGCAGAGCTGAGGGCGAATTTCCAATGAACAGGGATTCATTGAGGGAATATCTCAGCTTCCAAAAATGGAGATAAAACAAATGCAGCAAATCACTTCAGCTGGCAATAGCTCTGTGAAATGCTTAATTTCCAAAGTGCTCAAACACTTCAACATTTTATACTTTTTATTTTCTATATTAGATCCTTGGTTTAATAATCTAAAGAGGAAAAAATGTTTTATTTCAGCTTGAGTCAGAGATAAATACTTTTTTGTTTTAATTTTGTCAAAATTAAAACCAAAAACCAATTGCTTTGTTTAATTTAATCACACTCAATTCTTAATTTTTTTATTTGGAGGGGAGCATCTTGGGAAAAAATCCACTCTGATTTAGCCACTGAGCACTTCAATATAACACAATCTGTCAATGGACCCAAAGCGTGCCACTACTGTGAGGCAGATTTTGAGTAGTCAGATAGAATCAACTATGGAGGAAAAATAATTTCAAATAACTATTCATGAAGCATCATCTCCCAACAGTCTCTTGGTGAAATGCCCTGTTTCTCCTACAAACTAGGGAATTTCAAGAGCAACTTTACACATGAACTACCAGTCAGACACATTTTCAAAACGAGAGTGTTGGTTTTTCCAGCATAAAGCTTTGATGTTGAGTAGATGGAAAGTGCCGGTTACATTTGGATTCATGTAATCATTCCTTGCTTCCCAAATGTTTTACTCCCTGCCCTACCCGAGGCTGTGAGGGATGTTTGGAAAACGCATCCATCCCAATGTCCCTTCCCATCTCGTCCAGCCCTCGGCTCTCAGCCAGACCCCAAGTACCTCCCGAGTGCCGTGCTCGGGGCAGTGGGACGGCTCCCGGCCCTTTTGTGTCCGTGTCGGGCAGGGCTGGATCGGGACACGACCCGGGCATCCCTGCGCGGCACCGGGT
>NW_008239756.1:734211-749203 GCF_000691975.1 Corvus brachyrhynchos | reverse complement strand
GGGGAGCAGTGGGCTCTGGAAGCGGGGCAGCGCCGGCGGAGCGGGCTCCGAGCTCTCCCCGGGAGGGACAGGGGCTGGGAACAGCGGGGGCAGCCTGCTGGGAGAGCCCATCGGCATCTCCCCGCGCCCCAGCGTGAGCACGGAAGCTTTGCTTTGTGGGGGTCACTCGCTCCGGATTTCCCAGGACCAAACGCCACCAGCCTGTCCTCTCCATCCTGCCGCAGTGTCCCTTGGCCTGGGGGCTCATACCCTCTGTTTTCTCACTCCAATGGACAAGCCAAGTTTCACCCTAAATTCTCAGCCCTTATCATCCTGTTTTTGGGGCTTGCACAAACCCCAACCCTCCATTTCTTCCCATAGACACTGAGCTGAAAGACAGCCCAGATCTGAGTACCTGGAATCCGTTTGGATCTCTCCTGTTTCCAGAGCAAGGAGGTCAGACAGCTATTCCCTCAAGTGTGCCAAGGAGCACAGCATTCACCACAGAAAACAAATTTATTTCCTAAACCTCGCCTCCAGAAACACTCGTGTTCCTGGGTTTGCCTGGGGGTGTCAGCAGACATGGGTTTGAGTTGCACCTCTAAGATGGAAAATACACAGGTTGCAGACACCAATTTTTCAAGACTGCCCTAAGTTACCCTAGATTGCCAGTCTGGTGGGTAAAGCTTTGTCTCCTGGTGTATCCTGTGCATGGGATGTGCTACCACATTATACCAAAGGAAAAATAATAATTGGTTGCAACATTAATTAGATAGGTATCAAAATGGTCCAGAGTTGGAGGCTTGGTCTGGGTAATACTTGAGATCTCTGGGTAATACTTGAGATCCCCATTCAGGTCTATTTTGGGAAATTTCTGCTTCAAATGGATCCCTGCGAGTAAATATGGGGCTCTTAAGACCTTTAAGTAAGAGCAGATGACATGAAGGAGCCCATTTTCGAGTGGCACTGGATGCTATTCAAATTACAGAGCAATTACAGTAAAGCCAGGTGCTCTGTTTCCAACTCTTTTTGTTTGTTTGTTTTCCCCCACTACCACGGATCATGGGCCAAGTCCCTTGCCTGGCTTACACCAGCCCAGGCCCTGCCCAGCCACGGCAACAGCGTTATTTTGCTTAAGATAAAAGCTGGTTTGGGGCAGAATGTACCTGCGTGTGACACAAATCAGTGAACAGCCTGGGAGGCTCAAACCCTGCAGCAGGGGATCAGCCTGGCAGGACCTGATGACCTTGCCATGAATTAGTCACAGCACAAAGAATGTAGATTGGTGTTGGGGTAAGAGAAGACATTACAGCCTTGCTGGTGCCTGACCTTGGATGTGTGTCTGCAAGAAATTTTCCTTCAGGAGCCAAATCTGGAAGCCATTGATTTGGCTTTGTCCAGGCAAAGCAGAGACTTGGGGGAAATGTGAAAAGAATGAGAGCTGAAGGTGTAAACATCTTATGGAAAATGCTGAGGGGTGCCCAAGTCCTGCTACAACACACCTCAAAGGACAAGGAGCCTTGGATTCCTAATTCCCTTAGAAGATCCTACTAGAAAGGAAACCCAGAATAAGGGAACCCCCCCAATTCTCCCAGCCTGGCTCCAGAGCAGAGGTGCTCCAGTTCTCTGTGTCTACAAAGAACAGCCATTTTGCAGCAGTTCACAAGGGATGAGGCATGTACAGGCACTGCCCTTTTTCCTGAGAGCTGCAACCTCTTCTTTTAGGGCTGTTGGGCAGGACTTTGGACACAAGTCCTTTCCCTGCATTCTAACTTGCCATCAAATTCAGTTGAGGCTTCAGAAATATGATTTTCAAAGCGATCCGAGTGATGAACACAAGCTGTACCTGTCCAGCCCAAAGTGTCTCAAGCCTGATCTATTTATTCAAAAGATTCATTTGAAATGTTGGGCTTGTTGTGAGTAGAGAGCTGGGAACTCTCTGTGTCCATGGCGCATTCATTCGCCCTGGCTTTTCCACCTCCGGAGACTCCTCTGCCTCATTCATTTGCATTCAAGATTTGTTTCAGTGGAAGAGGGGATTGGACAGATTTTTTTTTTCACGGAGAAAGTCTGGGATGAACTTAGAATCCACGACAAGAAAGGTCACTGTTTGATTTAATTATTTTGAGTTGTTTTCCACCCCGTACTCGGAGCAGCCCTTGCAGCTCAGTAATTAGCAACGCAGCCGAGGGGGAGCACGCTGGACTTTGGCCCCATCTGACCTGATTCATACAACATTTCTGATTAATGCACCTGGTCACATGGCAGCTGTCAGCGACTTGTTGCTGGGCATCCAGAGGTTTCCAAGGGAACCGCTCCCTCTCCTGCCGACGCTCCTCAACAAGTGCGGGAGAGCCGCGGTTTGGTCCCGAGGGCCTGACGCCAGCCGGGCAGAAAACGGGAGCAAAGGTGTGCGGAAAAACACCCAAAATAGAAAGCACCCGTGTGGAATCCGGCGATGTTCCTGGCGGAGTGGCTCGGGCCGAGCCCTGCGGTGCGTGCTCGGCTCCCCGGGCAATGAGCTGCCTCCGGCTCAGCCCTCCCACGCACCCCACACGCGCCCCTCTGAACAAAACCACACCGCAGCCTGAACAACAGCTCCAGAGCACAGACGCTCCCTGCGAGCTCTCCACAGAGGAGCTCGAGCACACGTTTGAGACCCCTTTCCTGAGGTGTGTTTTAAAAGTCTCCTATAATCGCAGAGGCCTCGATGGAAGCTTTCCGCCGCTGCACGCTCAGATCCAGCCTACCTGGATCCTTTGCAGGCTGGCACAGAGCGCCCACGTAGACCAATCTCCTCTCCCTCCCCCAAACCCCTCTCGCAGCACATGCAGCTGAAGTTCTGCCCACACACAGGCGTGGCAGCCTCCACGCACACAGCAGCTCCTCACACCTCCCTCCACAGTCCCCCCCGTGCGCACGCTCGGCGCTACCTGCAGGCATCTCCCTCTGAGCACTGCACAGCCCTGCCTGAAATCCCTGCTCGTTCACACACAGAGCACAGAATCACAGGCAAGTTTAAGTTGGAAAAGACCTCTGATATCACTGAGTCCAGCTGTTAACCCAGTGCTGCCAAATCTACCTAGAAACCTTCCAGCGCAAAGGGAAACTGAGGCGCGGGCAGTCTCTGCAAAGCTCTCGGCAGTGCAGAGAGTACCCAGAAGCACCGCTTTGAGCACAGCAGGAGGAGGCTGCAGGACAGAGGATCACAGAATGGTTTGGGTTGAAAGAGACCTTTAAGATCACCCAGTTCCATTCCCTGCCATGGGCAGGGACGCCTTCCACTGGACCATTTATACGATGGGAAGGGAAAGATTCAGTCTGGTTTCTCTACCCGTTAACTTAGTTTTACATCGGAATGTTTCATGCAGGAGGTGTATCCGACTGAGGAGAAATGTTATTTGGACTAAGAGCAAAGGATTAGCAAGAGGAGTGTCCTGGTTTTGGTTTGGATAATGTTAATTTTCATTCTAGTAGCTGGAGGCACGATCGAAACTGCCTGTGAGACAGTGTTAAGTTAAGGATGCACCAGGAAAGTACAACTCCAGGAAGGGCAGAGAAGGCAACAAATGAACAGCAGCTCGTTAGAGTCAGGGTCTGGACAGACTCAGACACGCTGGTGTGGGGCTGAGCTCTCTCTCCACGCTCAGATTACGCCTGCGAAAGGACAAGGGGATGTTTGTGTGGAATAACCCACTTTTAATGAGGTGTCTGCCAAAGGCACAATCAAGGAGCGGCAGAGTCGCTCGCACCTCGGGGGAGTGGGGATGTCTCTCCTGCCTTTATCTCAGTGTTGTATTGAACCCCGTGCGCCTGTGCTTGAACTGGTGACATTGAGACCATCACAAACATAATGAGGAGGAAGAGGTCGCCCCGAGGCATGTGCCTGTCCTTGGTGGGGTTTGTGCTCACAGCTCTCGCAAGAGACTCTCAGCTGCTGCAGCACATAAAAGGAGAATATTGTAAAAAATAAAGCCCATGCAAACAGAGTAAACAAGGAGCTTGAGAACTGGATCTGTCTGGGACTAGGGCAGCTTGTAAAGAGAGGTTAAGGGAAAAAAATAAAATAAATAAAAACAAGCTGAAGAGCAAACAAGAGCACTGGAGGCAATATTTTCATAAGCATTAAAAGTAGAACCTATGCTCCATTTTCAGAAGTGCTTTTAACACTTAGAAGTCATAATCACATGCCCTTCCAATAAAATCTGGGATTCTACTTCCCTCAGGTATTTTAGATGCTGTTTCTCACCACACTAGGAGTCAGTGCCCCAGTGAAATTACCAGACCAGTTTAAAACAAACAAAAAGAATTGCTTTTTCACACAGCACATAATTAAATTTTGGAGCTCGTTTGCCACAGGATATCTTGTAGCCTGAAAATATAAATAGGTTCAAAAGGTTTTAGACAAGATTATGGAGGTTTGGTCTATCAGTGATGATTAAACTTAATAGTTTGCATGCAACATCCAAGCAAACCCCACAGATTGCTGGAAGCTACAAAACTACAAGTGGGAGAAGCCTTATTCTTTATACACCCTTGTGACCTGTCCTGAGTGTCTTCCTCTGGTTATATCCAGGGCCAGTACACTGGGATAAGGACGTGTCTCCTGCAGATCAGCCAGAACATGTTTATAGTCCTCCCTGCACCCCACTCCAACCCAAACATCCAAGCCTTGTTTTGGATGAAAATGATGAAAAATAAACCCCTTGTGAGGCACTGCAGTGCGTGCTCTGCTAGAGAGGCAGTCTTATTCATTAAGGGAATGGTCTTGTATGCATTTGGGCCTGTTATCAGTAACACTCCAAAGGGAAATGGACTACTTAAACCTATTATATCACTGCTTTATTCACCGTGTGCTGCCATTTACCTCCTACATGACGCTGGGCTCTAATAGCACCAGTTCTGAGAAACCCTGCACATTAGCCACAAGCAGCTCATTAATCCACTGTTTTCATTCTTGCAAAAAAATGGGCTCCAACCACATGAGAGCTCAGATGCCGAGTGCTCAGCCAGAACCAAAACAGCTCTGTTGTGCCAGCAGTTCTGAGGCAGCCCCAAACAGAAGAGCACTTCCAGCTGATGGGGCACAAAGAGGGATCCTTGGGGTCGGGGCGACAAGGAAATGGGACAAAGCTGCCAGCCAGCAGCTGCTGCAGGGAGACTTGGAGAATCCAATTCCTGGAGGCTCCAAGTCAGGTCCCTGTGGTCTTTACTAGGATCAGGTCCTGGCTGTTGATGCAGCTCCATCCCAGGATATCAATTGTCCCAGACAGAAGGAAAAAAATGAAAGGCATGTCTTGAACTCCAGCACGGGGAGTCCATGAGCAGGCTGGGGACTGGCAGAATTAATTCTGAGCAGGTACAATGAGCTCTTCCTCGAGAGCCCTTGAGGAAAATGAAAGGCCCCATGTGCCAGCCCGAGGCATAGCCCGGGGAGTCCTTTGGCCGCTCGGCAAACACGCAGCGGTTGTGGCACAAAGCAGCTGCCACATCTGTTCCATCAGGGACAAGAGCCCTGTAAGGGCCCGGGCTTTCTCTCCCGAGCCTGCTGCCTGTTCCTTGCTGAGGAGCCAAGCGGCTCCATCTCCTGGCTGCTGCATTCCCTGACCCAGCTCCTCTCCATCCCAGGGCAGAGCTTGCTGCAGAACTGCGTGGGTGTCTCCAAACAGGATTATTGCTGCTGAAATCTCCAAGGCTAACAAACAAACCCTTTAACTGGAAGATGGACAGGAGCTCACAGGAAAACAACTGCTCGTCCACGTGGGAATAATAGAACATCTGTGTTCACAAATGAGACACAGACCAGGAACAAGAGGCAGTACTTTTTCATGAATGAGACTTCAGGAGTTTGAAATATGTTCTTCTGGTCACTTTTCCCTGTCTTATTTATCCTGCCAGCTCTGTCCCTGTCCCAGAGCTCTCCCAAAGCCATCAGGGTGCACAGAATGTAGAAGATCCTGAGCTGGAAGGGACCCACATGGATCATCAAGTCCAATTCCTGCATGTGTTGCTTCATTTGAACTGGCTTAGTGAAAAATGTAAGCAAGGAAATCAGGCTTAGAGGTGAGCAGTTGAGTTTATTTCTGCTCTTGGGTAAGGACATGAATGAAATGGGAGGCAAGGGGTAGAGGGCTGCTGCTGGTGGCAGAATTCTTGCCTGGCTGGGCTCTTAGTCCCATTCAGGAGAACTGACAGCCCCACCAAGCACACTGCCCAGGGAGACTGAGGTAGATAAAATCCCTCTTGCCAAAGGAAATGTGATTCCAGGCCAGATCCTGTGCTCCAATGTGTCTGTGCAGAACAGCTCTCAATGAGCAGGGAGCTGAGAGGCACTTACAGAGGCATTTAGTCTCACACAAAACATTCTCCTGGGGCACGAGGGGGATGGAGCAAGGCCGGGCAGACTCCTCTCATTGAGCTTAGCTCCACTGAAATCAATACGTGATTAGGCAGCGACTCCAGCTCTTAATACTCCACCTCTGAACAGCATCGTGTTTGTGTTGAACAAGGAAAATTTAGGCTAGACATGGGGAAAAATTCTTTGCAGCGATAGGGATAATATATCCTGCAACAATCACTTTGCCCAGCTGCACGATCCCCAGAGCTCTGACAGGCCCCAGCTCCAGGCTGTCTCTGCCCCTCTTTCCTCTCCAGCTGAAGCTGCCATGCCAAGTGCCACGAAAAACAGGCTGCAAGCCCCTCTCCCCCACCCGCTGCATCTCCCTGCCCCACCTGAGGCCCCGTTTTCTCTCGTGATGCTTCTAATGAAACTAAGTGGCTGCAAGCAGAAAGTTTCCACTTCCTGCCTCGGGGCTGATTACTGCGGAGCTGCCGCCGGCAGCATCCCGGCCGGAGCCTCCGCGGATGGGAACCCTCGGGGGAGGGATAAAGTGGTGCTCCGTGCCCTCTGCTCAGCGAGCACCATTAGAGCACTGACTGCCTAACCTGGCAACCTGAGAGAGCAGGACCTCGCTGCTCTGGCTGCTAGGGCTAAGGTCTCTGGAAAACACGGGGTGGTGCACGGACGGATGATATCCTCCAGTCCTTGACACAGAGTTCCAGCAGCAGAACCCAGAAAAGAAGTTCTTTTATCAGGCATACTGCAGCAATGTTGGCTGCTGCTTCTCAAGGAGAGCTGGTCTCACCTGCTATTTTTATGTGTGCTTAATGCTGTCATGAGACACTTCCCTGCATCCCTGCTGGATGGAGACTGTGTCCTGAGGGGGGGAAAAAGGGGCAGCTGCCAGGTGCTGCTCCATCTCTCCAACCTCTCCTGCCTAGCCAGCCTTGTCTTGGGAAGCTGAGGGGGAAGAGTCCAGCACACAGGCCAGGTCAGGCCTTGGCTTTCAGCTGACAAGAGATTTCCAAGCATTAAGGCTCTTCCCCAGAGCAGCCACCAGCCTTCTGCCTGGCCAGAAGCACTGAGGCTGATGAGTTCACCAGCGTTTCCAGATGGCCCAGACACCCAAAGACCTTACTGGACTTGGTTCCAGGGAAGGTCAGTGCCAAACAGCTCCACCAAACACACCATGTATTTCTCATCAGTCTGGGCACTAATTGATTCATCATGGATAAGGCTCACACACCAATTGCTCCTGGCACCTCTCCTGCAGCCTGGCCCTGGAGAAACTTCCCTCTGGATTTCTCCTTTCACCTATGTGCTTTCTTCCAAACAAAGGGCTCCCCAAACATTCTGACCACCTGCAACCACAGCCCTCTTCCCAGGCTAAACAGTGACAGAGATCAGGGCTGGCCAATGCCACGTGCCCTCTCTTGCTCTTGGGTTGCACTCCTGCACCTCGGAGTTCCTGGCTGTTCCTGGAAATCTGGGCTGAAACAGCAGGCTTGGGTTGCCCCACGATCACCTTGGGGATGGGAGGGGAAAGTAAACAAGATTCTGCTCAGCACTGCAGAGACCAACTGCTCCAGCGTTGCGTGGCAGATGGGGCCCAAGAGGGAGACCATCTGTTTCCGAGTGAAGGCCTGAACTTCTCCCTGTGAGATCCCAGGCTGAAGAGATCCAACAGAGTTCAGTGGGCACAGAGGCACAGGGGAGCTGCCATGACCTGGAGGGCTCCTTCAGTCCTTGGTGGGCAACTTCCAGAGCTGAGCCAGGGCTTGGACCTTGAGTCCGAGGGCTGTTGGATTCCTGAGAGTTCCTATTCCCTACATTCATTTTTTTTTTCTCTCCCTCCACATCTCCACCCTCTTTTCCTCTTGGCAGTCCTTCCCATGAGCGTGCAGTGCTTTGAACAGTCTGTGTTCCCTGTGGCAGAGCTGGGCAGGGGCTGTGGTTCACAGCTGTCACAGCTCTGCCCTCTGCCCACCCCACTCTCCTTGTCCCACAAACCCCACCAGGCTGTGCCAAGGCCACCAATCCCTGGCTCTTGACACCTCACCTGGCTCCTGCAGCGCATCCTGGTGACACCAGCAGGGGTTAAAAAGAGGTGCACTGGGGAGGTTGGAGAAATGCTGTTAGACCTCAGAGCAGGGGCCGGCATCTCAGAGAGAAGGGGATGGCATCCAGGGAAAGCTGGAGAAGGAAGAGCAATTTGCTGATGGTCAGCATGTCTGGGAAGCTGGGAACATATTGCATTAAACCGATAATAACACCTTGAACAGCAGGGTGGTCGTTTCCATCTGGCCTCATGCTGGGCTCGGGCTCTCTCATTTCTTCCCCCCTGCAGCCAGGGAATCTGAGGCACTAGGATGGCACAGGTCACCCAGCCAGGCTGAAGCTGGAAAGAGTAGAGCTGCCACAGCCTCTTGGCTCTCCTTTTGCCCCAACTCCATCCTCCTTAGGCTGGGGAGTGGGAAGGCACTGGAGCTCTTCGCTTAATTAGAAGTAACAGCTGAAGCACTTGAGAAACAAAAGCTCCTCTCTTTCTCTGCCCCACTTTTACTTGGGAGCCAGGAGTGGGGAGCAAATTGCTTGGAAGCCAGAAAGCGCCCTGGATCTTGTCACCATGGCTGCACAGGCACAGCCTCCTGTTTTCTCCAGAGGAACAAAACCCTCCTCCCACCCTCTCCTGTCTCAGCTGGAGCTGATTAAAGGAGAAGAAATAAACAAAACAAATAATAGTAATAATAATAATAGAAAAATACCCCAGCCCAAACCAGCAAATAAATATTCAGGGAATGAACCATTCTTCTGCAGAACGTATTATTTTCTGCAGTGGATTTTGGGTTGTTGGAGAGCTGAAGGACTCCAACGAGCATTTCAGGTTATAGAGTCCATCTCAAGAATACTGGGATTTATACAGTCACAACTCAGGAGCATCCCAGATGATGCCATTTGCTGGACAATAATGATCTCTGCTGATATACACATAATTGTATCATTCTGATTTATTTATGTATATGGATGTGTGCACTAATAACATGATCAGATATAACTTGTATGTCTTCTTGCTTGGAACCCACAATGATCACACCCCTAAGCTGTCAACAAGAGCTGGACTCCTGCCTCTTCTGCCTCTGGGTTACCCCACATGCAGGGACAGGCACCAGAGGAAGCAGTGAGCAGAATCACAGAATCCCAGAACAAATCAAAGATTGTAGAAACATCCTGAGTGGGGAGGGACCCACAGAATCATCAATTCAACTCCTGGCCCTGCACAGACACCCCAAAATCCCACCCTGGGCATCCCTGGCAGCGCTGTCCAAACGCTCCTGGAGCTCTGGCAGCCTCGGGGCTGTGCCCATTCCCTGGGGAGCCTGGGCAGTGCCCAGCACCCTCTGCGGAAAGAATCTTTCCCTGGTATTTCACCTAAACCTCCCCTGACAGACAACACATTTTTTGCTACCACAGTTAAGCTGCTTTTGGTACCCGGGCACCTCCAGTCTCCACTGCAGTGTGGGCTTTAGAAAGTAAATCAAAATGCAAACCAAAGTGGGCTGTTGCTGTTTTCGTTGTGTTCTCACAACTAAACGGCTAAAAATACACCAAATAGTGTAGCTGTAAAGCAGTGAAAACTAGCAACCATATATTTGTATTTTGAGAGAAATTAGGGCTGTTATGGTTGCTCTAGACAGGCTTCCTACAGGAACTGGGTGGATAATTTCGCTGGGTGCTTCATGCATCAGAGCTCTGACCATCTGCTGAAGGGAACATACCTTTTAACAACATGTCTCGTTTTGGCTCCGTGCCTCCGGGGCCACCTCCCTGCAACAGGCACTATTTCAGTGCTTAATTACACTTACTGTTAAAAAAGGACAACTTATTTTTAGTGCCTGTCTTTCCAATATCAGCTGGTGGCCACTGAATATTCTGCTGCCTGTGTGTGCCCATGGGAAGCAGTGTGTTTAAATCAGCCGGGGAATTATGTAGGCCATTGTAGCTGATGGCCCAGAGTGGACCTAAGCTGTCTTGGATTTAAAAAAAAAAAAATTATTCATGTGTGAACAAACAAATGAAGGGGAATAGGAACAACTGATACTTCAGCTTAACCTAGTTTTCTCCTTTTGGCACTGGCTGGCACACTCAGGGCTTTGGCTCACCTACTTTTTTACTATCAGTAGTAGAAATGATAACACTTGCAATTTTAGCATGCAAATTATGACTGGGTAATACAATAAACATTTTTCTTAAGTATCATTTTTGTTTACAGCTTTTTCTTGCGACTGCAAAAGAATATCACCCTGTCCTTCCAAAAAGGCTCAGTTAAGTGGCTGATTATGTCTTTCCACTCTTCCACACTCACATTTTCCCCCACTGATTTTTGGCCCAACTGTAGCAAAGTGGTACCTGTAAAAGTCCATTCTGGGGCACAAAAGACCATTCATTTATTCCTGGAAGACTTGAAGGGGTGGACTCTTATTTTTAAATTTACCTGCCCTTCCTTTGCATATGAATTTACCTGGATAAATTCATTTAGACCATGACAACAGCTTGCTGAAAAGATCAGGCTCTTGCTGATAGCTCTGAGCACGCTGCTTTCGTGTCCTCCCATGGCCAGATAAACATGAACATCTGCACTGCCATTGTAAAAACAGCAATAAGGATACAAATGGAACTGGGGGGAGAACTGGGACAAAGCTCCAGTGCTCACATCCTCCTGAAAAACTCTCCCCAGGACCTCTCTCTGAAGGCAGACACTTGGATGGCTTTGAGAACCTGAGTTAAGAGATCATTTTGAGGGAGTTGCTGATATTTCCCCAAACACGCCCATCCCTAAAGAAGCCAGTGTAGGATTTCACAGCACACCAGGTGTTCAGGCCAGGCGTGGGCTTTTGGGGAACTTACGAGGGGAAAAAAATTGGGCAACGCTGAGGATTGAAACTCAGGTCATGGAATCATGGAATACCCCGAGCTGGAAGGGTCCCACAAGGATCATCAGTCCAACTCCAGGCCCTACACAGGACACCCCAACAATCGGGAAGGCCCCCCCTGAGCCTCCTTTTCTCCAGGCTGAGCCCTCTCAGCTCCCTCAGTCACTCCTGGTGCTCCAGACCCTTCCCCAGCTCTGTTCCCTTCCCTGGACACGCTCCAGCCCCTCAATATCCTTCTTGCCCTGAGAGGTCCAAAGCTTGTCACCCCTTTGTCTCATAACCAGTTGTGGTTAAAGACCAGTTTCCCGGGGCACATGGCTGTGGTGTAGCCGAGCTCATTTCTGCACAGGCCGTGTGTGACTTCTCTGTCCCCTGCTGACCATGCCGCCCCTTTTATGCCTCAGCATCACGTGCTGGTGGAGTGTCTGCCCCTCCACTATCCCCACGCACACACCCCCCGTGTCCCAGCACCCACCAACTCCCAGCATCTGTGTCACTTGCTTGGCCTCTTTTCCTTTATGCTGCTCCCCTCCACCGTTGTGTGACAGCTATTGTGTGGTCCCTGCCACACAAAAGCCAGCCTGACCTAATTTAAATCAGTGCTATTGAAGCCGTTCTTGTTTTATCTCCCGGCACAAGGGCTGTGCTCCCCATTTCAGAGGCAGAAGAAATGAATGGCTAATTGAGGGGGTATTGTGCACGGCAGCGTTGTCTCCTGGCCCTGATTGTCAGCTCTCCTGCTCCACAGTGCTTCCAGCTCCCCTCTTGGAACAGCCACGCAGGCTTTGGGAGTGGAGGGAGGAAAAGGGAAGAATGGGACTGTGCAGCCAGTGCAGCGTGTCAGGGAAACAAAGCCGAGCATGGCCGCTGGTGAGAGCTGGGGGAGGGCTCCTCGCTCAGAAAGGGCAGATGCTGGTGATAATAGAAGAGAATATCCAGCCTTCACCTCAGATGAGCCCCCGGGTTCTTTTTTCCCCTGCGACAGTTCTTTCTCGTGCTCTGGGGACTGTCCGTGGGGGCTCCCACACCCAGCAGCGCCACACGGGTGGGAAGTGCTGGAAGCGGAGGAAGAGGGATAGGTCAGGGGCTGGAAGGGAGACCGAAATGCTGCAGGATCTTTGTCCTGCGGGCAAAGTTTGAGCCGTCCATGACAATGGACCTTTGTCAGAAAAGCCAGAACATCCCCGGGAGCCATTCCAGCAAGCGGGAAGCAGCGGGAAGAGGCGGCTTTGTCTGTGCCCCCAAAGCCAGCGCTGCCCACGCCAGGAGCACCCAGAGAGAGCCCAGGACTCGGTGTCTCTCAGGGCTCCCAGAGCCCAGCGCTGCCAGAACCAGGGACCACCGCGGGATCCGTGTGGGTCTGGGAGCTCACACCGACAGCACGATGTCTTTCATGGAATTCCTGCCTCTGCTTCCCACAGGTACCTTCCAAGAGCTTCCTCCCTGGCGCTGTGTGCTCTGCAGCTCCTTTCTCCACCCATCGCCAGGCTGAAAGAGGGCTGCGGAAGAAAACATAACCCAAAGCATTTGAATCTTTTCATGGATGGTCTTGGGTCACTCACAGATCCACTTGCCCTGCTCGAGGGAGGGGACCTTGCCCCCAGCTATTGATCAGCTCTGCCCCAGCACATTCAGCTGATGCTCGGTGCAAAGGTTGGTACCAGTCCTCTGTGCAGCTCTGCCAGCTGCAGGCAAAAAGAATTTCACTCCGGGATGTTTAACAACAACACGAAGCAAACAAGTCCCGAGACATCAGGTTTGTCCCGGACTTGGATGTAACATTATAATCCTTATCATAAATCAGATCAGAATAAAGCACTGGCAAGCCCTGAAGTTAAAGGACATGTGACAACCTCTTCTCTATCCCTTTTAGCCCCAAATCAAAAGATCAGCTACAAAACTGTAAAACGAAATTGTAAAATTAAAAGTAGATTTTATTAAGAGCAAGTGTTATTAAAAGTGAGGTTCTTTTTGCTTTCATCTGGGTTTATGATTCATTTCTCCCTTCTAAGCTTTTTTCTGCAGCCAGCAGAGCATAAAATACACTTCAACAAAGAAAACAAAACAGGAAAAAATAATTCTCATGTTACCACCTGATTCCAAGGGCTGAGGTTTCACCAGAAAGAGAAGGATCGCCATTAACAGTGTAGTAGGGTAAGAGAAACAAACTTACAACTATCTGGAATTGTCAGCTCTTGACTGAGGGTGTTGAGGCCCTGGAATGGAATTCCCAGAGCAGCCGTGGCTGCCCCATCCCTGGCAGTGTCCCAGCCCAGGCTGGACAGGGCTTGGAGTACCCCGGGGCCTTGGAAGCTGTCCCTGCCCATGGCAGGGGGTGGAATGAGATGAGATTTAAAGTCCTTCAATTCAAACCAGTCTGGCATCCTGTGAATCTGTGATTGTCAACAGGTGTGTCCTTGGGGGACGTTCCTCTTCCAGCCCCTGTCCCCTGGGCCAGGCGGGTCCTGTCCCTCCCGGGCGGCTCTCCAGGGAGCTCCACTCCCTGTCGCCACTATTCTACCGACATCTGGTGGCAGCTGCCTTAGGGAAAAGAGGCATTTCTTCAGCAGCGCCCTGCGCCCCCTCAGCCCTCCCTGTGGGGCTGTGTCCTCTCTGAGGGGATCCCCGAAACACTGCCCGGGCCACGCACCTCAGCCGCCTCCTGAGACCAGCGGGGCTCTAGGAACTCCAATTAGTCATTAATGATAAGCACTGGGGATCCCGCGCGGCGCTTCTCGGGGTTTGCGGGAGGTTTATTTTGAGGTTGCCGTGAGGGAGATCGGCGTCGCCTCAGCCGCCATGGTGGGAACATCCTCCACCCTACGGAAAAAGTAATCACGGCGGGTTTCCGTAGTGTAGCGGTTATCACGTTCGCCTCACACGCGAAAGGTCCCCGGTTCGATCCCGGGCGGAAACACGTGTTTTTGCTTTTAGGTTCTAAGTGGTGGCTTTCTGCGGCGCTTTATTTCGGTGCTGCTTTGGTTTTTCTTGTTTGTTTGTAGGGGCGTGTTTAAGGCGGGTTTTTAAAATTCGGATTTATTTATTTCCCTGCCGTCTCCTGACCACTCGAGGCCTCCACCGAGCGCTGGGAAGAGAAGTAACCGGCACCGTGCGCCGCATGACTGAGCAACGTCCGCTCCCGCCGGGGCTCACAGCGGGCACAGCGCAGGCGGGGGGGCGCTCCGCGCGCCGGTGCATCTCAGCTCGGTTCGGATCGGTGAGAAACGGGGGAAAAAAATAATACGAGAAAGGAAAAACGAAGTTGCGTTGGCCGGGAATCGAACCCGGGTCAACTGCTTGGAAGGCAGCTATGCTAACCACTATACCACCAACGCCCGCTGACGGCCTCTTCCCCGGCTTCCCTCAGCAACAGCACCCAGCGGGACCCAACCATTCTCCCGAAGCACGGGATAAGGTACAACGAGAGATGAGAACGGCTCTACAGCCGCCCCACGACGGCAATAAATGCTTAATTAGGGACCCATCTCTAGGGCGAGGGGAGGAAGAATCTTCTCTCCGTGCTTTTTTACCCTGTATCAGCCTCAATTCTCTCTGTGTCCCCCCTCTCCATGAAGACGTTGCAACGGACTGCCCAGGGAGGCGGCAGACTCACTGTCCCTGGAGGTGTTTAAGGACAGACTCAGCCCCATGGTCTGGATGACAAGGCGGCTGTCGGTCACCGGTTGGACTCGATGACCTCAGAGGTCTTTTCCAACCTAATCTATTCTGTGTGATTCTGCGA
>NW_008239756.1:725035-733652 GCF_000691975.1 Corvus brachyrhynchos | reverse complement strand
CCCCAGCAGCCGCTGCTCTGCCCAGGCGGGGGAGGGGCTGCTCGCTCCTCTTCTTCCACGGCAAAGAGCCGCCTGCAGCGGTCAGGGAGATGGGGGCCACGGGATGCTCCGTCCCCGGGGATTCCCCCTCTCCTGCTGTCCCAAATCCCGGCCTTTCCTTTGCACCAAGGGCAGAGCTCCCGGCAAGAGCTGCAGAGGGACACGGGCTGCTGGCAGCCTTTGCCAGAGCTCATCCCTCTCGGGAGAAATCCCCACAGGTTCATCCCCCTCTCAGTTGCTTTAATTTTTGGAGATCTTAAAGCTCCCGGCCACGACAGGGACATGTTGTAAGGGCTCCTGTAGGTGACTGTGTTCCTGTGTTCCATTGGCTCTTCCCGAATGATTCACCCTGGTTCCTGATCTCTTTTGTCTATTTTGCTCAGGTTCTTTTTTTTTTCCCTGGTCCAAGATTTTACTGTTCCTTCCCTCTGTGAAATGCGTGATCTGGGCTGGGTGCAATGAGGGTTAAGATGTTCCTCAGAATCATTAAAATCACAGAACAGCCGGGCCTGGCAGGACCTCGGGAAGTCTCTGGTCCAACCCCCTGCTTTAAGGCAGGCTCAGCTGGGAGATCAGACCAGGTTACTCAGCATTCCTGAGCATCGCTCCTGCTGCCCTTCATGCCTGCATCAAAAACTGCCCTGAAATTACTGGCTGCAGCTGCTTCCTCTCTCTCTGCTCTCCTCTGCAGCTGAGGAGTTTCTTTGTGATGCTTTGTCTCCCGGTCCCCTCTGAGTGTGGTTTTGGTGGAGAAATGGCTGTTGGGGGAGAGCAGGAGCCTCGATAAAAGGCAGTGATGGGTCTGGAGTGTGTCTGTGACTCAGAGCTCAAGACCTTTGTACTTGGGGAGAGAGGATGACAGTGAAGCACCTTCCTGTGCTCCTGGTGTGGGGAGTCAGGGTTCCTCGTGGCAGCAGGGCTGAGGCACAGGGAAGCAGCAGTCAGGCTTGGAAGATAAATGTGTTTTTTATGTCCCAGGTGGGACTGTTACCCTCTGGCTGGCTCCTTATGGTGTGTCCTTTGTTTGACTCTTCCCTCTAAGTGTATGGACCAGGCCTCTGTTTTGTCAGTTTTTAGTACCTGATACTTGCAAGAATTTCAAGATTTTGGGAAGGGGGTGACAGAAAGGTTCAGTACTCAAGATTCTCAGATTTTAAGAAGAATTTTCTGGGAAAGAAAGAGGCACACCACAGAGTTCAGTGAGCCTCATTGTTCAGGTGAAGAAGTCTCTCAGATTTCTCAGGGCTGTTCAAATCCAGCCTGTGATGACAGAACAGATTTGGACCAAGGAATGAAACCCAAGGATTTATTTGTGCCTCCCCGCTCAGCTGGAGATGTGACCTATGGAAGATGCTTTTATCCAGCACTTGTATGAAATCTCCTTTCTCCCCTCTTCCTCCCCAGTTTCCTGTCCTGCCCAGCTCTCTTGAGTAGTTAATGCAGAAGATAAAGAGGGTTCGTCTGGAAAACGAGACTGCAGGAAGTTGGAGAAGGTACGTCCAGGTCCCTCCGGGGCCTCTGTGTGCTGTGGGACAGAGCAGCAATCACCTCTGGAGCTGGGACAGAGCAGCAATCACCTCTGCAGCAAGTGAGGGTTCTGAGAAATCCCAGCTGTACAGTCCTGCCCGGGGAGCTCTGTGTCAGGATCTGTGAGTCAGGAAGTGACTCAGGACAATAACTTGTTTCACTCACTTCCAGTTTCGAGCTCTACAGTTTTTTCCTGGTGCTGATTTCCCACCTGTGCTCATTGTCCTCTCCAGACTAACACCTTCCCCCAAAGGAGGGCTTGGTAGCTCCTCCACCTCACCTGGCAGGGCACAAATGGCATTAAAAGAGCCCCAAGGGGCAGCTCCATGTTCTGGGGAGTGGAGAGAGCAGTGTTCCTGCAACCACTCTGAGTCATCTCAGTCTCTGCCTCAGCGTGGGGCAGAAGGGACAGGGCTTCTCCAGCAAGATGGAAATCTTGGATGTGCTATTGCTGCCTGTCTTAAGGTAGTTAATAACTGGTGTCTTGATCCAACTCACGTTTGAGTAATGTAATCCCAAAATCTACTCTGAGATAAGTTATTTCTTGTACTTGTTTACTTACGTATGTGTTGTTGCCAAATACTGGCTGCGTCTTTTTCCAGAGGTGGCTGTAGTGACAGAGGCAGAAATCTGAGTTTCTTTTTACTCTGTATCATGCCAGGACCTAGGTTTTAGGGGTTTTTTTTCCCTTCCTAGTGGGAAGTATCTCTGCCCATGACAGGGGTTTGGAATTAGATGATTTTTAAGGTCATTTCCAGTTCAAACCATTCTGTGATTTTGTGAGATTCCACCAGGCTCCAGCTGTGCCAGTGGCAATTCCCAGCTCTCTCACCTCACTTTGTGTGGTGGCTGCTTTGCTTGTCCTGCTTCCCCACTCCATTCTAGAGTCCAAATCACCAGGATGAGAACAGTACGAAGCTTAGAGCTGTGCTGTTCACATCATAAAGTCATGGCAGTACAGTTTGGAAGGGGCTCCGGACTCCAGTTCAGCTGGGGACAGGTACCAGTATCCCATTTGTGGACTGGTTTTAAAGGTTACATTTCCCCTGGTGAGGAGCCAGCCTGGCTGGGTGAGATGGATTCATCAGCTGGGTGAGAGTAACCCGAGGGGCCAGGCTTTGTGAGCCAAAGCCAGAGTATTTAATTGGCTGAGTTGACCTGCAGTGGGATGGGGTTGGGAGAACTGCACTCAGTTTATGGATTTTCATGGTCTTCCTGTCACTTGTTTCTGACAGGCAACACTTCTGCCTTCAGCTGTGGTTTTAGCTGCTGCAGTGGCGACCCTGGATACAGGCAGAGGCCACAGACACACTCACAGTCTTAGAACATCCCATCATGTTCGCTTTTGTGGTTTCACTTGGACTTCCTGGCTGCCTTTGATTGGAAAATACTCCTCTTTATCCATTTTCAAGCTGTGGATTCACTGCTGGGCAGTAGGCACCAGGAGTACCTACAGAGTTATTTTGGGAGCTTGTTCTTGTGTTACTATTGGCACATTTTGTACAATTTAGGGACTTAGGAGTCTGAGGAGATGTTACATTTTCAGCCCTTGTACAAGGCTGATTCTGTCTCCTTGGAGCAAAATTCTCTAAGCTAATTTTGTCCAGTAAACTGAAGTTCTTCTGAAATTCTCTGTAACATTCTTTCAGGTACCTCCAAAACCACTCAAATGTCCTCTTGGAGGGACATCCTGCTTCTCAAGTGGGGTGTCAGACACATCCGCCCATTCATGCTTTGCAGTGGATGACATCACTGACCTTGGGCAAGTCTGTGGGCCCACCTCACGTCAAATTAACATTTGTGTTAATGCGGAGGCGGTTCTTGTCCTCTCCTTCCACACCTGCTCGCTTGGAAATCTCTGAGGAATGTGTGCTGCGTTTCTCAGGATACAGCCAGGGTCTGGTCCTGCTGCCTGCTCTCTCTTAGCTAAGCAGCTGCACTTTTCCTTCCTGTTTTCCCATCTCTCTTACTTCATTCCTGGCCTCAGTATCTCCTCAGGTGAGTTGCTGTGCTTGGGTTTGAACCTCTCTCCCCAAGCGATTTTCCTTTGGGATAGGAAGGGGATTCCTCTTCTGTGGTCTCACGGGGCAGGAGTTTATGTGCCTTTATGATAGGTCATAGCTTTGATGACATATCTATCCAAATTCCTGGAGTGGTTTTCCTTTGAGTCAAGCTGCTTGTTGTCTGCACAAGAATCTGCTGCTTGTGCTTCCTTTAACAGCTTATTCCTAGAGCCAGTCCTGGGAGAGGGAGTTTTCTGAGGTCAATATCTTCATTTACAGGATTCAATATGTTTAAAATGTAATCCTTGAGTGCAGAGAATCCTAGGATCTGTAGTTCAAGGAGCACCTGCTTGATTTTAAGGCTTAATTCTCTCCCTCTACTCCTCCCTCAGTTTTTTGCCCAGTTCTGAAGGGGAAGCGAGGATGACTGCAGTGGACACGCTCTCGGACAGCTCCGAAGTGGTTGAGATGGAAGATGTGCCTTCCCAATTCCAGGTGCAAAAGCATTCTTGGGATGGGCTGCGTGACATTATTCACAGCAGCAGGAAGTACTCGGGCATGATAGTGAACAAAGCTCCCCATGATTTCCAGTTTGTCCGGAAAACAGAGGAGTCCAGCCCGCACTCTCACCGCCTCTATTACCTGGGTAAGCCTCCGTGCCAGCATCTGGGGGGGGCATGGGGCTCTTCCAAACTCAACAGGCAAGGGAAGGCGTGGGAGGGATCTCCCTTTACAGGATGGGAGATTGGGTAATGTGGCTCAAGGCTTGCAGGATCTTCCGCAAAGCCTGGGGCTCGCCAGTCCCAGACAGGCTTCGCACACAGGGCTTCCGCTGTGGCAAGGGGAAGTGTTGGCCACCCAGCACTTCTGTGTCCCTTGTCACACAGGGGATGGGGAAGTTCAAGGGATGTTCCTCACGCTCAGGACTGTCTTGTGCCTCTGTAGCTAGGGAGAAATGGGATTTACTTGCTTCAGTAACCAGACTGACTTTCCAAGAAATTTGCTGTGAGTAATGTCTAATTATATGTTGCAACATATTAATGGCAGGATGGTGGTGTCTCCTGCTTTATTAAGTGTCGTGAAGGTAGGATTGCTTTCAAGAGCAGGGACGAAAATTGAGGTGGGAATGAGCTGTTCCTGGCATTTGCATGGAAATATCCCTCTCCTTCAGTGGGACTGAAAGCAGAATTCCATGTTGTAGAGGTCCCTCGTTACAGTTGGAGCCACAATGTAATTAGTGACAGAGTTGTTGGATTTTAGTAACTGGATAATTTTGTGGCTGGTAACATGGGAAGCTTTATAGACTCTAAAGAGTTTGTTGTGCTTTGGGGCATGAGCTGATCGTTACTGGGCCAGTAAAAATTGCCTGATGTGCAACTCTGTGCAGTGACTGCTGCCCTGAAGTGACCTTGCTGTTCTTCCTTCTTTTTCCAGGTTTTGAGTGTAGGTCACTGTAGGATGCTGGATTTGAGGGACTGCTTTGTTTTGTCATTAAGCAGCTCCTGTGTGCCAGTGACTTGATTTGTGTAGTTCTCATAAATTCTTGGGACACAAGTGCTGCTCTGAAGGGCAGTATCCAGAGCTGGCATATTTTTCTTGTCAAGTCTGAGCAGTGAGGGTTGATTTAAAGCTTGAATGTATTTCCAGTTCACTTTGATACTGGTTTTTGATCTAGATGATTAAAGAACTAAGTGGCTAATTTTAAATTTTTTTAATGTTCTGTTGTATGAAATGGCAACCAAACCAGCTACTGGGTGGTTGGTGTTCTGCCAGGGTGTGACTGTTCCAGGAGCCAGAACCAGGAACTGAGGATACACAAGTGCCTTTTCAGTGTTTCCTTCCTTAAGGAATTGTACAGGGCTTAGAGCTCAGTTAAGATCAGTATCAGCCAGGTAATCCCAGAGTACCTCTTCTCATATGTCCCCAATAAAGGGTAAATGCTGATTTAAGTGCTGATTTTTTTTGCCATAATAATGGACACTCCCAGGGATGGGGCAGCCACATCTTCTCTGGGCGACCTGTAAGTTCACAAGTGTTTAACTCAGTTTGCTGTTACTGCCCCAGCACTAAATAACATTTTAAAGTGTTTAAATTAAACTGAGGAGTAGATGGAGACTCCTGATGAACTTTGCTGTAGAGTTGAATACTTCACTTGGAAGCAAAGCAAACTGTGTTTTGGGGAGGAAGGCAGTATTTTCCTTGTAAATGCCAATTGATTCTAGTCAGCCTGAGGTCACTGGAGAAAGTTCTAACATAAGGGGAAGGGAAGTCCAGGTCACAGTTGCCTGGGTGTCAGATATGTGTGCCCAGAGTCATTTGTTCCTCTCTGCAGTTTTTCCTGTTTGGCCATCTTCAATCATTCCTGGGCCATCCCCACAGAGTTTTATGTTGTATCGTAGCAGATGCTGCTTATGTTAAACACCACATGCTCAGCACTTTGGTGTTCCTGTATCTCTGAGGATTAGATCCTCACATATCACTCTGCTTACCGAGCACTTATTAATATTTCAGTTTTAATTTGAAGTAACTGTACTGCTGGGTCAGCCAGCTCAGAAATCTCTCTGTTCTGCCCAGAACATGTGCAGAGTAGGCAGTATCAGGGCACATATCCCTGTGTGAATTTCTGATCCAGGGAGTCTCTATAGCATAAGTAGAGGGCAAGTTCATGGTCTTTGTTTTTGTGGAAACTGTCAAAATCACGTGTCAGGATATTTGATGGTTGTTTTGGAAGTTGGATGAAGGCCAGGAGCTTATTTGATAACCACAGTCAAAGGCTTATGTAAAATGACAAGGTCTTTTGACTGTAGGATACTGTTTCACATTTGAATGGGCTCTCTGGAGCTTCCAAGCTTTTCCTTCCCCCCTTGCAAGCTGCTGCCTTGGCCTGAATGAGGTCCCTGTAGCAAATTTCTGGATGAGAAATGTGGAGAGTAATGTTGAGTCACCCATTCAGGGAGTGGTGCTTTTAGAGTGGATCTGGGGCACGGAGGACAGGCACAGAGGGGAAAGTTGGACCTGATACGTTCTGGAGAGGTGAGTTAGTGTTAAATCTTGCTTAGGAAAAATTCCAAACAAATGAGTATCTAAGTGCTTTAGATGTTATTCTGGGATTGATCTGGGAGCTGCTTGGGAAGGAATGTGGATAAAGGCCTCTGGGCAGCCCCAGCCCCTCTGTTTCCAGACTCCTGTTTGAATTTGCTCGTGGGCCTCCTGGCTAACTCATCTTAAGTAGGGTGATGCTTTTGTCCTCCTAATAGGAATGCCATACGGTAGCAGAGAGAATTCCCTTCTTTACTCAGAGATTCCCAAAAAGGTACGGAAGGAGGCCTTGCTGCTCTTGTCCTGGAAACAGATGCTGGATCACTTTCAGGTGAGTCAGAGTGGGAAGAGCCTGGGTTGCCAGTGCTTGGGGAAACTGGGTGATGCTGTGGGGCTGCTGTGGTGGGGACACCTGTGTGGTGTCTGTCATCTTTCCTGCTTTTAAAAAGTTGGGAAAGTTGAGTTTAAATTGCTGCTTCTGCCTTACACTGTTGTGAGTAAACCAGAACAGGAGGGAATTTTCCCCTCCCTGGTTTCAGTACCTTCATGTCCTTTGTCACTGACAGCATTGGAGGGTGTTGGTCTTTTCTCCCCTACTTAAAAAGTTCCTGGTGGAACAGAATTTCTGTCTTGACCCTATCTGGGCTGTGAGTTCTCTCCAGGGTAATTCAAGATCCCGGAAGAACTTTTGTTTGCAGTGTCTGACATGGAAACTGTTTGTGAAGGCTGCAGATAACGTCATTAAGTTAATTGGTTACATCTATCTGCATAAGCAGAGCAAGTGCAGCTGTTCTCAGTTCATGCTAAAGTGCCAACTGCAGAACTGAGAGATTCACAGCTCAGCCCTCCTGCAGAGGGAAGTTTGGGGGGGTGTGGTGGGTTTAGGCCTCCTGGACCCCACAGCTGTAGCCTGGAGTACAGGAACTGGGGACCCTGACACTGCTGCCTGTTTGAGCTGGGGTGTTGTGACAGGCTCAGAGCACTCCTGTGACCATTCCTCTCCTTGCAGATCCTTTCAGATATTCCTTTCCTTCAATTCTAGGCAACCCCTCACCATGGGATGTATTCCAGAGAGGAGGAGCTCTTGAGGGAGCGCAAGAGACTGGGTGTCTTTGGGATAACATCTTACGATTTCCACAGTGAGAGCGGCCTGTTCCTCTTTCAGGCCAGCAACAGCCTCTTCCATTGTCGAGATGGGGGCAAGAATGGCTTCATGGTGAGTCTGGCGGGACTTGGTGGATATCACCTCAAAGGGCCTTGATGGTTTGGAGTGGAGATGGCTGCACATGGAATCCCAGGCTGGATGGAGCTGGAGGGGACCTTAAAGCCCATCCCAGTGCCACCCCTGCCATGGGCAGGGACACCTCCCACTGTCCCAGGTTGCTCCAAGCCCGGTCCAACCTGGCCTTGGACACTTCCAGGGATGGGGCAGCCACACCTTCTCTGAGCACCCTGTGCTCACACCAAGTCACCTCCCCCCCCTCACAGGAGGTTCTCCTGGAGCCCTTTTAGGCGCTGGGAGGGGCTCTAAGGTCTCCTCAGATCCTTCTCTTCTCTGGTGAACACCCCCAGCTCTCCCAGCCTGACTGCAGAGCGGAGAGGCTCCAGCCCTTAGAGCATCTCCGTGGCTCCTCTGAACCTGCTCTAGCAGATCCACATCTTCCACATCTTCATCTGTTTGGTTATGGTGGTTTCTCTTGTGTCCTGTCAGGGCCACATTTGCCATCATCCCGTGGGCTGTGCTGTATCTCTGATTTAGGCTTTTTCCCTGCAGAGCTGGGAGCTGATGTGGCACCCAGCTCTGTGTGTGTCTCTTGCTGTAGGTGTCTCCAATGAAGCCTCTGGAGATCAAGACTCAGTGCACGGGGCCACGGATGGATCCCAAAATCTGCCCTGCTGACCCAGCCTTCTTCTCCTTCATTAACAACAACGACCTGTGGGTGGCAAACATCGAGACAGGCGAGGAGAGGCGGGTGACGGACTGCCATAAAGGGAGCGGGGCTTCTTTC
>NW_008239756.1:709813-725025 GCF_000691975.1 Corvus brachyrhynchos | reverse complement strand
TCCTGCTGAGGAATCTGGCCTGCAACACCCACACTCCTGGCTTATTTCTTACAAGTGCATTTGTCTTTTGGGTCAGCATTTTCCAAGGAGATGGAAATGCAAAATGCAAATGCTGTCTCATCTTTGTTCCTCTCCAGGCTTATCCAATGTTCTGGATGACCCCAAGTCTGCTGGTGTAGCCACTTTTGTCATTCAGGAGGAGTTTGATCGGTTCACGGGCTATTGGTGGTGTCCCACAGCTTCCACAGAAGGTCAGTCACTGTTCTGCTCATCAAATCCTGGCGCTGTGACTGCTGCCTTCCTGCTAGGAATGACACTCTGAGCATGATTTTCCTTTGGCCTGGGTTTGGGTTGTTTCTGGGGAGATCACCTGAAAGAACAAAGCACTGAGGGGATTATAACTGTGGAGTGTTTGCAGGTGGTCACTAGGAGCTGGGGCTGTACAGGTGTTCCCTCTGCACCGGTGCTCCAGGCAGTCCAGGAACAGCAGGAAATGTTGTTGCAAACATGCCTGCTCTCTGTCCCAGGTTCACAGGATTTGAAAACACTGCGGATCTTGTATGAGGAAGTGGATGAGTCAGAGGTGGAGATAATTCATGTTCCTTCACCTGCCTTAGAGGAGAGAAAAACAGATTCCTATCGGTACCCCAGGACAGGTGAGTGAAACATGTGGGGCTGCTGAGGCAGCTCTGGACTCCAGCTGGAATCAGCAGTGGAACTGAGGCTATGAACTTTGCATCACTAATCTGGGCACTTACTAGGATGTAGAAACTGGTTGTAAATGTTGAGACCTAATTGACTCTCCGATCCCAAAATGTGCTGCAAGAAAGGCTGAACTTTAAATCCCAGCCCTAAATGAAAGGATTGCTGAGGAAGTGGAATATATCCGGTGGTATATTGTGGAATACATTCTGAATCCCATCTTGCCTCTCCCCCTGGGAACATGCACAGCCAACTAGGGAAGGCAAAGCAAACTGTTCCCATTCCCAGAATGACTCTGGTGTTTGCTTACATACATATTTGATATTTTTAAATTCACACAGAGCCATTTCAGTAGGACCAGGGGCAGTTCTCCTTTAGAAGCTGTATTTTGTGTAACCACAGAATGTTCAACTTGATTGTCTTGGTGTTTTTTCAATTCTTCTCTGCAGGCAGCAAAAACCCCAAGATTACATTAAAACTGGCAGAATTTAAAACAGACAGCAAGGGTAAGGTAAGTGATAACTCAGAAGGGGACATTGCACAGGAGGGTTTTTGAAGCTCCCGAGAATTAAAACAAGGTCACAGAGAAATCCTAAATAGTGTTAGTCTGGGTTTTTTTGTTCTCTTGTAATACCTTGTTCTCTAATGTGTTTATCCAAGAAACAGAAAGACTTGAAAATGCTGAAAAGAATCATTCTGGTGGAGATTCAGCTGGGAATGTGGAGGGAAGGGGGAAGTGGGGTTAGCCTGGTACACCATGGCAGAGACAGGAGGGCTGGAGCCAGGTCTAATCTGGGGCTTCAGTCCCTGCCTGTGTCCTTTCCCGTGGCTGAATGCCAAAATCATTTTGCTTTGAAGCCTGTTTTTCCCTTCTCTTCTTGCTCTTTGTAGCAAGGCTTGCTTCTCCTGGCCTGACCCTTACTGATGCCAGTAGCTAAACTTCCTTGTTGTCCCATCTCCCTGAGCTTCCCTGGGAGGAGGTGAGGAGCTCTGGTGCTCTGATTTGATGTCAGACCTTGGTTTTGCTGCAGATTGTGTGTGCTCAGGACAAAGAGCTGGTGCAACCCTTTGCTGCCTTGTTTCCCACTGTGGAGTACATTGCCCGTGCTGGATGGACCCGGGATGGCAAATAGTGAGTCCATTTTCCTCCCAAAATAAATTTCCCAAGGGCTCCTCTGGCTGCAGACCCTCCACATGCTTGTGTTGTGTTCATGACCTGTTTTAAAGCCCTGAGTGCCAAAACTGGCACATGAATATTTGGCTTCCTCAATGCTGTAGCATCCTAAAAGTAGGAATGAAGCAGAGCAGAGTGACAGGCTGTGGGGTTTGTCCCAACCACAGAGTTAAATGACATTGATACATTAAGTGGGCAGTCCTGGGGAACTCTTTGGAGCTGAAGGTGTTTAACACAGGTGCAGTGTGCTTCCTGCTGAAAATGGGGGTGTTCTGTAGGCAGTTTTGTCTTTGTTCATTGGCACAGTTAGTGATCAAAGCCTGAATCCCAGGACAGGGCCAGGATCTGTGCTGCCACATCCTCCCTGCCGCGTGTCCAAGGGGAAGGATTGTTCTGGGGCTGGCCATGGCTCCAAATGGGATACCCAGTCTTGCCTGAAGAGTTACAGAATTCACCCCAATCTGACTGAAATTTTAAAGTTCTTAATTTTTCCCCCTCCCAAGCTTGCTTGGCTTAACTGGTGTGTGTGCAGATCAAGTTAGGGTGACTTGGCTGTCTTTGAAGGTGGCATTCTGTAACTCGTCATTAATTTTCTGCTCTGGAAGGGAAATTTAGAGAGCTTTCCAGCAGGTAATCCTGGAGGTGATTGTGATGTTCTGCACCAGAGCTTATCTAAATGTGCTGAATATCTCAGTTCCTGCAATCCTGCGGCGCTGGGGGAGAGCTGGCTCTTTTCAAACCTGTCTTGGATGACGAAGCTTCCCTGGATGCACTCGCAGGCCTTGGGGTGGCCGTGCTTTGCCATCTGTCATGCTGAGAGCCTGCAGTGCAGCACCACTTCCAGGGACTCTCCTTGGAGAGAAGCAGGGCTGGGGCTGAAGCGACTCCTTCCCCTGGCACTCGTGTTGGGTCTGTGCCTCTCTGTCAGAGCGCGAGGAGGAGGCTGCAGACGGAGCTCTTGGAGGGTGATCACTTGAGCTGGAGGAGAGCTGGAGCACAAACAGTTGTGCTTCCTGATGGAGGGATGTCCAAGGAGGAGTTCCATTCTGGAGACAGGGCTCTGTTAGCAGTGCTCCCTTGGAACAGGCACTGGCAAATCTGTCAGACATCTCGTCTGAGCGATACCCCTGTGAAATACCAGAGCTGTCTGGCAGTACGTGTGTGTTGGCACAGCTTCCAGGGGATTAGAAAGCAGCAGTGATGAGAAAAGCTTTGCATTCAGATGCCCAAATCCTTTCTGCCAGCGGGGGGAAGAAAGGGATGCATGTTCTGGGTGTTGGAAAGGAACCTCTATTCTGTGGTACTGACATTCACCTCCGACTTCTTTCCCCAGTGCCTGGGCTATGTTCCTAGACAGACCTCAGCAGCGGCTCCAGCTAGTCCTTTTGCCTCCAGCACTCTTTATTCCAGTCCCAGAAAATGAGGAGCAGCGTGCTGAATTTGCCAAAACTGTGCCAGAAAATGTCCAGCCATTTGTGATCTATGAAGAAACCACTGATGTGTGGATAAATGTAAGAGGCTCAGGGCTGGGAGAACACAGGCTGCCCCTTCCTCCCCTCAGTTAACCATTCTCATGTTGATGGGTGTCCAGTTTAGTCCTTGCTCCAGCAGCTTTGCTACTCAGTAGCCCCAAATTTGGTGTTAAATCAGGGGTTTGATAAAACAAATCACTCACAGGTTTCTCATCTTGTGTGACAGGTTCATGACATCTTCTATCCTTTCATCCAGCCGGAGGGGGAGGAGGAAGAGCTCTGCTTTATCCGAGCCAACGAGTGCAAAACGGGGTTCTGTCACCTGTACAGGGTGACAGCAATCCTGAAGCCAGGCAGCCACGACTGGGTGCAGCCCTGTGTCCACAGTGAGGGTAAGGGCTGCAGCCCTGGGAGCTCCCCCTCTCGTTGGCCTGTGTTGTCCTTTTTGGAGGGCAGTCATTTATTCTCATGGCTTTTCTTGCAGATGATTTCAAATGTCCCATCAAGGAGGAGATTGCCCTGACTGGTGGGGAATGGGAGGTGCTGGCGAGGCACGGATCCAAGGTAGGGGTTATTTTTATTCTCTTGCAGTGTCTCAGCTCTGCATTGTCTGCCCCCAGTCCTGGCCTGAGTCCTCCCTTACGCCTGGGACCTGCTAGAACTGCTTAAGTTTCATTTTGTTGCTGTTTTTATTGCTGCCTGTGCTTTCCCCAGAAGTGCTGTAGGCCAGTGCCCATGGATCTGATTGCCTTCTTAATCAGACTTCGGATTGCTCCTTAGGTAAATCCCAGGAGTGGATCAGGCTACAAAAAAGGACACAAGTCTGAGGTTTAAGAGCAACAAAGAACCATTTTGTGGAGAAGCTGGGGACTGCTGCCTTTGCTGAGGCATTTTAACTCCAATGAGTTCTTGCAATGTGGAAATGTGTCCTGGCACTCGGAGTGAACTCTTGGTCTCCAGCTGATCCCTCAGCAGAGCCTTTAGGAAGAAGGCAGCTGGGGAATATAAAGCAATTTAGAATATGGAAAAGCTGTATCTGTTGTCGCTTGCAGAACAGCCAGAAATGAATTTTTATTAATCTTGTAGAAACCTAGTTTCATTTTTGCTTCAGGAATTAACTCTGAGTCTGATCTTTAACACTCCCAGGTGATTTCTGTCAAAATAAAGACCTTGTCTGTTCATTTCCAATTAATCTGGATTTTCACTTCTCGCTTTTTAAAAGAACAACAGCTCCAAGCTTTTGGTTTCTGCTGCTTTTCCTCAATCTGCAATTAACCTGCTGTCCCTCCCCATGTGGATTCTCACTGTACATGCTGTTGATTTTGGCCACAGCTCTTCCCTGCATGTGTTATGGCTAAAATTGTGTTAGCAGCAATTATTTTGATGCATTTGTTGCTCCACAGGGCTCTGCCTGGTTTTCCTGGCCAATTGGGTTAGATATGTTTTTCCCTTTGCTGTTCACAGGGGTCTTCAAACTGTGGGTTAGCCAGAAATAGCATTTGGAAACCGTAAGGTGGAAAAACAGTTCAGTTACTGTCGCTGGATCAATGCAGGATTTAAAAGCTGTCGCCTCTGTTCCTGCCTGACTGTGTGGTTTTTAGAAACAGCTTTATCTGGACAGTAAAAAACCTATTTTAATGTGTCTTAAAGTTTGGTGCTGAGAGTGTTAGACCTGTCCTCCCACAAATGGGAATTCATTACCATGGTGGCTGGAAAAAAGGTACCTGTACCCTCTAACCCAGCCATGCTTTGGCTGTGGCCAGGTGAGGGTCAGAAACAAGGGACAGGAGCAGAGGAAACAGCCTCACATTGCACCAGGGCGGGGTTTAGGTTGGAGATGGGGGAAATGGCTTCACTGGAAGGGTGGTCAGGCACTGGGACAGGCTGGCCAGGGCAGTGGGGAGGAGTCACCACCCCTGGAAGTGTTCAGAAAGGTGTGGATGTGGCACATGGGGACATGGGTTAGTGGTGAGCACAGTGCTGCTGGGTTAATGGTTGATTTTGGAGAGATTTTCCAATGATTCCATGGTTCTGTAAGATGCCATATAAGCACAGAATCTTCCTTGCTAAGAGGATGGCTTCCTCTTAACCTGCAGGGAGCAAAGCCCAACTTTTTATGCCCATTAATAGGCAAATGCTTTGAGTCTTTAACAAAAAGGCTGAGGGACTGTTCTTTGTCGCTGCATTGTGTTGTCTGCAGTTCTCCAAGTGCTGTGTGTGTTCTCTGGCCCCTCAACCCCCTGCCCTGAGCATCCCATCATGGTCTGCATGTGTTCTGAGCTGGCTCTGCCCAGGGACAGACACATTGGGCTGGCAGAGGGGCAGAGCTTGTCCCTGTCTGTCCCTGAGCCCTCTCTCCCGGCACAGATCTGGGTCAATGAGGCCACCAAGCTGGTGTATTTCCAAGGCACAAAGGACACCCCGCTGGAGCACCACCTCTATGTGGTCAGCTACGAGGATCCCGGGGAGATCATGCGACTCACCACTCCAGGCTTCTCCCACAGCTGCTCCATGAGCCAGGTTTGTTGTTTCTTGGATTCCCATCTCCTGACTGACAGGGATCCTAACTGGGAGTGGCAATGACTCGTGGCCAGTAACGAGTCCTGAGTGCTGCTTGAGGTGTGGGAGCTTTTCTGTGGGAAATGCAGGATCTCGTTCCCTAACTCTCCTGTCTCCCCTGCCAGAACTTTGACATGTTCATCAGCCACTACAGCAGTGTGAGCACTCCTCCCTGTGTGCACATCTACAAGCTCAGCGGCCCCGATGATGACCCACTCCACAAGCAGCCCAAGTTTTGGGCCAGCATGATGGAGGCAGCCAGTAAGTCCTGGGGAATGTGCCAGTGGGGCCTTTCAGTGGTAACACTCCCAGCAGTAGCCAAGAGTGATGGGGAGGAAGTGGTCTGAGTACCTTTGCTCTGAGGGAAGATGAATGATGTTATCTTGTGGGGGAGATACTTGTCATGGTCAGCTTGCCCAGGAAATGCTCTGTGGGCTTTTGAGGTGTTTCACACCTTGAGCAAAAATTGTGCTCAGGGATGTACAGAGTTTACACATGGACAAGGATGTGGTTTTAGCGCAGAGTCACCACACAGTTTGGGTGAGAAGGGACGTTGAAGTTCGTCTTGTTCCCAAGCCCTGCCATGGGCAGGGACATCTTCCTGGGGCAGGTTGCACCAAGCCCCGTCCAACCTGGCCTTGAACACTTCCAGGGGGTTTTTTATTCATGGTTTGTCTGAAGAAGGAAGGAATGAGTCCCTGGAATGCAGTGGCTGCTCCGTTCTGCACTGCAGGTTTTAAAGGTTTAGGTACAGCTCACAGCAGCTGAATCCCTACTGCAAACACTTTCTGCCATCCCTCTTCTTACTCTCTCCCACGCTGCTGTTGTGGCACGTGTGCCTTGTTGGAGAACTCCCAGCTGGTGAGGTTTTCCTGTGGAATCCCTTCCCTGTGCAGACAGGTGGAGGCTGTGTTTCCCAGGGAGAGGCTTTGCTAAGCCTTGGTGTGGTTTGGTGTTGAAGGAGCCCTGACCAGGGTCAGGTTTGGACAGAGGAGCTGGTTCAGGGGGTGGGAGGCAGAGCCTGCTCAATCCCTCAGTGCTGTGTGTGACCCTCCTGCTGCAGGCTGTCCCCCAGACTACGTCCCCCCGGAGATCTTCCACTTCCACACCCAGTCGGACGTGGAGCTCTACGGAATGGTCTACAAACCTCACGATGTCCAGCCTGGCAAGAAGCATCCCACGGTGCTCTTTGTGTATGGAGGCCCTCAGGTAATAACCCAGGTGAACTGCTGGGGTCAGGGCTGGGGCTGCTGCCCAGGGCACAGCTCTGTCAGTCATGCATCAGGACTTGCACTTTGGGTAGCAGTGAACACTGTCGTGGAATCATGGAATGGTTTGGGTTGGAGTGACCTTAAAGCCCATCCAGTTCCACCCCTTCCATGGACAGGGACACCTTCCACTGTCCCAGGTTACTCAGAGATCCAGCCTGGCCTTGAATACCTTGAAGCAGCCACAGCTTCTCTGGGCAACTGTGCCAGGGCCTCGCCACCATTACAGCAAAAAACTTCCTCCTAATAATCTAATCTAAACCTACTCTTTTAGTTTGTCCCTCTGTTTGACCTCTGCTTCAAACCTCAGATGACTTTTCCAGCATGGGGTTTGATTTCCATGGCTCTGGTAGCTCGATGAGTGGCTGCTGTCCAGCTCATGATCCTCCACTGGCACAGGAAGGCACTGGAAGGCAGCTGCCCAGCTCTGAAACTCTTCCTCCTTCCTTGTGCAGGTGCAGCTGGTGAACAACTCCTTCAAAGGTATCAAGTACCTGCGGCTGAACACGTTGGCATCCCTGGGCTACGCTGTGGTGGTGATTGATGGAAGGGGATCGTGCCAGCGAGGCCTCAAATTTGAAGGGGCCCTGAAAAACCAAATGGTAACATCCTCCTTGTGCTGGGGAATCTCTGGTCATTTGTCCTTCCTAAGGGTGGTGGCTGCTCGTTTCCTGTGTCACCATTGCCCATTCCTGCCTCAAGTTTCTAAATTTATCAAGTCCACTAACATGAGCCTCCCTGTTGCCTTTTAGGGTCAGGTGGAGATAGAGGACCAGGTGGAAGGTTTACATTATGTAGCAGAAAAATACGGGTTCATCGACTTGAGCCGGGTCGCCATCCACGGCTGGTCCTACGGGGGCTTTCTGTCCCTCATGGGGCTCATCTGTAAACCCAACGTCTTCAAGGTGAGCCTGCACGTGGGACTGGCACCTTTAGGACACTTGGCTCTCGCAGCTTCTGTCCCTCTTGGCAGCTGGAGTTGGCGTTTTGCCTTGTTTGTGGTGGACAGGTGGAAATGTCCCCCTGTCCTGCCTGCCTGGAGCTCCTGGCTCCAGTCCTGTGTCCTGCTGCAGCTCATCCCTGGCTGGGGCTGGAGGAGGATGGCTCTGGGACGGGCTGCTTCCCAGTGGAGGGCTGGGTGTGCCATACAGGGAGATGTTGATGTGCTATTCCCAGCCCAAGTCCCAGCAGAGTTTCTGGATCGTTCACAAGTCCTCCTTGCAAAGGGGAGGCCTTTAGTGCTGATGTGCAGGGATTTGCCCCATTGTGACCACAAGAGGAACAGCAGGAGGAGGAATCTGGGTTGTGTGTGGGATTGCTGAGGGGGAATCCTGATCTGAGTGACAGAACAGCCCAGAGCCTGCTTCTTCCTGCCTCTCCTGGGAAACGGGGAACACTTGTGCTGTTGAGCAGGCGATAATGGAGGCTGTGTGGTGGCACCCCTCTGTTTGACAGATCGCTATAGCAGGTGCCCCTGTCACCGTGTGGATGGCCTACGACACCGGCTACACCGAGCGCTACATGGACGTCCCCGAGAACAACCAGCAGGGCTACGAGGCTGGCTCGGTGGCACTGCACGTGGAAAAGCTTCCCAACGAGTGAGTACCTGCCCCAGAGCTGCTCCTGCGCCTGCTCGGTGCCACCTCTGCTCAATCCCAAAGGAATTCAGGGGTTCTGGTCCACTTTGACTCGGCAGCAGCTGGGCCATGGCACCCCCAGCCCCTCTGCCAGGGAGGGCTCGAGGCCCACGGCCATGGCCTGGCACTGCTCTTGCTTGGGTTTGGCTTGTCCAGCTCTTTGCTCAGACCCTCTGCAGAGCTTTTATCTGGTATCTCGTCGTGTTTTCCATCCGGTTTCTCATCCTGTTTCTCTCCTTATCTCCACCCCATGTCCAGGCCAAATCGTTTGCTGATCCTCCATGGCTTTTTGGATGAAAATGTGCACTTTTTTCACACCAACTTCCTGGTGTCACAGCTAATCCGGGCTGGAAAACCTTACCAGCTGCAGGTAGGAGGGACGGGAGTGGGGTGGGAAGGTCCCATAAATCTGGAGAAAGCTCCCTGCTGTGTGTTCTGGGGACGGGAGGAGATGGAGGCAGATATCCCACATCCTGTCATGATGCTGGTGACAGTGAACACCTCGCTGGACTCGGACAGGAGGCCGGGAGGTGGCACTGTGGCTGTTCCATGGCTGGCAGATGTGGCATGTGCAGGCAGGGCTGCTGCCCTGGGGCCTGGAACTTTCCTTCTCCATGAGCTGTTCTGTCCCACTTGGCAGAGGTGGCTGCAGTGAGGGAGGGGTTGTGCTCCAGACCTTCCCTGGCACCCTCTTTGTCCACATGGAGACTGGATGGAGGGAACAGGGCTGAGGGGAGGGAGGTCTGTCCCTGCTGAGTGACCGATGCCCCGTGTCTGCCCCGGCACAGATCTACCCCAACGAGAGACACAGTATTCGGTGCCCTGAGTCAGGAGAGCACTACGAAATCACGCTGCTGCACTTTCTACAAGAATACCTCTGAGAGCACGAGCCTCTGCAAACTGGACACTGACAGCTCACCTGCCCCGTGCCCTCCCGTTCCCCAGCAGCGTCCAACCCAGAGCACAAGGGGCTGAGTGCCCACGTCGGGCTGGGGATCCCCCCAGGCCAGGGGGAAAAGCTGGAGGGCACCTTTCCTTTGGACAGTGCCACCTTCTCTCACTTTCCAAGCTGGAGGTCTGCCCCTGCTCGGCTGCTCATCCTCCTCCTCTCCTCCAGCCTGGCTGTTCAATGCTTTTTTTGCTGCTACTCCCTCTCTCCTGGGAATCAATGGACAGTGGTCTGTGTCCCGAGGCTGAGGTTTGTGTCCATCTCTCTCTCTCCCCAATCCTTTTCCCCTTCCACTGCACCTGTGCAGTTCCCAAACTCTTACCTGCAAGAACTCAGTGCCTGTGTTGGAAACGGAAGAGCTGAATCAGAAGCTGCCTTAAGCCAGGAGTGGGAGGGAAGAGACAACTACCTACTGCTCACCTGGGGAGCTGGTCTGTGTCCTGGCCCTGCTGCCACACTGGAGCCCTGGGAAGGGAAGAGAGCTCTACAGAAGCATGCAACACTAGTCTTTTTTTTTTATATATATATTTTCCAGTTTAAATTTGCAGAGCAGATGGAGGAAGTGGCCGGGGCCAGTAACGGCGTCCTCTGATCCTTCCTCTCATGGCCGCTCTCACACAGAGTTGTGCCAACAGGTACCACTGGCAACTGGCTACAGCCAGAGCCTCTCTCCAGCGCACACAGCAGCATTTGGGTTTTTGCAACACAAGATGGATGATATTTATGCAAATCCTCCCTCCCTCCGTTCTCTGTGCCGCCTCCCAACCCCCCTCTCCTTCCCCGAGCTTTCTGATGTGCACTGAAATTGGCTGTGCTTCAGTTCTCTGCGGGTCAGTGACTGGTCCCCTTGCCCGTCTCTCCTGGTTTTTATTTACCTGGGCAACAGGAACTGCAGTTCTGGGGAGGGGGGATTGAGCAATCACACCTCAGGGGAGCACATGCCCCCCTCAAGCCAAGGGTTCTGCCAGGGGCAAAACGAAAACACAAACAAAACCCACCCAAATGAACCACGTTGACTTGCCCTGGAGTATTTTAAGTGCGTATTATGAAAAGAAAATATTTTTATGGATTCTTATTCTTTTATAATTATGAGTGTAAGATGTAGCGACTCATTAAAATATTGGAAAGAGACGTGGTGGCTGCTTTGGGGGGCGGGAGGAAACGGCAGCTGCTGCCACAGCCAGAGCGGCTCTGCTGAAAGCCAAGTGCTCTGTTCTTTCTGTGCCGAGCAGTGGAGAGAATATTAAATCCCTGATGTTCCTCGGGGGAAGCATGATCGAAGCAGTTGAAGGTTGGGAATCCTGGACTGTGTTCTTGGCTTGGCGTGACCTTGAGCGAGTCAGCACCAGCCTGGGGTGGGCACCTCCCTCCCTCCGATGGGATTTTGGGGTGCAGCTGCTCTGCTCCCGCTCTGGGACACACAGAGCTGCTTTTGCAGAGCTGGGCCTGCCGCTGCTCGCCCTCCCAGCTCAAAGCTTCCCAAGCCTGGCCTTGCTTCGCCTTCCTCCGTGGGAGCCGGTGTTAATGAACGCGCTGTTCGTGCCCCGAAGGTGCTGCTGGAGGCTTGTTCCAAATGCAAAGCTTCTTCCAGCTGGAGCGTTTGGGTTCCTGGGGACAGCTGGGAGCAGATTTTCCCCCCCCCTTCTTGTCCCTGTGCCCAAATAATTGTCCAGTTATTGCAGTTGTGGTTTAGCTGCTACAAAGCACCTCGGGTGCGAGTTTTGAGGTCGGAGGTGTGGAAGGAGGGACCGGGGTGGAGGAAGTTGCACCTCTCTGAGATGGGTCTATAAGAGCACCCTGCAGCCAGCAAAGCTGCTGCCTCTGTCCCTGCTGCCCTCACAGCTGGGTGGGTGCTGCTGGATGGTAAGAAGCTTTATTTTTGCAGGATTTGTTTCTTTTCAGGCTTAATTTAAACTGCTTTTTCCTGTCCCCAAAAAGCCGAGTGTTTCTTAAAATGTCTTAAAACGCTCTTTTCTAGAAGAGTTTGCAAATCTGTTGGCTCCTCTGATCCCCCAGCTTGCTGCAGGATTGTTTGGCACCCTAAAAAGGGGTTGGTTGTCTTCTTTTGGGGATTGAGAATCCCGAGAGGAATTAGCTGGGAAATCGCCTCCCGCGGGCCGGAGCTGTTCCATATGGAACAGGCTCTGTAGGGGATTGAAATACAAATGATGTGGGAGGCCCCCACCCCGCTGTCCCGCGGGAAAGGTGATGGGAACGGGGAGCAGGGCATCTCTGGGTGGAGGATTTGCAGCTGGAGGATGAAGCTGAGCTAATTTCCTGAGTGAGTGGCAATGACAGAGGAAGCAGCAGGTGCTGGGCAAACCAGGCAAAAACGACTCTTCCTCAAGAATTTGGGACTTGAGTGTGGCTTGGGAGGCATTTCTCTCCCAAAAACCCACCCTGTGGGGCTTTATTTTTAGGTGGATGGGGTGGAGGGAGAACAGATGTTCTTGAGGGCTTATTTTTGAAACAAAACCACTCCTCCAGCTACAAAATTAGCTCAGAAAAGTCACTCCTTGCCCTGAAAGATGCTCGAATGGAAAACTTCCTGGCATCTCCATTCCCAAAGTGGGTGGGATAAAGGTGCAGTGACAGCTCTGGGTCTGGGAAAGCCACGTCAGTGGAAACTCTGGGTGCTTGGGGGTCTCAGGCATTTGATCTCTGCACCCCCAGAATAACTGGAGCAGCTCAGAAATCCCAGGGTCCCCAAAGGAGGAGTGGGGTGTCTGAGGAAGGCACAGGGCTGGGCTGGGCTCTGTGTGTCTGTGCTGGCCAAAAGAAAGAATGTAAATTGATCTTGGAGAATCCTCACAGAGGGAGTTTGGTGAAATCACAGGCATCCCAGCTCCGTGTGGGGAGAGAGGGAAGGCTTCAGGCATGGCCTCTGCAGAGAAACCTCCTCTCCCTGGTTCCCCCTCCAGCCCCTTTCGGAGCTGGTGCAGATTTCTGTGCCTCCCCCTCTCCTCAAATCCAGATTTTTCCTGCTCCCAGCCCCTGGCCCGGCCTCAGCCCAGAGCCCCCTGACCCTGCTCTCGCTGTCCCCAGCCGGGTGCCATGGCCCTGACCCTGGGGCTGCTGCTGGCCCTGCTGGGCTGCGCCGCGGCGCCGGATCCTGCCCTGGAGGAGGCCTGGGAAGGGTGGAAGAGTCTCTATGCCAAGGAATATCCAGGGGTAGGTCCTGCTCCCCACAGCCCTCCCAACACGTGCTGGGTCCTGCTCCAGGGGGTCTTGTCCATGTGCGCCCACCCCACCCTGTCCCCCCTTGATCCAGGGGCCATTCCTGATCCTTCTGATCCTCTGGCAGGAGGCCGAGGCCACCCGCAGGGAGATCTGGGAGCAGAACCTGCGCCACATCCAGCAGCACAACCAGGAGGAGTCGCAGGGGAAGCACAGCTACCGCCTGGCCATGAACCACTTTGGGGACCTGGTACCTGCTGCCACCTTCCCTGGGGACCCTCAGAGCACCCAGAGCTTGATCCAGGGGATCAGGGACATCTTGATGCTCACAGGGCTTGATCCAGGGAGTGCCAGCTCCCAGCCCACTCCTGGGGCTGGGCTGCTTCCTGGAGGTTGGGGGTACCCTTGGCATCACACGAGTTTTCCCTTGGTGACCTGCAGACGAACCAGGAGTTTAATGAGCTCATGAGTGGCTACATCCCGGCAAAGAGGGAGGAGCCAGCACCACTATTCCGAGCCTCGGCAGCCCTGAAGGCCCCAGCAAAGGTGGACTGGAGGGCCAAGGGCTACGTGACACCCGTGAAATCCCAGGTGGGCACGGGGTGGGAGCCCAGCCAGGGCTGGGGGATCTGGGCAGCAGAACTGAGCAGCAGCAGCAGCAGCTGCAGCTCTGAGCTGCTCCCAGAGTCCTGGCTGCTGATTCTGTAGCTGAGAGCAGCACCAGGGGCTCAGAGCATCCCTCTGGTGGGCCTGGGGGCGAGGCCGTGACCCCCTGCTGCCCCCACCTCCCCCAGGGCGACTGCGGGTCCTGCTGGGCGTTCAGTGCCACGGGGGCCCTGGAGGGGCTCATGTTCAGGCGGACGGGCAAGTTGGTGGCGCTGAGCGAGCAGAACCTCATCGACTGCACCCAGAAGCTGGGCAACAAGGGCTGCAGAGGCGGCCACATGCAGCCGGCCTTCCAGTACGTGCGGAACAACGGCGGCCTCAACTCGGAGCGTTCCTACCCCTACCAGGGCACTGTAAGGGACAGCAGGTGACCCCGGGATGTGCCACAGCACTGCTGGTGTCCCAGCCCTGGTGACACTTTCCCTCTCCCAGGACAACTCCAGCTGCCGATACAACCCCCGCGACAAGGCCGCCATCTGCTCCGGCTTCAGGATGGTGCCCCAGGGCAACGAGGTGGCCCTGAAGCACGCAGTGGCAATCAATGGCCCCGTGTCAGTGGCAGTGGACGCCAGAAGCCGGAATTTCCAATTCTACAGCTCAGGTACTGTCTCCTTTTGGTGGGTAAGCTGAGGCAGGGCCACCTCGCTGCAGGCCTGGGCTGCTGAGCCCTTGTTGAGCCTCTTGCCCAGGGCACCCAGCCGCAGGCAATCGGTAGCACCACCTGGAAATGGGGCCAGGGCCAGCCCCCAGCTCACCCTAGCTCTGCTCCCCCCAGGCATCTTCACTTGCCCATTTGGCCAGCAGAACGTGAACCACGCCATGCTGCTCGTGGGCTACGACACGGCCTCAGTGGGCAAGTACAAAGTGAGCTACTGGATCCTAAAGAACAGGTGAGGGCTGAGGGGGTTCCCCCGAACCTGCTGCCCCCCTGGTCCCCATCCTCATGGATGTGCTCATGGAGGTGCTGCTCCTGTCTCTGCCTGCAGCTGGTCGGAGTGCTGGGGCGCGAAGGGCTACATGTTCCTGCGGAAGGACACCGGAAACCAGTGCGGGGTGGCCAGCGATGCCAGCTACCCGCTGCCCTGAGCCAGGACAGCTCTCCCTCCCTCCCACCCTGCCTGCAAAGCCACAGCTGCTTCCTTCTGGAAACGGGCTTTTGTTCCTGTGCAGCAAGAAGCAATTAAAAGTGCCATGTTAATTGGCTGGTGCAACCAGGTCCTTGTCATAGAACCGTGGCATCGCGGAAGGGGCTGGGTCGGATGGGACCTTAAAGCCCATCTTGTTCCCGGACACTTTTCAGGCTGCTCCAACCCCATCCAGCCTGGATGCTCCCTCTCGCCGTGCTCAGCATTCTCCAGGCCTTCCCTCCCGGCTCGGCCATCCCGCTCTCCTTTGTCCCCGAGGTCCCCGCAGCCCCTTGTCCTCATGGTCGCCTGTCCCAATGGCACCTTATCCTCGTGGTCCCTTTGTCCCCTGACCACAGGGCCTCTTGTCCCCGAGGCTCCCTTGTCCCTCTGTCCCTCAGTCCCTTGTCCCTGCTGTCCCTTGATGTCCCCGTGTCCTCCGGTCCCTCCGCGCTTCCCGCGGGTTTGGCCCGCCCGGGCTCCT
>NW_008239756.1:701834-709497 GCF_000691975.1 Corvus brachyrhynchos | reverse complement strand
CGAGGGAGGGCGGGGCGCCCGGGTGGGGGGTCCCCGGGGACAGAGGGGTCCCCAAAGGGGGCTGCAAAGGCGGGGGGACCCGGAGAGAACGGGGGGACTCAGGGAGGGACGGAGCCTCCACTGAGAAGGGGGTCCTCGAGGGGAAGGAGTCCCCAAGTGGGGTTGTCCAGCAGAAGGGGGTCCCCAGGGCAAGTAGATCCCCAAGGTGGGACGGTGTCTGTAGAGAGGAGAGCCCCAGGAATGGAGACGTGACATGGATAACGGGACCCCAGGAGAAGGGGGGTTCCGAAGGGATGAGGTATGCCGAGGGCAGGGGGGTCTTAAAGAAAGAAGGGTCCTCATGGGAAGGCGGCTCAGAACGGGAAGGGCCCCAGTGGGGAAGGGGCTGGGGGTCCCTCACCCCAGCACTCTGGGCAGGAGGAAATGGCCTCAGGTGGTGCCAGGGGAGGTTTAGGCTGGGTATTGGGGAAAATTCTTGATGGAAAGGGAGGTCAGGCACTGGCACAGGGGCGGAATCCCGATCCCTGGAGAGTTAAAGCCGTGTGGATGTGGCACTTGGGGACATGGGGCAGTGGTGGCCTTGGCAGTGCTGGGGAACAGTTGGACTTGATGGTCTTGGAGGGCTTTTCCAACCTCAGCAATTCCTCGATTCTATGGAAGAACAGCTCGTGCTGAAGCGAGGCTGCTCCTGTTCCTCTCTCCTGGCAGGGGGACTACGGCTGCACCTTCACCTACTCGGCCCAGGGCGGCACAAACGAGGTGAGCTGGGCTAGCCCCGGGCACGTCCTGGTCCTGTTGGAATCGGCTCCTTTTTTGTAGCCTAAAAGGAAACGAGACTGGTGACTGTTTTGTGGAAGAGCACAATTGTAACTGTGGCGAGGAGGGAGCAGAAGGGGCCGCCGGCGAGTGCTGGGTGGTTGTGTTGGGTTATTTTGGAGCTCCTGCTGCAGCTGGAGGGGAGGGATTGGCCTCGGAGGGTTTTCCCCACGCTGACTCTGGATCTCCCCTGTGCAGCAATGGCAGATGAACGTTGGAGTCAGCGAGGACAGCGGGCTCTTCTCCTGCTCCATCTGGAGGTGTGTCCTGAGCAAAACCACCACGGCTGGGTGGATGTGGGGAAGGCATAAGGACCCTGCTTCCCAGGTGGACTTGCATCTCTGCAGGGAGGATTTCCCTCTCCCAGGGATGCTGTGGCTCTGGGGGCTTTTCGTGCAGCTTTTGGTTTATCAATTCTGTGCTCCCCTCTTCCCCGCGCTGCACAAAAGCTACAGGAGATCCAGAGGTGCCTGTGGGGGGAGGGAGGGAGGGAAGGAGCCAGGAATCCTTCACTCCTCTGCACCTCCACCCTCTGTGCTGCTGACAAAGGCTCTGCTTTCTTCTTTCAGGCCCCAAGGAAAGTCTTATCTCTTCTTTACCCAGTTTAAAGCTGAAGTGAAAGGAGCCAAGATAGAGTATGCCATGGCTTATGTAAGTCCCAGCTGATCCCGGGGAAGCAGGAGTGTGGGAGGCTGCTATAAAACATGAATTAGATGTGGAAAACATTTATTAGACATCTGTGCCATAAAATGTGCTCCATCATGTCCCTAATTAGAGACTGGTGGCAGGCAGGAGAGGGGCTGCAGGTGGGCAGCCTGCTCTGCTGTGTTCCTGCCCTCTCAGTCCCAGGGATTTGCTGGGAGGGGGCTCCAAAGGCATCAGGGCACAGAAGGAGTCTTGGATTGCCTCAACAAATTGCAGGTGACAAAGCAAACCAAACCTCGGCTGGTGTTTTTGTCTGGCTCATTCTTCCATTTCCCAGTTTCCAGGGGTGAGGCTTTCACTCACACGAGTCCACAGTTTAATAGGAAATGGAAAAACAGATGGAGATTTTCCTTCACTTTTCCTTTGTGCGCTTAGTTCTTTCACTGCGCATAAATCACAGACCTGTTCGTTCTCACTGTTGTTTGGTTGGTTGAAGTGCTGTGACTCCTTGGCTTGCCTCAGCCTCTTACACCTCCTTCCTTCCTGTTTCAGTCTCAGGCTGCTGTGGGTGCCCAGAGCGACATCCCCTTGAAACAGGAAGAATTTGAAATCACTGAAACAACAGGTCTGTGCTGGAGAGAGCTGCGAGAGAGGGGCTGGTGTGGGACACAGGCCAGTGGCCAGTTTAGGCTCAAATACTGGTGCCAGTGCCATGGAGCCAGGGGTACAGTGCTCTCAGTCCACCACTGGCAGCCAGATTTTGTGGGTCCCATCCCAGTTAAATTCCAAGGGGGAAGGAGGGGTTTCTCCCCCAGCCTGGCGTGTGCAGGAGCGGGAAGAGCAATGCCTGGCACCCTGGAAAGGGCCCAGCGGGGCTGTTTTGTTCCTGCTTTCCCATCTGCTGATCCTGGGCTTTTCTCTCTTCTCCCCAGTGTCTCACAGGGAAGGCAAGTTCCGTTTCGAGCTGTCCAAACTCATGATTGTGGCAAAAACCCCCCGTGACGAGCTGTGACCCCGAGGCCGGCCCCGGGCAGGGGGCTTGGCCGGACCAGCGTGGCAGTGAAGGGATTTCCTGGTTACCCGCGGGGTTTTTCTTTTGGTTGGCCGAACCTTTTATGTTTTCCATACTGAAATGTGCTGGGGACCGACACGAGTGGGGCGTGGAGGCGTGAGGACAGATTTGTTGTGTCTTGTGTCAGAGTAACACCGTGCTTTGCAGCTGGAAACCTCCCGGGAGGCTCCCGATCCTCCTGTGCCCCTTCCTGCTTGGCAGAGCTGCCGAGCACGAAAAGCTCCCGAGGAAAGGGGCTCCTTATCTGCTTCGCCGGGAAGAGCAAGGCAGGGAGATAAGTGGCTGGATTTAAGCAGGGCTTGCTAAAGGGAAGTTGTTAACTCTGTAGTCTCTGGAGGGGAGATGGGATTTCTCTCTCCAGCAGCGTGACAGGAGGAAATAATTAATTTAGGGGGAGGAAGGGAGGGAGTTGGCCAAAGCTCTGATTCCGTGGCGAGTGTGTGGCTGGAGTGGATCCAGAGCTGGGCTGGGATAGCTTGGATGGGGGGAAGGCAGAGCAGCTTACTCTGACACAACCAGGAATCAATCCAAGCAACACTTCCACGTCTCAGCACAACCACGGGACTATTTTATACCTACAGAAAAGTGATTTTTTTCTTATCCAGAGTAATAACAGGGAATATGCAATTCCTTTCCTGTGTAAATACAGCACAAATAAAGAAATAAAGCATCATGCTCTGGCCTGAAGTTGCTCTGCTCTGTCCCTCCTTCCCTCTCCAGCTGGATGGACCTTTGTTGCTGCTTGGCCAGGACGAGTTGAGGTGTCCCACAGGAATTTGGGGCCTGCAGAGGGTTTAGGGGGGTTCTTGCAGCTGACACAGACACAGATTTTGGGAATAGTGAAGCATTTCTGGCTGGGCATCCTTCGGCCCCATGCCACCACACCTGCCTGGGATTCCCAGCTCCTCTCCAGCACGCTCCTGACAGGGACACACCAGCCCAGGGGAGACAGGAGTTGTTCTCAAAGGCCACTGGCCCCTGCCCTCCTGAGGGACCAGCACCTCCTGGGCTCCTGGCCGTGTTCTCCACAGCCCCCTGTGAATGAGCTTCGCCCCCACCCCAAGCTGTGTCACACAAATCTCTGTGACAGCTGGAGCCAGGCCTGTGAAACGACAGAGATAGGGCCTTTGTGTCTTTTATTTAATCTTCTAAGGCTCAGAGTTATCAGTGCCAGCGGTGGAAAGGGAGCAGCGAGCGGGAGCCGCCCGTGCCTGGAGACATCCATGGAACAGGAGGCACAAGAAGGTCACGGAGATAAGGCCAGCTGCAACTGTGGTGTCTGGGATGCTAAAAGGGCAAATTTTCAGTGCTCAGAGCCCAGCTCAGCGTGCTGGGAGCGGCCGGAGCATCCCCGCTCCGAGAGCAGACGCTGTTCCAGGCTGTCCCCTGTGACTCTGGAGTCACCCCCTGCTTCCTGCTGCCAGGGCTCTGCTTTTGGGCTCCTGCTGAGCAGGGAGGGGATGCAGGGGTGCAGAGGAGCACACGTGGGTGTCTGTTGGGAGCGGGATCTCACAAAATCATGGAATGGTTGGGCTTTGGAGAGACCTTAAAGCTCATCCAGTCCCACCCTGCCATGGCAGGGACACCTTCCACTATCCCAGATTGCTCCAAGCCCCCTCCAGCCTGGCCTTGGACACTTCCAGAGATGGGGCAACCTCTGCCAGGGCCTCCCCACCCTCACAGGGAACAATTCCTTCCCAATAACCCATCTACCCCTGCCCTCTGGCAGTGGGAAGCCATTTCCCCTTGTCCCTGCAAAGCCAGGAGCTGCTGGGCCATTGAGCAGGGACAGCACAACCAGCAGCAATGCCAGGGCACAGAGAGCCATCACCAGCTGGGGACAAACCCAGCTGTCCCAGGGCTCATTTTGTCACTGTCACCACCGCTGGAACAACTGCACGGAGCTCCCAGGCCACACGGGTGAGTTTATTTAAATAACTCATCAGGGCTACAGAGTTTGCTAAAAATGAACAACCATCACTCAGTCAAGGGCATGGAAAAGGGATGAAATCCCAGGGGCAGCTTTGGATAACCACCGAGGACAGCGCTGGAGCTGCCAGGTGGCACCGGCTGCTGGAGGCCCGTGGGGAGTTGGGTGTTGGGTGGTTCCCAGGGTCCAGGGAAGGAGCAGCTCCCCCCAGCTCCCTCCCTGCCCTCACCCAGGTGAGGAGGGACCCTCCTGGTCACAAGGACTTGTCTTTGAGGACACTAAAGTACACACAGAAGCACCTTCCTGCCCGGGCAGCACAAGTCTGGACCATGATTTGCTCCCACCATGCTGTGGAGCTGCTGGAAGAAAACCGGAGTTCCACAACCCTCCAGCTACGGGGTCTCAGAACTGTTCACCCCAACAACGTCCCACCTCCTCAGAGACACCTCGGAGGTGCTTCACAGCACAAGTCTTTGGTTTCCCCCCAGAGGGTTACAACCGAGTTCAAGGCAAAGAGTCCAAATCCTTGGACTCTCAGCTAAAGGCACTTGGTGGGCAAAGGAAATCAAACTGTACAGCAGGGGCCCAAAATCCCAGGATGCCCTGGAGAGGGCTCAACCCAGCGCAGGGAGGGCTTTGCAGACCCTGGGCAAGGGGGAGACAAAGTCAAGAGGTTCAGTCTTTTGTAGAAACGAGGAGAACACAAGTGAGCACTGCAGAGGGGAGGAGGGGACGAGCCCGGTGAAGGTCAAAGCAGACACCGCATCTTCGGCCTCGCGGGAGGCAGAGTCTGGCTGCCAAGAGCCCGCCTGGGCCAGCCTCAGATGTTGTCCTCCTCCAGCATCTTGTTGACCCCTTCGCAGATCCTCTTGAGGTGGGTGCGGTAGGGCTCGGCCGGGCCGTACAGAGCCGACAGGAACTCGTAGTCCGCAAAGTGGTTGAAGACGTGGTTGATGCGCGAGTGGGACTTGGCCGTCAGGTGCCCGTTGACAGCCTGGTGCAGCAGGTCCCGGCACTCGGTGAGGACGCTGGACATGACCCTGCGGTCGAAGGTGAAGTCTATCTGGTGGAAGCTGACGGCCGTCATGGCCAAGGTGTGAACCTTCTTGCGGAAGCGCTCCATGACCAGCAGCTCCTCGGAGCTGAACTGCCCATTGCGGTAGAGAACCCCCAGCTTCATCACGATCTTGATGAGGTTTTTGATGATCTTCTGGGCCTCTTTGCGGTTGTGGGTGTACTCCTTGGTGGCGCGGTACAGCTCGTCCAGGATCTCGCTGCTGGTGTCATCGATGAAGACGTTGGCGATGGTCTTGGTGGCCATTTTGCTCAGGAGCTTCTTCTGGGCCTGCAGGGCCAAGTTCTTGGTGCTGAAGGTGTCCATCTCTGCAGGGGAAGAGGCACACACAGATCAGCCCCTGCTCTGCATCTGTCCCCATCTCACCTGGGCTACTGGAGTGTCCCTGTCCATGCCAGGGGGTGCAGCTGGATGAGCTCTAAGGTCCCTTCCCACCCAACCCATTCCATGATTCTGTGATTCCTCACCTCCCCACGCAGCCTTTTGGCAGGAGAAAGAGCATCTCCAGCCAATGGCGAGACCGAGGGAGCTCCTGGGTGCCAGGGCAGGTGAGAGCTGAGCTCACCCCCCAGGTGTGGATGGTGGGAACAGTAACAGGGCGTTCCCACCTTCCTTTTCCCAGACTCTGTGGAGAGGTCACAGTGAGCGAGGTGCCCCTACCTGAGCACCACCCGTGACCCTCCATCCCGGTCTCCCTCCTGCGACCAACACCTCCCTGCTCCTGGTGCAGGAAGGACTCTTGCCCCATCATCTTAACATTTTTCCTTCCTTAAAACCTGACTCATTTCCTGCAGGGTGAGCTGGGGACAGCGCAGGTGGCAGCTGAGTCACCCCCCGATGCCATGTGCCGCATCCACCCCGGTGCTGGCCGCGGCCAGAGCGGCACAGCCGGTTTGCAGCACCCAGCAATCGGCGTGGGAGCCCTTTTCCCTGGCACTGCTCACCCACACGAGCTCGGACTTGTTCTGCTGCCGCCTCAACCTCCTCTGGAGCCAGCACCGCACGGAGGTGAATAATTCACCCAGACAGGAACCTCAACTACAGCCCGACTCCCACATCCCAGCGGGACCAAATCCATCACCTCGGGCAGAGCACGGCTTTAAAATCTGCTGTGAACGATTAAAATGCCGCCGACCCTGGAGATGCATCTTGGCCTGGGAAACCGCAGAGCTACAAATCACAGGGAGGGGAGAACAGCGGGAAAACAGCGGGGATGGATGGGCAGAGCTGGGAGCTGCTTATGCAAGAGCCTGCACATGGCATGGACAGCCCGGCAGAGCGGGAGGGGATGGGATCAGCCTATAAATACATCCCAGGGAACGGAGAGGAGATATTTCAGCTAAAGGATGCTGCCGCTGTGAGGATGGATGGGGATAAATTGCTCATGGATAGGGAGCAGGTTTAGATTGGATGTTAGGAAGGAATCCTTCCCTGAGAGGGAGGTGAGGCCCTGGCACAGGGTGCCCAGAGAAGCTGTGGCTGCCCCATCCCTGGAAGTGTCCCAGGAGCACCCTGGGATAGTGGAAGGTATCCCTGCCCATGGCAGGGGTGGGATGAGATGAGCTTTTGGTCTTTTTCCAACCCAAACCATTCCACAACTCTGGGATTCTATCACAGAACCGAGTCTGTCCCCATCACATGCAGCTCTGTCACTCCCCCCAGCCAAGCTGCCAGTCCCAGACCCCTCCAGGGACCTCCAGTCCTGCTCCTGCCACTCTGGAGCACACACCAGGCTCTCAGGAGCAAATCCCAGCTCCTCATGGACCCCCTGGTGTGGCCAAGGCTCCATCTCACCCAGCCAGTCGTGCCAGGTCGATGGTGCTGAGCCCCGGCTCCCTGGGCATCTCCCAGCCACCAGCTCCCAAACCCAAGGGCAGCCAAGGCTCCGTGGGGACGTGAATTCAGAGCAGTAATGGAGCTGTTGTCCCCGGTGCTGTGGGAGCCGCCGTCTGCAGCGTTATTTACAGCCCTTTGGAAAAACACGGAGGTTTGGAAGCATTTCCTTCGATGGGAAAACATTGATTTTTGCCAGCCTGAGCCTCGAGCTGAGGCTCTCGCACTTAATAAGACAAAAATGACAACGCAGAGCCTGGTGACAGCTGGGCAGGTCGGGCTTGTGGAATGC
>NW_008239756.1:699812-701794 GCF_000691975.1 Corvus brachyrhynchos | reverse complement strand
TGGGCAGGATGGGCAGAGGCAGCTCCATCTCCTGTGCCTTGGCTGTGAGGGGACTCGCTTTGCCCGTGCCAGGCATCCTGTCCGGAAGGAGCAGGGCTTTGCTGTGGTGTTGACAGCCTGGAAGTCCCCGCCCTCGCGGTTGTGGGGTGCCCTGGGAACGGTGCCTGGATAAATAGGAATTCCCACACCCGAGCTCTCCCTTGGGTGACCAGCAAGTGCAAACTCCACCTCCAGACCACATGAAAAATAGGAAGTGCCAAGTCCTGCGAGCTGCCCACAGCTCCCAAATGCCAGCTGGAATCATGGCTCAACCCTCTGCTCCCCACACCGAATAACACCCGGCTGCTCACAGCCCTCCCCTGCTCCGGGATGAAGAGCATCGGTCCAGGGGGGAAACTGAGGCACTAAGCCATTATAGGGGGGTCTAGGGACCCCATAAGTGGTATAGGCAGGTATAGGGATCCCAAAAATGCAACCAGCTCCCTCTCCAGTGCCCAGGGATGGTTTTACAGGTCACTCCCTGCAAACCCCAAGGAAACCCAGGCTCACCTCCCGCTGGCTCCGGCTGCACCGGGATGGTTCCCCCGGCACCCTCTGCACCACACTCGGCTCACCAGGACCTGCTGACTCAGCACCAACAGGACATTTCACCGGAATGAGCCGTTTTCCTGCTGGGAAAGGCCCCACGACCCCATTGTTCACGAGGGGCTGCTATCGGCGCGCGGAAGAGTCAAGCCTTGCCCCACCAGCCAACTGGAGCTCGAAATAACCCACTGCGCTTCCTTCCTGTCACTGAAGTTTCCAGCCCGGCTCAGGGCTTGGGCTCCCCCCCACCCCCTTCTTCTTTTTAATGAAAACGCCCTAAAAAACAGCTTCTTCTTCTTCTGAAGTGGAGCAGCTGAGTGTTGCTGTCACCAAGTTCCTCCCTGCTCCGGAAGAGCACGGCGGGGCTGCGGTCCCAACAGTGGCTTTGGGGACAGGTACAGCCCTTTGTTGGAGGGTTTCCACCCAATTTGGAGGTTTCGGGGCAGTCTTGCAGCCCTGAGCAGTGGTGTGAGGGGTGGGGTGTCCTGGGTGAGGACACAGAGGGTGTCCCTGCCACAGGATGGATGTGGTCCCCTGGGAACCAACACGTGCCGTGCCCATCTCTGGTTTGGCGTTCACCCTGCTGGGCTAGCACCTCACCCAACACCCAGCTGTGACCTGATTTCCTCGGGATCCCCAAAAAACCTCCCCCACACCACTGAGGGCACAAGCATCACTGAAAGCTCCTGTCTGAGGGGGGAACAGGAGACCCTGTCACCCTGTGGTCACCTGGTGCCGGTGGCACCACAGCAGAGCTGCCAAGTGAGCACCGTCCAGAGCTCCTTTATGGAGAGGGGCCAAATGCAGCAGTGACATCATCTCAATTATCATTTCCACCTGCCCCAAAGATCACTCTCCCTGCCTGTCCCTTTCACCTGGTTCCCACCAGCAGCTCCGTGGGCTTGGTCCCCCCAGCCCCCCCAGTTCCCTTGGCAGCGGGTGAATATTTCATGCAGGAAAGGAAAAGTACGTAAATAATTCATGGAGCAGCAAGGAGGGGGAGGCTCCACAAAGCTCCAGCTCAGAGCAGAGGCACCTCTGTCTCCTCTTCCTCCTCCTCTCCCTCCTCCACCTTCCCACCACGATCACAGTAACTTGGATTGTCTTGCTACAAGTTTCCTCCAGCATCGTTTCCCAACAGGATAAACATTGAAGAGTGGCGATCTCCCTGGTTTTCCCCTCCGTCCCACATGCTGTTCCCTCCCACTGCTCTGGAAAACACCCCTGCTCTGCACCTCAGCATTCCCCGTGCCCCCGAATCCTTGGGTGGATGGGATCCCACTGCTCTGCCCTCCATCCCCCGGCATCGCTTTCCCCCATGCTCCAACCCCTATTAATTAATTAAACCCTCCTGGATTACAGGAGCTGGGCCGGAGCGCCGGGCAGTCGGAGAGCCC
>NW_008239756.1:698030-699464 GCF_000691975.1 Corvus brachyrhynchos | reverse complement strand
AGGATCTGAGCTCCTCCATCCCAAAATCTCCTTCCCGCGGGTGCCCTTCCTGGGGCTGCAAATGCACCCACGGGAAGGAGATGGTTTTTTGTTTTGCCTGGGAATGCTGATCCACCCTGGCAGCTCCAACGTGTCTGTGCAAGGAGCTGAGCGGCCCATCCGAGGGGGCTCCAGCGATGCCAACCCTGGGCGTGGGTGGGGAATCCCGCCAGTGCTTCCCGTGGGAATGGGATCCTGGGATCCACATGGAGGGGTGCTCTGGCACAGGGCAGGGGGTCATCCTGGGGGGCTGATTTGAGGACCTGGCAATCCCAGGAATTCCCCCTGGGATTACTGCGCCCCAGGGGGGAGGCAGCTGCCAAACTGGGGAGGAGGAGGAGGAGGAGGAGGAGGAATGGAGGTTATTTTAAGGAGAGAAGGAGGAGGAAGAGGAGAGGGTGAGGGGTTATTTTATGGAGAGAAGGAGGAAGAGGAGGAGCGTGGGTGATTATTTTATGGAGAGGAGGAGGAAGAGGAGGAGGAGGAGGAAGGGGGGGTTATTTTGGAGCATCTGTCTCGCCTTCCATTTCCTCCTTTTCTTTCTCCAGCTGCCACCAAGCTGCTCTCTCTGGCAGCAACTTCCTTTCTCCTTTGCTTGGAGCAGACGGAGACTTATGGGGAAGTAGAAAACAGAGGCTGGGAGGGGGGAAACTGAGGCCAAGCCACCATCCGTCCGTCTGTCCGGCCTGCGGCGGGGGCCAGGGCGCACCACATGCTTCCTGCCCCGGGATCAGGAGGACAAAGTCGCTCAGGGAGGGAGGAAAACTCCACGGGACAATTCGGATCCGATACTGGGCTTGGGGTCAGCAAAGAATGGCCTCAAATGGCCCAAATCCTTCCCTGCTCCAGGGGAAGATTAGTCAGAATTGGGAAGTTTTACACCCAGCTCCTGCCCCGGGTGGGATCTGGCCTCTCCGAAGGGATTAGTCTTTCCAGGAATCGAGGAATTTCATCCTCTGGAGCACGGGAGTGGGAGGAGGGACGGGCGATGCCCGAAGCCAAGTGCTGCCATGGGGCACCCGGCCCTGCCCCGGCACGTGGGTCCGTGACAGCCCCACGGGGATGGCTCCGGCGCCTCCTCCCAGCTCCCGTTATCCAGCACCCACCGGACCCAGCGCTGTTTCCAGCCCCCTCGGGTTTCCCTTGAATTTGGGGGAAAATCGCCCTTTCCCCGTGTTTTATCCACCTGGGAAAGCTGAGGCACATCCTGGGGCTGCCGGGAGCAGCTCCGGGCTCTGCCCACCCCGCAGCTCCCGCCCCTCGCGGCTCCCCGAGCCCTCCTTTCCCCCGGGGCTCCCCAGGGCCGGAGGCTGGGTGGGGCCGTCGGTGCCCGGTGACACCGGGGAGGGGGGACACACGCGGATGATTCCCGGGGGGGGGGCGGAGAGGCGTGGC
>NW_008239756.1:692285-696958 GCF_000691975.1 Corvus brachyrhynchos | reverse complement strand
GTCGGTTCATCCTGGTGCTGGGGACCCCCCGACATCCCACAGAGATTCCGAGCTCCCCAGCATCGGGAATCTTGGAACATCCCTCCTCTTCCTCCTCCTCCAGGGGGTAGATGCCACGGCACCGGATCCTAATTCCCAAAGGTGGCATTAAACAGATTAAAGGTGGGATTTAGAGCGGATTAAAGTCCGGATTAACGGGAGCCTTGACTTGAGTCTTGGTCTCATGCAGCGGCTGGGAAAAAAACCCCAGAGCCTCGCCAGCACCCCCGGCCCTGCTGTCCCCACCCCACGACAGTCCCCGACACCGCAGGGACATCGCCCCCACTCCCACTATTCCCGAGGATTTGCTCTGGTCCCACGTCGTGCCAGAACAACCGGAGCAGCTGTTGCCGCTCTTTTTTTAACCTGCCCGGCATAAATCACCCTCTGGGCTCGTCCGGTCCCGGAGGCCACCAGGAGGCCGGTCCTGCGTCCCATCACTGCCCTGTTCTGCATCCCCACCGCTGCCCTGCCCCATGTCCCCACTGCTGTCCTGTGTCGGAGTCACTTCCCCATCCCCTGTCCCCATTCCTGCCCTGTTCTGCACCCCCGTCACTGTCCCATCCCACATCCCCATCGCTGGGACATCCCTGCAGCTTTTTCACCTCTCTCAGGCTGTTTCTGGAGGTTCGTCGGAGGGTGATGGGATGGGGTGGGCATGTGGGGGGCACCCTGCACCCCCCAGTGCCTTCCCGTGTGCCCAAAACCCAGATCACCCAATTCCCGTCTCCGGAAGAACCTCAGAGATGTCCCCATGTCTCGCAGAGCTCTGCACCTCACTCCAACCCCGAAGCAGCGGCTGGGGGGTGCTTGGCTGGGATCACACAGCGGGGAGACCCCACAAATCCCTGTCCCTGCCTGAAGGGCGCTGCCGGGTGGATGGAGCAGCCACTGCGGAGCAGCAGGGATGGGAGCTGGCGCCGCATGGAAACAGGGAATAAAAAAGAGAAGCAGCAGGATCTGGTCCAGCTCCGAGCGGCCTCTCCTCCCCGTCCCTCCTCTCCTTTCAGGGAAATGAAATGGGGCTTTGCAGCGGCTCCTCTCCCGCCCGCTGAGCATCGCCCGTCCTCGGGGAGGCTGCACGGCTCATCCCCCTCCCTCTCTCGCGGCACATCCCACCCGGATACCCACCACAGCTCCAGCAACACCAGTCCCGGCTGCTCCCCTCCGGCCGGGTGCGGGGGGCTCCGCTGCGGGCAGGGGGAAGCATCGCCAGGGAGGCAGCGCCTGAATAATTCAGGGGAGCTCAGCGAGAGGAACGGGATCCGCTGCCCGCCGGGTCGCGGAGGGGCGCTGGGGAGGGCACGGAGCCGCTCTCTGTCCTCCCCTCAGTCCCCAGTGCCACTCTGGCAGGGCACTTCAGGGCCCGGTTCCATTAGCCTCGAGAGCAGGTTGCTGCTGGCACATCCCGGCTCCAAGAGGGCCCAACACCTCGTTTGGCTGAGCCTGTGGGTCTGGGTGTGCAGTGGACAGGACGGGGACAGGGTGTCCCCAACACCCACCTGTCCCCATGGCACATGCCAGCCCCCGGCAGCTCCTGGGACAGGGGATGGTGTCACTCCCCATAAAGCCACTATTGTCACCGGGGCCCGTGCGGGGTGGGGAAACCCCCGTGGCGGGGTGGTGGATCCCGCAAGCCCTTCCCTCTCCAGCATTTTGCATTCCCTCTGCTCCCTTCCCGCGCCGCACAGCTGTGCCTGGCCACAATGGCCCCTTCTTGCCGCGTCACCGGCGCCGGCTGCGCTCCCTCGGCCCCTTCCCCGGTGCCGAGCCACCCCGCTGGCAGCCGAGGCGGAAAAAACCATCCCAGTAAAAAAAAATCCATCCTGGCAGGCACCAGCTCCGGAGGAGAACCGTGAGCAGGGCACGCTCTCCTGACCAGTTATCCCAGTGATGCTCCAGGATTTTTAGCTGGCATTGGATGGAAGGAAAGGCACGATGGAGGTGTCAATTCGGGGTGCTGGCAGTACCCAAAGGTAGCTGGGGACACCATGGGACTGTTCTTGAGCCATGGGGACAGGCCCCAACCAACTGTGCTCCTGCTCCTCCCTCAAGACAAAGGGGTTTCCCGGGTCCCCGGCCCCACATTCCTGAGCAGAGCAGTCCCCTGACACTCCCACCCTCCCTGCTACACATCTGGCCTGGTGCCACAGCTGGAGCGGGCCCCTTCTGCCTCCGTGTGTTTGTTCACAGGGGGGGGAAGGCCGAGCCTCGTTAGTTAATTAAAGCTCGATTGAAGCTGTCAGGCACTGCCGCTCCTCGAGAGGCTGCGAGCGCTCCCGTTCTCCCGGGAAAGGGTGGAGGAGGATGCTGCGGGGGAGAGACGCACCCTGGGGAAGACGTTTCTGTGATTACCCTCCCTGGGAGGACACAAACCTCCATCCCTGGCTTGGGGACACTGTTGTGTGGCCCGACTCCTCGTCACCATGTCGCTGCCTGAGTGCGACTCACTTACCCAGGCTCATCTGAGACCTGGCTGCTTAATTTGGGGCTGGGGGCTACAGAGAGAGGGACCCCGGCATCTGAGCCGAGCCCAGCACAGAGCCCCGGGCGCGCTCCGGCTGCGCCGGCCGGACAAAAGCGAATGTAGGTTAAGCACAAAGTGCTGCGGCTGCGACACACGGAGCCCCTCGGCCCCACGGGGGGGCCGGGGGAGGCCCCCACGACTGCAATTAGCTAATTGCTCCTGTTTCCTCGCAGGGAAAGCGGGGATGCTGTTACGGCTTCCTGCTCTCTCCCCGTCTGACAAAACCGCCCTGGGGGACACCGTGCCCCCCGCCTGCCCCCCGTGCTCTGCTCAGCGATGGAGAGGTTCAGGATGGAGGGAAGGGGAGCCCCCACAAGCCTGCTGTTCCCAGCCCAGCTCGATGTGATGTCCCTGATGTCACCTGCTGGGGACAAAGGGGACGATGCTCTTAACACCGGGGATGGATCTGGCTTTCCCCCACATTTTGGGGATGTCCTGCTGCACCCCAAGGCTGCAGGATCTCTCGTGGCCGAATTCCGTCCAGCTGTTGAGTGGGAACCTGGGGTGAGTGTGGGAGCTTGTGACATCACCAGGAGCCTGAGCGACAAATGACATCATCAGAGGGGGTCCTTGTGTCACCTTGTGGGACAAAGGAACCCCCAGCCTGTTGGGCGATGGCACCATGGATGGGGGAGGAGACAGACAGGATGCTGATGACGTCATCGGCATGATCCATGACATCATCAGGTGGCAATTAATGGGGGGGCAGAGAGAGGGGCCCGAGCAGGCTGAGCTGGGGCTGCTGGATGGGGAGGAAGATGAGCAGGAGCAAGAGGAGGACGGTGGCCCCATGGAGCGATTGCCCTGGCTCGTGGCCACTGAGCCTGTCCTTGTGCTGGTGACATATTGACTGGCAATTCTTAATCAAGTGGATTAGACATCATCAGGTGGCAATTAATGGGGGGGCAGAGAGAGGGGCCCGAGCAGGCTGAGCTGGGGCTGCTGGATGGGGAGGAAGATGAGCAGGAGCAAGAGGAGGACGGTGGCCCCATGGAGCGATTGCCCTGGCTCGTGGCCACTGAGCCTGTCCTTGTGCTGGTGACATATTGACTGGCAATTCTTAATCAAGTGGATTATTAATTAGCAGCAGAGCTGGCTGGTTAGTCCTCGGCCGGGCTGGGAGCTGGTGGTTTGTGCTGACACAGCCGAGTATCGTGACAGTGTCACCCTGCCGGTACCTGCTGTGCCAGGACACCCACGCCGGCCCAGGGCATCCTGCTGCCGCTGGAAAGGGATGGATGCCATCCCTCCTGGGGCTCGGGTGGTGGCTTCACCCACTGTGCACACCGGTGACCCAAATCCTGCAAGATTTCACCCCAAAACTGGCGGGTGGCTCCACAGGAATCGCCCTGGCACAGCAGGACCGGCGGCTGGTGGGTGGGTACCCATCTGTGACGTGCCTCCGTGCCATCTGGGCCAAGCGGGAGTTGACATGCATGTCACTAGTGGTGCCACGCGTGTCCCCAGCCGTTGCCGTGGTGGTCGTGCCGCGGAGGGTGCAGGGTGCTGGAGACCAGCCCTGCACGGCGCGTCCCTGTCCCTGCCCGCGGGACGGTACCCCCGGGAGAGCACGTTCGGCCGCACGTGTGACCTTGTCCCCACTGTCACCAGCAGTCTGGGGGTTCCAGCGGGCCCTGTGGATTGGGGACAGGCGGAGGGGGCTGGGGAGCAGCTCCTTCATCCCCATCTGAGCCGACTCCAGAGCTGTTCTCGCCGCAGCTGCTGCCGCCGCCGGCTCCATCCCGCATTTCCCTGCCTGTCTCAGCCATCTGCCGAGATCCCCGCGGGCAGGGGGGTGCGGGGCTGCTCCCCACATCCCCACCCCACTGCCGAGGCACCACCGGGAGCTGGGCTCGGGGCATTTTGCTCCCCGTTTCGGTGCAGACCATTTAATTTCGGCCCTAATCCGTGCCGGGTTCGCTTCCCCGCGCGGCTGTCGGCGGCGATTTCCCAGCCCTAATTAAAGCTCGGCGCGCGTGACGGCGGTTCCCTGGGGATGCTTCCCTTGCTTCCCAGTTCCCGTCAAGATCAAGGGGATAAACCAATGTTGCCGGCAAAAGTTAACGCCGGCGGCAGGCCAGGGAAGCGGGGACAAGCCCGCAGCTTT
>NW_008239756.1:689859-691593 GCF_000691975.1 Corvus brachyrhynchos | reverse complement strand
GCACGGCTGCCTCCTGCTTAATTGCGCTGAAAGCACAACAGATGGCAGAAGGGCTTCAAGATGTTCTTTTCCAACATTTTGGGCTCCTTTGCTCGCCTTCCTCCAAAACAGCTCCAAGAGGGAGGTTGGGAAGAGCCTTGTGCGCATGGGGAGGGTTGATGACCCCGGGGACGGGTCCAGGGCCACGGTGCAGCCGGGGAATTAAAGGGAATTAAAACATTTGCCGGGCTCACACTGCTCCCCTGCTTCCCGCTGTAATCCCTGGGCCTGCTGCCCTTCCTGCCCGCACCTCCAGCACCTGCCCGCTGCTCCCAGGGGACAAAAGCCCCTTTGCCGTGTCCCCGGGGCAGCTGATGGCAGCAGCTGGGTGCTGGGGGGTCACCTCTGCACCGTGGGGGGACCTCGTGTCTTCTTCCCAGAGATCGGGGTCCTGCCACGCTCCGGTCCCAGCCCTGGCTGTCCCACCGCGGCACTGGGAGCGGCACCGGGGCGCAGCACCCACCAAGCACCCCGGGACCCCCACCCTGAGCCTTGCTGGGGCTGGGCATCGTCCTGAGTCCTGCACAAGGATTCACCCAGCAGGGCCCAGCCCCCAGCACCCATCCCCAGCACCCATGGGCCGCGCCGCTCCCCCGCCTGCCCCCGCGGCTCTCGGGGCCGAGGTGTGTTACCACGCGCCTTTGGTGAATTATTTATGAGGCAGGTGACCTCATTCATTCAGATTGATTTTCCTCCGTGTCACTCCGATTCCATCATGCTCCTGGAGCCGGCGGGCGGGCGGCACGTCAGGTGCTGAGCTGTGGGGACGGACGGGGGGCACGAGACAAAAGCCCTTTGCCAGCTCGGGAATTATTAGCATTAATAATATTATTATTAATAATTCTAGTATTTTCAGCGTCAGTACTGTTATTATTAAAATTACGATTAATTTTTTTCATTATTATTATCATTATTGATAATATTGGTATTAATATAGCTGTTACCACCCTCCTGTCCCCCCCAGGACCCCGGGCTGTGCCCACCCTGCCTTGCCCAGTGCAGACAGACCCACATCTGCCAGCGGGTGGGTGGCCCAGCGCCACCAAGGGCCATGTTGTCACCTCTGCCGGGTGTCCCCAAGCAGGAGGGCGGGAGGTGGCAGCCTGGATGCTCTCCCAGCACCTCAAGGATGTTGTTACAAACAAACCATTGGGTTAAAACTGGAGGTATTTGGGGCTATGTTTAAGTGTTCTCTGTATTCAACCAGTTGGTTGAGCTTATTAAAAAGATGTATTTTAAAAGTAACATGTATTTATTTGTGTACACACACGTCTGCAGCTCCTGCAGCCCCTTCCCAGCACTCACTGCTTGTCTGAGCTCTCCGTGCCTCAGTTTCCCTCCTGGCTGGGCAGGAGGAGCATCCCCGGGGCTGCGGGAGGAAGGCTCAGGGAGGACTCGCTGCCTCTGGGGAGCTGACGGTGGGGAAAGGCTGAGCCCAGGGATGTGACAGACCCGCACGGGAGGGGACGGAGCCGGGCTGGCGATGCCCACGGTGCTGCTGGCCTCGTGGCACGGTGGCGCTGCGGGACAGCGCCAGGGCCGTGAACTTTTGCCCTCCCAACACCCCCTGAATTCCCCAGCCGAGCATCCCCCCCCAGAGCATTCCCGGGATAAACATCCCCCTGAACGTGCATCACTCAGCCAGAGCAGCCCCCCGGCCCCGCATCCCCCCAGCCGCACACAGCCGCCACCGCC
>NW_008239756.1:689201-689784 GCF_000691975.1 Corvus brachyrhynchos | reverse complement strand
TCCTGTGCTCACCCGACAATGGGAAGCGCCCTGTCCTGCTCCCCGGGAGTGCCATTAGCCCAAATATTTGCTTCCCGTCTCCAGGGTGACAGGGTTGCCAGCGCTCACCCACATCCCTCCTTTGATCATTTTCCTCTTGATCTTCCGCGCTCCGGTTCCCGGCGCTCCTCCCCGGCGCCCTCGCCTCGTGGGGATGCGGGAGCTGGTGGCATCCGCAGGGTCCTGGAGCGGGGGTGGAGGAGCTGGGGGTGATGGAGACGGGGGGTGGGGGAGATGAAAGCAGGACTGGAAGTGATGGGGATGAAGGGAGGGAGGGGGTGGGGGTGGGGAATGAAGATGGGGGATAAGAGAGATGTTGTCATGGGGAGATGGTTGTGACCCTGGGGAGGTGGTGGTTGTGGCCTTGGGGCTTATATCAGGTGCTTGAATCTGCAACCACCATCTCGCCATGGCCACAGCCACCTCCACCCCATGGCCAACCACCTCCCCTCGTTCAAGCAGGGCAGTTCAGTGACCAGGGATTGGAGAACAGACACTCTTTGGTGGGACCACGCTCCCTCCACCGTGCTGGGACAGCAGGACC
>NW_008239756.1:685604-689176 GCF_000691975.1 Corvus brachyrhynchos | reverse complement strand
TGGGCCGGACTGATCCAGCTTCTCCCACCCCTTCCCCCTGCTCCTACACACTCTTCCTGGAACAAGTTTTTCCCAGCCCAGGGAGCCAAGCAGACCCACCAGCAGTCCAAGCCTGTTTCTATCTTTCCCAAAGCTCACCCAGGTCCAACACTGGCTCTTAGGGCGGGGGGTGGAGCCGGGAAATTTCTCCCAGAATAAGGGGAATTTTGGAGCCAGGTGGGATGAGCTCCAAAATCTCTGGAATTCGGCAGTGGCAGGAGAGGGACCAACAGCGCCGAGCTTTTCCTAAGCAGCGTTTTAAAAAAACAAAGCGAAATCTTCGCCAGAAAATGTTATTTCGATCCCTTTGGCAACCACGAGTCGTTTCAAAGTGATGCTTTGTGTTCGGAATGGGACCCAAATCTAAAGTAGCTGGGAATGGAGCCTCTGGGAAAGCTGCTGGGAGCTGGGATGGAGCCACAGCGAGGGGTGTTGGGGTTTGGCAGCCGGTGGGGCTGGATCCACGCCCCCCCGTTATCCCCGCACCGTGGGACCTCAGGGGGTGCCACCACCCCTGGTGACGAGCAGTTCCCAGTTTTCCTGTGCCTGGGCAGGTGGTCTGAGGAACCGTGGCCCTGTGGCCTTTCCCTTGCAGACCCAAACGCCTTTGCTCTGCAGCGTCCCGGCCCCACTCTCCAAATCCCCTGGGAAAAGGGCAGGATTCAGCCTCCCTTCCAGGGGGGATCCCATCATGGACCAGGAGGGACCAGGAGGGAGGAGAGAGGACATCAGAGGGAGCATCACTGCTTGGGGCCAGGAGAGACATGGCTGGAGAACGAGGAGGTTCGGAAGAACCAAAGGACCAGTGGGGACCAGAGGAACCTGGAGGGACCATTAGGGACAAGGCTTCAGGCCGAGGGGCGACGCTGTCACACGGAGCCAGCAGAGACATCATCAGAGGACCGGAGGACTGCAGGACGGACACTGTCACCAGGTGGGAGCACCCGAGGACACCGCAGCCACCGGGAAGCAGCCGCGCGGGGGCTGGGAACGGCCGGGGGAGACGTGCTCGCCCGCACTTCGCTGCATGACGGTGATTAAGTTGCTTCCCTTCGTTATGGTCCCTCGGGGAGGTGTTAACCAGCTGCTAATAAAGATGGATGGTTCTGAAGTAGCGTCTCCGGAGCCTTTGTATCCATGGAATTTCGGGAAAAGCCACCGGGGTGCCCGGAGCCACCGGGCGGACCCGCGGCACCCTCGCACCGGCGGCACCGCCGCCAACACCCGGCCCCGGTGGGGACAAATCTCCTCTGTGGGGTGACGAGCGGGACACCGGGGAGGATTTGGGGGGGGCTCGGAGGATGCCGCGAGCCGGAGCAGCCCCGGGGAGGAAAAGGGCGACCCGAAGGGCTGCGGGGGGCGGGAAAGCAGCGGGAAGAGGAGAAATCCAGCAGCAACTGCCCATTAAAATTCATGAAAGCTGTTAAAAAGCAGAGCGCAGCGCGAGCTCCCGGCTGCTGCTGACAAAGCCGGCGAGGGAGGCGGTGGTGCCAGCTCGGTGCAGTGGCAAATTTGGGGTTCAGCCCCCCTCTTCCCAAGCCGGTTTCCGGCTGGGTGACACCACAGCGGACACGGTTTCCTCAGCACCCACCCGCTGCCGGGCAGAGGTGATGGATGAGGGCACCAAACTACATCCCCCACCACGGCCACCCCTTCCCTCACAGGGGACCCCAAACTCCCTCCGCTGCCTGGAGGGTGATTTGCATCTCAGAGCTCATTTCTTTTCCTTTTTCATATATATTTTTAGCCCCCCCCCCTTCACAACCCCCCGCCCAGCTGCCTGCTAACAAGCCCCGTCGCGATTCCCTCGCCGTAATTAGCAACGTTTCTGCAGGCAAATGGCAGTCGGGAGTGGAGGTGGCATTTCCTTAATTAAAACAATTAATTAGGGTGGGGTGAGAGGGAAGATAAAACATCTTCCCCATAGAAAAGCCTCTTGGAGCTGCCGGTCCCTCGCGGTGGTGCCAGGGAAGTGGCTTCCCCAGGGTGACGGTGTCACACGTGTCCCTGTGGGTGCCCACCCTTGGGTGCTGCCTCGCCACTAGGCACCCCGGAGTGGCTCTCGGACCCTCATCCCAGCTCCTTGGCAAGCCCGGGCCGCTTGTCCCAAAATGTCCCCGTCACGGCGATGGCCGGCCCCAGCCGGAGCACCCCGGCGATGCCGATGCCGGCATCGTGCCGGCCCCGGTTCTGTGCCGGGGTATAAATATCCGTGTGTTACTTAGCGACTAATTGCACGGAGCGCAACAGCGGGGGGTGCCAGCCCCTAATGAGGATCTGGAATCAAAGCTGCTAATTACCCCTGTGCCGAGCTGCCGCATCGCTCCTGCTGGGCTCTGCCTGTCCAGCCACGCCGCACGGCTCCCACCGCATCCCGACGGCATCCCTGGCCCCAGACCCCCGTGCCAAGAGGTTTCGGGCAGGTGAGAGGCCAAATCCAAGGGTCTTCCCATTTGGATGGCCTCTCTGAGGCAGATGCCATCCCGCACCCTGGTCACATCCCTTTGGGTGACCCGGCACAGCCACACCCGAGTCAAGGACCGAGGGCTGCCGTGGGTGGGTGAATGCCCGGGCACGTACAGGAATGTCCGTGTGTCCGCGGGGGGTGTGCAGCGCCAACGTGGGACAGGGATGTTTGAAATCCAAACCTTTCCATGTGCTGGGGGAGCACCCCCCGCCAGGCCACCGGGGCCCCCCAGCAGCACCAGCTCTCCCTCGGTGGTGTTGGCCCCCCTTGCTGAACTCACCCACCCCCTGCGCTGAGCGGCACTTTTCACTGCATCCCAGAAGCTCCAACACCCCACAGGACGAGGCTCTGGCACTCCCGGCACAGGAAATTGCAGCACTGGGATAACCGCTGGCTGAGCCAGCACACCACCCTGGTCCCCAGGGCATCCCCGGTGCTGGGGTTACCCTTCCCCAGAGCACAGAATTTGGGGTACCCAGGAATATTCCCCCCGAGCTCGTCATCTTCCCGTGGCGGGGGGGATTTTTTTCCTCGTCTCTGCACACCACGTGGATGGTGGGAAGCAGGTCCCGGGTAAATACCTCCCGGCGGGTGCGTGCGGGGATGCTGCCTTCACAGGATTTACAGCTTCAAAGCCTCGGCCTCAAAGCCTGCAGATATCTTTTCATCATTTCAGCCGCGGTCTAATTACCCCGCTGGCCGCCGGCGCTGCCCGGCGCTCCCAGGTACAGCCTCTCTTAATAGCTGGGATTTATTATTTAAATGTCGTTTTTCAGCTCCTCGTTCCCTTTCCGGCTCTGAGGGTGCCTGTACCCCCCCCCTGCACCCCAAAACCTGGGCGCCCTGGTCCGCCAGCACCCGGCGTTCACGCTCTCCGCCTGCTCTGAGCCGTGACGAGTTATTAATTAACGGCGAGGTATCGTTCCCTGCTTCATCTTCGGTGTAATTAGATCGTGGGGATGCCGGGAAGCTGAGCTGGTTAACGCTTGCCGGAGGGGGATGAAGGGAACCGGAGTCATCCCGACCCAGCCGGCTCATCCCGGTGCTGCCGGATGCTCCCCAGCTG
>NW_008239756.1:683386-685463 GCF_000691975.1 Corvus brachyrhynchos | reverse complement strand
CGCTCCCGGTACCAGGCGCAGCGGCTCAGCCGCGGCGGTGGGGCCGGGGTCGATGTCGGCGGTGCCGCTTCCCCGGCTCTCCGAGGGGCCGCCCGTCCCCGCAGCCGGCACAGCCGGAGGATAATTTATGGTTTCGTATCAGTGCCGCTGATCTTGGAGCTTTTCCAGCTTCCTCTTCCCTCTCCCCACATTGCTTTTCCTCGAAAGCCGATTCCCCAGGATGGGATCCAGCTCGTCGCTGGGATATCACTGAACCCAGCATCCCTGGCCGTGTCACCCCCCGGGGACCTGGATCCCCCCTGCGATGAGCTCATGCGTGTGCTGAGCTGTGACAGGGCTCTGCAGGGCTCTGCCACCGGCTGGGCTGGTTCCTTCTCCCGCTGAAGGATGCTCCGCTGCTCCAGCCACACGGACAGGGCGGGATAACAGCATTCCCACAGCCTGGGAGCCCGCTGAGGACACGCACCCACCCGGGAGCCCGTGGGAGCGTGGGCAGCCCGGCACCCGTTTGCAGAGTGTGATTTTAAGGTGTCAAATTGCCTTTTAGTGATTAAACTGCTCTGTGGAAGCGGAGCGTGGGCATCTGGCAGGGCATCTGGGAAGGGATCTGGCCGGGGATCTGGGAAAGGATCTGGGAAGGGGGAGCTCAGCAACGGGCAATGGTGTCCCCCCACTCAGGGAAATTACCCCAGTGCCACCAGCTGGTCTGATTTTGGGGAGATTTTGGTGTTTTCTCAGTGGCTGTGGGAGCTCTTTGCAGCTGGAGGAGGGGCAGACACGGACAGGCAGAGCCCTGGGGACGGTGGTGACCAGAGGCCCCAGTAAGGGGCCAAGGCGGGTGGCACGGCCCGAGCGCCTGGTGACCACCACGGCACGGGCAGGGTTAAGGTGAGCGCTGCAGGCAGAGCCCTGCCAGGGGGATTATCCATGTCCCTCGGTGCAGGCAATTCCCTGCCTTGTCCATCGATCCCTGCGAGGTGTTAAGAGAGGCTGGAGCATCGATTGGAGCAAAGCCCAGGCTCAGCGAGGCCGAAGGCTTCCCCAGGAAGGGCTGCAGGATCCGGCCTCGGGGTCTGGAGGCCAGAGGAGGCACAGAAACCTCTTTGGGGACAAAGGATGGTGGGGTGGGGACGTGCAGGGCCATGGGAAACGCCGATGAGCCCTCGCCGCGCCTGCCAGGCGCCCGCGGCGTGCCGGCTTGGCACTTCCCCGCCACAAACCGCTCTCTGGATCGTGTCCCGGGCGCTCGCGGTGACAGACGGGGACGTTAAACAAGCCACGGGCGGATGCCCAAAGCACCCGGGCCCGCCGCTCCCGTGGCACCTGGAGGGGGGTGCGGGGGGAGCATCAGCAGCTCGTGCCATCGGGCACCGGTGTATAAATAACACCGATAAAAAAAAAAATCGGATTCCATTTTCCTGAGGAGAAAGGAAGGGCTAAAGACAAAAGAGGCCGTTTACCAACCGGCTGGTAGCCCAGGGAAAATTGCTATCCAGATAAAAAATCACAGATTAAGGAAGGAAAGAGCTGACCTTAACTCCAGTCCTTAGGCAGGGAGGAAGGGCAGGATTTTCACCATTTAATTGGGGTTTTTTAACCATTTCGGGCGGTTTGTTTGCTCTGCTTCAAAGCCACGAGAGCATCATTTTTACTCTCTGTCTGTAATAATGGCATAAATAAAGAGATTTTTTTTAAAGCGGCTTTTTTGACTCTGATTGTCCTTGAATTAATGAATTTTTTTTTGAGGAACAGAACCCCAGTTCCTGGGGGTTTGTGCTCTTGAGGAGACGACGTCAGACCTCCAGGATTGGGCTGAAAGCTGGAAAACAGCCGATGGAGGGGCCAAAAAATCCCAGCAAATGTCAGGATGGGTTCAACAGCCTGCTCCCAGTTTGTGCCATTATTTTGGGTGAAATCTTTGTGATCCCTTTGCTGAGAGGGGAACCCCCATCCCCAGGTTTGCCCCTGCAGCGGGTGTTGCCAGAGCTGCCCCGGGGGGTGGAAAATGCTTTGGCTTGGGCTGCGGGGACGGCGTTAGCCACGCTTGAGGGGAAAATCACAATCGCTGCCGGGGCCC
>NW_008239756.1:681108-683338 GCF_000691975.1 Corvus brachyrhynchos | reverse complement strand
TGTCACTGGGGAAACTGAGGCACGGGGTGGGAGTGAGGTGGCTCAGGGAAAGGGTCGGGGTTGGGAGAGACCTGAGGCATCCCCCCATCGCCACATCATGACCTCAGTGGGGGAAAAAAAACCTGCCCACCCAAAAGTCTTGACTTTGCTCCTCCTCCCCCTCGGTAGGATACAGAAATCTTGAGGATTTTATCCTCGTGAGGAGAAAGGAGGAAAGCTGAGGAGGGAGCAAGGGTGGGGGCAACTCTTCCGTTTGGCAAAGTCCCTCATCAGGGATTGGGGGGCACGGGCACCTCTGTGGGCCCCCCCCCCTACCGGCGCTGGTTCATTGCCAGAGGGAGGGAGAACTGAAAGTCTGGGGTTGGAATAAAGGAGGTTGTGAAAGTCACTGACTCCGGATGGAACCGGAGCAGGAGAGAGCTGAAAGGAGGATAAAAATAGCCCCGGCTCGGTGGGAGACTGGGGGGGATGGAGGGGACATGGGGATGGGGTGTGGAGGGGACTGGCCATGGACTGGGGGGGAACAGCTGGGCTGGGACAGACTGGGCACAGGGGAGCACATCTGGCTGGGGTAACAGTGGGAACAGCTGTTTTGGGAGCATGGGGGCAACAGCTGGATGGATGGCCCTGGGGTGACAGTGGGAACAGCTGGAATGGGGTCACGGGGGCACATCTGGATGGCAGAGCCATGGGATCCCAGGGAGAGCGGCCAGGGGGGCTGTGCAGGGCTGGAAACAGCTGGATTTGGCCTTGGGGGTACATCTGCACGGGAGAGGCCAGCGAACGTGATGGTCATGGCTGGGTGACACTGATGGGGACAAAGGGCTGTCCCAGCCGGCGTGGGGCCAAGCCGGGTCCCCGTGGGGCTCGGGGAGCTCAGCTCCCTCCCAGCCACCCCCAGAGCAGTCACGGAGGGTCCTTCTCTCTCCGGATGAATTCGATGAAGTCACCAGTCGCCTCCTGGAGCGGGGAGATGGCAGCGGGGTGGCAGGAACAAGGTCATTAAAGCAGAAAGAAAAATACATTAGAAATGTTCAACTGCTCAGTCTTGCCTGAAATGTGCTTAAATCAGCCCCGAGTAAACAATGAGACGGGATTAATGGCAATTAGTTTTCATTAGAAAGGTGGCATCACCCTCCCCTGCTCCCCAAGGGCTGCTCCGTGCCTTGTTGGGGACGGGGGGAGCTCCCAGCCGGATCCAGCCCCGGGAAGGAGGATGACCACGTCCTGCCGAGCCCCGGGCTGCGGGGAACCGCGTTATCTCCGCCGCGGCAGAGGCGCGGGGCCGGCGGCAGCCGGAGCTTCAAAGGGAACCCACAAATCCGGCACATGCAAAGCCCCAGCTGGTCCTGCAGATAAACAGGGACCGGACTGGAGTGGCCTCAGCCAGCCCTGGCAGCTGAGCCACGGGCAGCGCTTGCTCTGGGGGATGATTGGCTCGGCGGGGGTTGGGTTGGGGGTGATGTTTGGCCCTGGGGTGCTGCTCAGCACCAGGGAGCTGCTCTGCCTTGGGGTGATGCTTGACTTGGAGGTGATGCTCAGCCCCGGGATGATGCCTGAACTCAGGGTGATGCTCAGCCCTGGAGGGATGCTCAGCCCCGGGAGGTGCTCGGCCTCAGGGCAGTATTTGGGGTGACACTCAGTCTGGGCACAGCCCCAGTTTCTGCGCCCCTCTCCTCAGGCAGGAGCTTGGGGATGAGGCAGCAGAGCTCCCAGGGATGCGTCGGGAAGGGGGAGAGGACGCCATGCCTGTATCCTGCATTTTGGGGTGCTGATGGTTGGTGCTGGGTGCTGCCACCGATGCCACCAGTGACCCTCCAGGATGGGGACGCTCCGGGGGCCACCACATCCCTCTTAGCTGACACGGGTGGCCAGGTCTCAGCTCACCACCACCATCCCAAAACACCTCCTGGGCAGGAGGGGTGGAAAGAAGCCACGCTGCCTCCAGAACGGGGCAAATTCAATCATTTTTGGGGCTGGCCCAAGCGTACACCGGGGTGCACCCATTCCCGGTGGTGGCTGATCCCCGGTGCCTCACCAGCGCCTGCACACCCGGGGGGGTCCCTGTCCCCCACCCCGGGGCGCGGCCCCTGTCATTAGCACCCAGAAAATGTTGGGTTTCTGCCTGGGAAAACACAGCAGATATGTACATTAAACATCAAATTATAAAATTAACAGATTCCAACTGCGGATGATTTGCATGTGCAAATTAACTTAATTACCACTCTTC
>NW_008239756.1:680688-680898 GCF_000691975.1 Corvus brachyrhynchos | reverse complement strand
CGTGTGCGGACACACGCGTGTGCAAACACTCGCACACACGTGCAAACAGACACGCGTGCACAGGAGTGTGGGGACACAGAGGGGCTCCGCGGTGGCCATGGCTGCAGCTGGGAGAGGGAGGCACATGGGTGGACACATGGGTGGACACATGGGTGGGCACACGGATGGACACACACATGGATGGGCAAACACAAGGATGGACACACACAT
>NW_008239756.1:678312-679568 GCF_000691975.1 Corvus brachyrhynchos | reverse complement strand
CTGCGGGACTCACCCGAGCCCATCGACGCGTCCGCGACGCGCGCTATTCCCTTAAAGGTCACATAAATCCCCAAATCCGGGAATAAATCCCGATCTGGAGGCTGCGGATGGGAAGAGCCCTCCCAGGGCCGCTGTTTTCCAAACTGCCAGCCAAAATTCCTGCACGGGAGGAGCCGTGGGACCGTCACAGCCGTGGGATGTCAGGGTGACATGGGATATGAGGGTGCCAGTGGATATTAGGGTGCCATGGGGTGCTGGGCTGCTGCAGGGTGGTGGGGTATCAGGGGATATTCGGGTGCCGTGGGATATCCATGGGGTATCGGGGTGCCCCAGGATGGTGCTGTTGTTCAGCAAAACGCGTTTGGACGGTGCTTGCAGGAATCGTGGAGGAATTAATTCTGAGGAGCGTTGATTAATTAGCCATAATGAGCCCGAGTTGGGCGAGCGGAGGGCCGGGGCTGTGTGAACAGGTCAAGGGGCTCGCGGTGTCCCCTCGCTGCCCCCCTGGGGACAGTGATTCAGGCGCTGAGTCATGGCCGTGGTTTCCTTCCCCAGGAGACCCCTCTTCCGTCAGTGTCCCACCCGGGGGTGGCCGTCCCCTTCCCTGCCCTGGGAACCGGGAGGGACCGCAGGGATGCAGGAAGAGGTGAATCACGTTCCGAACCTCCTGCTCGCCAGGGTGGGCTGAGCCCTGGGCACAGCTCGGTGCGCCCATCACACCCGGACACGGTTTTACCCTGCTTTGGGGTTCTTCAGGCTGAAACAACTGGGACAACGCAACAAAACGGCCAAAGTAAGGCCGTGCTAGGCCCCCCACCCTGTGGGCCCCCCCCGGTGCCCATCCTGGCGTCCCCTGCAGCCCGGGGAGGGCGGGTTCGGGTGGGCAGCAGCCGTGGGGCGCAGAGCAACTTCTGGGTGCGAGGGGAAACTGAGGCAGGGATGGGGGGCTCACAGCGAGGGAGGAGGATCAGCTTGAGGGCCGGGACATGTTCGGCAGCAACGGAGGGGAGTCACCTTCCAGGCTGTGGCAGCGCGGGGGAATGGGGTCCCAGCCCCTCACCGGGGTGGGAAATCTGGGAAACTGAGGCAAGGGGTGGAGGGGGTCAGCCTCAGCCCCTCTTCGTGCCAGGGGCGGAGGAAATGGAGGCAGAGGATGGGGGGACTCGGTCTGAACCCCTCTTCGTGCCAAGGATGGGGGGGAAACCCGGGCAGGAGACGGGGAGATCAACCCCAGCCCCTCCCGGCACCCGGGATGG
>NW_008239756.1:675672-676279 GCF_000691975.1 Corvus brachyrhynchos | reverse complement strand
GGGGGGCAGACGCCAGGAGTGACCCCCCCGGGCGCACCCACCTCTGCTTGCCTGGGAGAGCTGGGGGTGGTGATGGCACACGTGGCCCCGCTGTGTCCCCCCCAGGACCCCCCCTCAGTCTCTTTGGGTCCCCCAGGGCCGGATCCTGGATCCTGCTCCAGGGATGCTCTGGGAGCGGGGGCAGGGGGATGGCTGAGTTCCCTGTCCCACAGACACAGCCATGGGGAAGGGTTGCATTGGTTTGGGGGTCCCCCCTGTGGGTCCCCCCCAGAAATTTGTCCCACAAAATGACTCTGAGGGCAGCTCTGGCTGGCTCAGTGTCCGTCCCGGGGTGCCAGGTCCGGGCAGGGCGATGTGTCCCCCCGTCACCCCCCACGGGTGGTGTTGGTGTCCCCGCGGGGTGCTGGGGTCACATCCCGGAGGGTCCCGGGGTGCCGAGCGCGGCCAGCGCGGCTCCAAAGCCCCTTTTGCAGCGTCCCCGGGGTGACACGGGAATTGGGTCACCGCTGTCACCGGGGCACGTGGCTGCGGTGGGGAGGTTTTGTGCATGGGGGGGCAAGAGGCGGCCCCGGGGGTCGGGTTCAGCTCTGGGGGTGCCGGGGGCAGC
>NW_008239756.1:674331-675598 GCF_000691975.1 Corvus brachyrhynchos | reverse complement strand
GAACCCCCCCGATGTTTTTGGTGCCATTCCCATAAACAAAGGGAAATCACCAGTTCAGCCCGGTGACCGCACACACGAGCCCATGTGCGCACACACGTGTGCTCCCCATGGCAGAGCTGTCCATGCTGGGGGGGCTGCAGGGACCCCCCGTGCTCCCCCCCAGACCAGGGTTCTGCTGGCTCTGCGTCCCTTCAAGCCCCACCAGGAGCCCCAAGTCTTGGGACAGGATGGTGACACCCTGCTGGGTGTCCCTGTCCCCTCGGCCCTGGCAGCCGGCTGCACCAAGCGATGGTTCGGCTCCCAGTTAAACCAGTAACTCCTGCGCTGCCACCAGTGCTTCCACACCGGTGCTGGGGCACAGCCCGGCCGCGAGGCCCTGCTCGCCAGGCACTGGAGCTGGATGCAGATCCCTGCTGCAGTGCCGGATGCGGTTTGTATCCCTAGACAAGCTGGAATATTTTTAATTAAACCTGCCAGTTTGGATGCGATTTAATTTTTCAGTGGGCTGAGCTGCGCCGGGCCCTTGGAGCATCTCCCGCGCCGGGGCCGGATCCCAGATCGTGTCGGAGGGGTTGTCCCACCGGGCGCAGACACGGTGCTGTCCAGGGTGGCTTTTCCACTCCGGTAGCTCCCGCTGTGCCAGGCCAGCGGGTCGCCACCGGCCCGGCCGGGATGGTTTCCCTGTGGTGCCGCTGTGGTGGCATCCGATGTGTTTCGGCAACATAAACAGTAGTAAAGAAAAGCAGGAGCAATCCCGGCTCCATCTGGGAGCTGCGCCTGCGGAACCTGTTGGCACCCAGCACCGCCGGCACCGCCGGATCGCCACCGGCATCGTGGGTGCTGCATCCCGGGGAGCTCCGTGGTCTCTGCTTCCCATCCCCAGGATGGTGCTGGAGGTGGAGCCGGAGCGTTGGTACCCAAAGGATGCTGCTGTACCCTCGGCAGTGCCCGGCCCCATGGCAAGTGGGACTCGATGGCCTTGGGGACCCTCCAGCTGGGCCCCAGGGGCCTCCAGGCTTTGGTGGCATCCCCCAAAAGGGGCGATGAGGGGTTGAATTCCCTGAGTGAAGCGGGAGGGAGAGGAAGAGCAGTGGGCTGGCACAGAGGAGATCCCAGAGGGGCTGCCGTGTGCTAACGGGATTTTGCTCCCTATTTAATTACAATTTTGTCAAATTAAAAAAAAAAAGGGGGGGGATAAAGAGATCCCTCTTGTCTCTTTGTGCCGGTTCCCAGCAGCCGGGTAATTAAACAGCGGCTGGGGGGGGGC
>NW_008239756.1:672937-674056 GCF_000691975.1 Corvus brachyrhynchos | reverse complement strand
GGCTGCGGGTGGGACCGTGGGGGCTGCGGGAGCCTGCAGGGTGCTGAGGTGGGGAAACTGAGGCACGGAGCAGGGACCAGAACGGGAGGGTGGCAGTGCTGGGAACAACCCCAGGGTGATGGAAGAGGATGGGATGGGATGGGATGGGGCAGTGGTGGCAGCACCCGCGCGGTCACCCCGAGGGACGGATCCAGTCCTGGTTTGCATGGTGGGAACATCGTGGGCTTTTCTCACCGCCCCATCCATCATCTCCCGCCAGGAACACTGAGATAAAGCGCCGGGAAATCAGGAAGTGTCAAGGTGGAGTTTTGGGAGGTGGGAGCTGGGATCCATCCTTGCCATGTGCCCAAAATAACCCGTCCCTGCTGTGCCCCGTCCCTCGTGCCAGCCCTGTGTGCACAGCCCTGGTCACACACGTGTGCCAGCACACGCCTCACACATATGACACCCCATGCACACACCTGCACACGTGTGACACCCCATGCACACACCTGCACACGTGTGACACCCCATGCACAGTCACACAGGTGCCACCCGGTGCCCACACACTGTCACACACAGGTGCCAGCTGGTGCCCACATTCCTGCACATGTGTGTCACCCCGTGCCTTCTGCCAGCCCCTGCACACGCACACGACAGCTGGTGCACACACACTGACACACAGAGCGACATGTGACACGTGTGACACCTGCTGTACACACACGCGACACACGGGGCACACACCCTGACACACAGAGGCACACACAGGGACACGTGTGACAGCTGCTGCACGCACCGACACCTGCACTCACACACACGGCACACGGTGACGCCCTCCGCACACGTGTGACACCCGCGCACACCCCCCCACGCACAGATGGCACCTGGCACACCTGGCAGGGCCATGCAGGGGACGGGGACACCATCCTGCCCTGAGGCTTGTGGCGCTGGCGCCTGAGAACCTGCGCGGGCAGCGATGGTGGCGGTGGGGGTGACAGTGACAGTGGCGGTGGCAGCGGTGGCCTGGTGGGTGCCGCGGGCTGCGCCGGGAGAACAAGGAACCGCTCCGAGGGCGGTGAGGCCGCTCGGACCTTCCGGCGCGGCGGCAGCGCGGAGGCGGGGCCGGGGACACAGGCCCAT
>NW_008239756.1:671192-672841 GCF_000691975.1 Corvus brachyrhynchos | reverse complement strand
CCTGGCCTGCATCCCCCATCCTGGCCTGCATCCTGCATCCCAGCCTGCATCCCAGCCTGCTTCCCCATCCTGGCCTGCATCCCCCATCCCAGCCTGCATCCCAGCCTGCATCCCATTCCACATCTTGGCCTGCATCCCATCCTGCATCCCACCCCACATCCCACCCTGTGTCCCCTAACCCAGCCTGCATCCCGTATCCCAGCCTGCATCCTCTATCCCATCCTCCCTCCCATCCTCCACCCTGCATCCCAGCCCACATCCCACTCCACATCCCACATCCCATACTCCATCTGCACATCCCACCGCACATCCTGCATCCCACTCCTCATCCCACATCCCACTCCTCATCCCACATCCCACGCTCCACCCTGTTCCCCGGCAGTCCCAGCACCCCTCCCGGCTCCCTGCATCCCACAGCTCCCGTGGGGCTCCGAGCCAGGTGCTGGGGGCTCACAGAGGTGGGGGGGTGTTGGGTGTCACCCCACGCAGCTCCCACCTGTCCCCAGCCATGACAGGGGATACTTTGGAAACGGAGAGCAGGATGGAGCAGAATGGCACTGGGAAGGAGGAGGAGGAGGAGGCCACAGGGTGAAGGCTCATGTGCTGTCACCCACAGCTCGGCACCGGAAGCCATTTGTCACCTTTGTCACCCTCTGGGCACGCCGGCAGTGGCAGGACCAGATTTGCTGGGGCTGGCTGTGGCTCCTGTCCCCTCCGGTGTCCCCATCCCCTGGTGTTCCTGGGAGGTGGGTGGCTCTGGGAGGGAAGGGGGGCACCCTGCGTGCCACCTCCAGAGCCACCCTCACCTTGGGGACAGCAGGATGCTGGGGATGGTGATGCTACAGTGACACTGCGGTGACACTGAGGTGACCTGCCATGCCCAGCCTCTCTCCGCCCCGTCGAACCCAGCAGATTTTAAATCTTATTTAACTACAAATAAGTGTTTGAAGTATCAGAATCCGAGTGGGAACTGCCGGTTCTGGGCCTGGAGAGTGGAACTGCCCCATTTTCCTGACCGGAGCAGCGTATTAGGGCTGAAAAACTGACCCGGCTGCGGGGCTGACCCCCAGTCCTGACCTCCTGCAGCCTCCCCTGGCTCCTCTGGCTCTGGGATCAGTGGGTTGTTACTGTAGGGCTGCTTTCTGAGGATTGGGCTGGGTTTGGGGTGGGTTTGGGGTGTCTGTGGGTGGTGTGGGTGTGTTCGGCAGCCTCCCATCCTGGGAATGATGGAGCTCCGTGTCCTGGGCTGTAATTGCAGGGTTCCCGCCTGCAGCCGGATGTAAACACTCCGGGTTGTTGTTGTAGGGTCTCCCGTGGGATTGAACCAGGAGCTGGTGTCCCTCTGCCTGCTCGGGGACAGGGATCCCATGGGGACAGGGATCCGCGGGGAAGGGGACACTCTGGGGAAGGGGCTCCTTGGGAGTGGGACACCCTGGGGACATGGGTTCCGTAAGGATGGGGCACCATGGTGACAGGAATCTCTGGGGACAAGGATCCCTGGGGATGGACACTGGGACTGGCAGGGCTTTGGGTGCGGGTTCCCAGGGCGGTGCCCACGCTCGGGGCAGGAACAGGGGCTTCCCCCTTCCCACGCCGGAGGGAAAATGAGGGACGAGGCCAGAGGCGGGGGGCTTGGGGGGGCAGGGCGC
>NW_008239756.1:669560-671181 GCF_000691975.1 Corvus brachyrhynchos | reverse complement strand
CAGCGGTGGGGCCATGCGGGCGCAAAAGAAGGGTGACAGGGTGAGATCGAGGGGACCCCGCCAGGGCACAGAGCCCCTGGGGTGGCACAGGACGAGGGGGGTGAGTGCTTTTGGGGACAAGGGGGGGTGACAGTCTTTGGGGGGACAGGAGGGACATGGGGGGTGTGTGTCAATAGGGACGAGTGGCTTGGGGAGACCGGCAGGACGGGAGGATCCTGTCCCGGGGGACAAGGGGGCAAAGGCTGCGAACTGGGGGACAACAGGGGACAAGGGTTGTGAATTTGGGGGTACAGGGCAGCCACATCTCTGGGGACAGGGGACGAGGGGGGTGAATTGGGGGGACGCGGAGCTCCGTCTGCGCCCCCCTCTCCCCCCCCCCCCGGGTTTATTTCGGCGTGACGCGTGATCGTCCTCGCTAGGAAACCGTCCTTAATATGCAGATGAGCCTGTATTTAATATGCAAATCCCCATGCGGCTCTGGCCGGCCACCAGCACCGCCGGCGTGCTGGAAGGGACGTGCCGGGGCACCCATGGGTGTCACCCGGGGGGTATCGAGGGGCGCCCAGCAACTGGGGCCAACCCTGGGCACCCACGGCGGGTGACAAAGCCACCCAAGGTGACCGCGGGGTGCCCACCATCCCCGGTGCCCGTGTCGGGGGTCGGACGCCCTTGGTCGCTCGCGGTGTCCTGGGGGGCTCGGACGCCTGTGTCCCCAGCCGGGGGGCGGTGGGCGATGGGGAGGGGACAAGGGACAAGGGACAGGGATCGGGGCTATAAACGGCAGCTGTAAGCGGAGCCGGGAACCGGAGCGGGAGGCCCGGGGGGACATTTGAGCTGCCGCCGGGGCCGTTGCAGCGCCAAGGTAAAGGGTGGGTGCTGTGTCCCCCCCCCGCCACGCCGGTGACCCCCCAATCCCTGTCACCCACACGGGGACCCCGCCGGTGCTGGTGTCCCCCCGTCCTCTTGGCACCTCCGCAGCTCTGGGGGTGCTGCCTGCGGCCCCTCGGGAGGGGCCGCTTGGAAAGGGGGGACCCACGGCAGGAGACAGGACAGGGACAAGGCCAGCGCGCGGTGCCAGGTGGCCGGGGTGACATTTGCTCCGTCCCCGCCGTGGGGACAGCTGCTTCCTGGCTCTGCCATCTGAACCGGCCCCGGAACGGAAACCCGGGGGGGGCTCAGCTCCCCAGCCCCGGCGGCAGCAGCAGCTGGGATTGAGGGGGTCCCCATGGCAGTGGGGGGGCACTGCTGGTGACCCCCAAACCCCTCTGTTGGCAATGGGGGTGGCACTGTGTGACCCCGCCGAGCAAGGGATGCTCTGGGCGCCGGGGGCCACATTTTGGGGGGCTGGGGGGTGTGCATGGTGTGTAAAGGCCTCCTTAGCATATCTAATTACTGATTGTTTATTGGCGTTGGGCGCCTTCTGAAGGAAATGACCCCAAAATCCGGCACTAGACCGATGGAATGGGATGTGGATATTGAGATAATACCAGGGAGGGTATTCTCAAAATGTTGTATTTTAAGGGATTTCATTGTTGGTGTCCTCTGCCTTTCCCAGTGTCCCCCCCATTCCTCAGCGTGTCCCCCCTCCCAGTGTCCCCCCTTTCCCACTGCCCCCCCTATT
>NW_008239756.1:667387-667986 GCF_000691975.1 Corvus brachyrhynchos | reverse complement strand
CGCACAGGCGGGGGACGGGGACACCGGACCCCCCGCTCGGGGTTTCAGGCGCCCGAGGCCCCCCCGGCCCCCAAACTCCCCCCGCGCGGGTGGATTCTCAGGTGGCCGATAGACACTGAGCCCTTCCTTGGGGTGGCTTTTTGGGGTCCTCCCTTCCTCCCTCCGGCGCTTGGGAACGTTAAATTTGGTGGCTTTCGGGTGCTGCTGTGTGACAAACCGGCCAGAAACAGGTCATTTCCTGCTTGTTGGGGACACCATGGGGACAAAACTGGGTGTCACTGGGAGCTGTGGCACTGTGGGGACAGGTTTGGATGTCCCTGAGATTGCAGACACATGGTTGGGTGTCCCAGGGGTTGTGACACCCTGGGGATGGGGTCAGTTGTCCCCAGGGGCTGTGACACCAGGGTCAGGTCCCACTGGGGTCACCTCCTGCCCCGGGGCCTGTGGCACCGCAGAGGGGACCGGGCTGGGGACAGTGCCGGGTCTCACCCGGGGCCGGTGTCACCACAGAGGGGCTGGGGACGAGTCCCCGCGCTGGCACCGTCCAGGCTCCCTGACCCCCAGCCCCCCACAATGTCACCCGTCCTCGGTCCCCGGGG
>NW_008239756.1:663345-666770 GCF_000691975.1 Corvus brachyrhynchos | reverse complement strand
GGCACCTTCCCCGAGGAGCCCGGCCCCATCGCCGTGGCCCCCCCGGACTGTGAGTGCCCCCCCGGGGCTGGGGGCTCGGGGTGCTGCACTGGGGCACGGGGGGAGGCACGGCTTGGCATGGAGAGGGGCTTGGGGGGATATGGGGTGAAGGCAGGAGGGAACACCCATGGGAGGATTTTGGAATGAAGATACGATGGGACCGCCCGTGGGCAGGGCTGGGGTTTGGGTTACTTTGGGGGGCACCTATGGAAGGGGTTTAGGGGTTTTAGGGTGATTAGGGGTGAAGGCAGGCGGGGGACACCCATGGGAGAGGATTTCGGGCTGAAGGCAGGAGGGAGGTGCCTCCCTGGGCAGGCTGGGTGTGGGTGGTCACCTGGGCTGTGCGGGGGTGCCCGGCCCCGTGTGACCCCCGTGTCCCCCCAGATGTGAAGCACTACCCGGTGTTCGTGGGCCACGGCACCGCCCGCCCGGGGGGCCCCGAGGGGGGGGGCACCCAGCGTCTCAACATCCAGCGCATCCTCAAGGTCAACCGGACCCTCTTCATCGGGGAAAGGTCTGAACCCCGGCACCCCAAAGCTTCCCCTCCACCGGGATGGGCACCGCACAGCCATCCCACCGCTCTTTCCTGGGGAGAACCCCACTACCTGCTCGGGGCACCCCAAGCTCTGCCATGGGGTATTTGGGGGGGGTTCATTGTCACTTTCATTGCCCCGGTGATGTTCATTGTCCAGCCCAGATCCCCAAACCTTCCTGGGGGGGTGGCCGGCACCCCAAAGCTTCCCCTCCACCGGGATGGGCACCGCACAGCCATCCCACCGCTCTTTCCTGGGGAGAACCCCACTACCTGCTCGGGGCACCCCAAGCTCTGCCATGGGGTATTTGGGGGGGGTTCATTGTCACTTTCATTGCCCCGGTGATGTTCATTGTCCAGCCCAGATCCCCAAACCTTCCCGGGTGGGTGGGTCCTGCACCCCCAACATGCCTTGCTGGGGGGCCACATCCCAGCTGGGAGGTGGTGACACCCGTGTCCCCCTCCCCAGGGACAACGTCTATCGGGTCAGCCTGGAGCCCAGCGGGGCCGCTGAGATGCGCTACCACCGGGTAAGTGCTGGGGGTCTCGGGGGCTTTCGGGGGTGTCAGGGAGATCTGGGGGGGTCTCAGGGGAGTCTCAGGGGGTGCTGTTGTCTACTCCCTGTCCTCACACTGGTTTCCCCCCTCCAGAAGCTGACGTGGCGCTCGAACCAGCACGACATCAGCATCTGCCGGATGAAGGGCAAGCACGAGGTACAGGCTGGGGGGGCCCCCCCCCCATGGGGACCCCCGGGTGGGGACTGAGCACCCTCTGTCACCCCAACAAGGCCACCCTGTCCCGTCCCCAGTGTCACCCCCCACTCCCTGGAAGCGGTTGTATCTCTGATTTATTGGCTGCTTGGCTAATTGGGTTTGTAATTAATTATTTGGGGGCCAGAAATCCCATTCCCAGCTCCCATAAATGCAGTTCTGGGGTGAGAACAGCCCTCCCAGGCCATCCGCTCACAGTGATGGGGCCTGGGTGGGGTGGGATGAGGCGAGGGGGGTTTTGGGGTGCTGAGGTGACAGTCCCCTCTCCCGGCGCAGGCAGAGTGCCGAAATTTCGTCAAGGTGCTGCTGGTGCGGAACGAGAGCCTCCTCTTTGTCTGTGGCACCAACGCCTTCAACCCCGTCTGCGCCAACTACAGCGTGAGCTCCCCCGGCAGGGGTCCCCATTTGGGAGGGGGGCTTGGGGCCAAGGAAGGAGGGGACACCAATGGGAAGGGGTTTTGGGGTGAAGACATGAGGGGGCACCCATGGGAAGGGTCTGCAGCATCAACACCTTCAACCCTGAGCCCCCCCCAGGATGGGGACCCCCGGGTCCCCCGCATTCCCGGGTGTGTCCTCATGCCCCCCTCTCACCCGCTCTAGATGGACACACTGGAGCCCGTCGGGGACAACATCAGCGGCATGGCCCGGTGTCCCTATGACCCCAAGCACGCCAACGTGGCCCTGTTCACAGGTCAGTGGTGGCACTGCCGGTGTCACAGCGGGCACCGCATTCCCCAGCCCCGCTGACACCCCTGTCCCCTCCAGGGGGGATGCTCTTCACCGCCACGGTGACAGATTTCCTGGCCATCGATGCCGTCATCTACCGCAGCCTGGGGGACAGCCCGACCCTGCGCACCGTCAAACATGACTCCAAGTGGTTCAAAGGTGTGTCCTCACCCTGGGCCATGCCAGGACATGGCACACGTCCCCTGTGGCCCCACCCTGGGCCATCCCTGACCCCGCTGTCCCCACAGAGCCCTACTTCGTGCACGCCGTGGAATGGAGGAGCCACGTCTACTTCTTCTTCCGGGAGATCGCCATGGAGTTCAACTACCTGGAGAAGGTGGGACACCTCCCACCGGGAAGTGGATGATCCTTAAGCTCCCTTCCAACCCAAACCATTCTGTGATGCCCACAGGGACACCCGGGGTGGGGACAGGGACACAGGGACGGCCACTGGGGTAGGGTGGTGACGGGTGTCCTCCCCGCAGGTGGTGGTGTCACGGGTGGCCCGGGTGTGCAAGAACGACATGGGGGGCTCGCAGCGGGTGCTGGAGAAGCAGTGGACGTCCTTCCTCAAGGCCCGGCTCAACTGCTCCGTGCCGGGCGATTCCCACTTCTACTTCAATGTCATCCAAGCTGTGACCGACATCCTGGAGCTGGACGGGCGCCCCGTGGTCCTGGCCGTGTTCTCCACGCCTGCCAACAGGTCAGAGCCTCTTGTGCCCTGCCCAGACCCTCGGGGCTGGGATGGGGTCCCAAAATGTGCCTCAGTGCCCATGGGGGATGTGGGGGTTAGGCTGGGGATGAGGATATGGGGCTGGAGACAGGCGTGTGGGGCTGGGAGCAGGGACACGGGGTTGGGAATGGGGATGTGGGGCTGGTGACCAGCTGGGATGTGAGCAATCAGGGATGATCTGGGCTGGTTCCTCAGTGGGATCTGAACTGGATGCCAGCTGGGATCTGGGTGGAATCCAGGCTGGATCCAGAGCGGGATCTGGGATGAGTGGTGGGATGGGTCTGGCTGGGTCCTGTACAGGATCTGGACTTGTTTCCTTTTGGGATCTGCTGGGCCCCTCGCACTCCCTGGGGCCTCCCTGCGTTCACCCCACAGCCGTGTCCCCACAGCATTCCCGGCTCCGCCGTCTGCGCCTTCGACATGGCCCAAGTGGCCGCCGTCTTCGAGGGACGGTTCAGGGAGCAGAAGTCACCCGAGTCCATCTGGACACCTGTGCCCGAGGACATGGTGCCAAAGCCACGGTGAGGGGCAGGGGTGGGGACAGGGGTGATAATAACCACGGCCAGTACCAGCACGGCTGGGGACAGGCTGGGGACAGCGCCACTGAGCCGTGCCGCTGCAGGCC
>NW_008239756.1:661639-662889 GCF_000691975.1 Corvus brachyrhynchos | reverse complement strand
TGGACCTGGGGACGTAGGGCTGGGGATGGGGGGATGGAGATGGGGTTGTGGGGCTGGGTCCCCTCACCCTGCCCCAGTTCCCCCCTCCCTGGGGACACCGGGACTCTCCCACACCCCAACGCTTCTCCCTCCCCCCACTCAGGTACCAGCTCCGCACGATCGTGGTGGACAACGCAGCGGGGCCGTGGGGCAACCACACCGTGGTGTTCCTGGGCTCCAGCACCGGCACCATACTCAAGTTCCTCATCCTGCCCAATGCCACCAGCAGCCCCGTGCCCACCGCCCCTGGCAGCCAGAGCGTCTTCCTGGAGGAGTTTGAGACCTACCAGCCTGGGAGGTGAGTTCCAGGGTGCCAGAGGGGGGAGAGGGGGTGATAAAAGGCGTGGGTGGGCTGCTCAGATGGATGGATGGATGGATGGATGGAGAGGATGGGTCAGGGGGATGCAAGGGTGGAGGGAATGGATGAGAAAATCTCCTCTGGACTAGGACAGGCTCTGTGGAGGGCTCTGTGGACCAGGGCTGAGGCTATGCTGAGCTCTGCCCTGTCCCCAGGTGTGGCCGGGACACGGAGGACGAGCGACGGCTCCTGGGGCTGGAGCTGGACAAGGCAGCGGGGTCCCTGCTGCTGGCCTTCCCCCCGTGCGTGGCCAGGGTGCCCGTGGCTCGCTGCCAGCAGCACTCGGGCTGCATGAAGTGAGTGCCTGGGGTGGGCAGGGCTGGCTGGTGGGGGCTGTGCAAGGAGTGGGGGGTCTGCATAACCTCACGTCCCAGGAATTCACCCTGTGCTGGGATCCGGCTGGACAGGGCTCAGCACGGCTGGGAGCATGGCTGGGGAAACTGAGGCACAGCACGGTGCCATGGGGGTCGGGGTGTTGTGTCCCCCCATCAGAGCTGACCCCGACATCTCTGCCCCCTGCCAGGAACTGCCTGGGGAGCCGGGATCCCTACTGCGGCTGGACAACCGAGGGCTCCTGCGTCTTCCTGGAGCCCAGTCCCAGGTAACGCTGCCAGGCCTGGGGGACACTGGCAGGAACAGTGGGGTCCCCAGAGAGCACCGGCTCCAGTAGCCCCCAGTTGCTGAGCCCCAACAAACTCATTGCTCGCTGAAGGGAGCTGGGAGACCCTGCCAGGCCATTAGGGACCCACTGACCCCCCCTTTGCACCCCCAGGGTGGCCTTCGAGCAAGACATCGCCGGCGGCAGCACATCCCACCTGGGCGAGTGCGAGGGTGAGTGCGGGGGACCGGGCTC
>NW_008239756.1:659941-660359 GCF_000691975.1 Corvus brachyrhynchos | reverse complement strand
CCAGGGCCCGCGGCACCCTGGGAGGGGGATCCCTGGGAGGCAGCTGGATGGACACACGGACACGGGCACCGGGCTGTGCCCCCCAGCCCGTCAGTGGCACCCGGGGGACTTTTGGGTGCTGCCAGCCCCCTGGGGACACCCGGCCAGGGGTGCACTGGTTGTGGTGATGGAACCTGGTGAACATTTTGGGTGAGGGGGGCTGGGAGCCCCCCGAATGTGGCGTTATCTGGGGATGGCGTACACTCCCACCCCCAGTCTGGGGTCAACCCCTTCCCAGTGCCAGCCTGGGGGTTGCCCATCCTTCCCCCCGGCACCCCCTCCTGGAAAGCACAGCCGTGGTGGGGGGGCACCGCTGGGGGTCCCCACCGAAACCCACTCTCTGCTGGCAAAGGGTGCCCTTTCGGTGCCACCCCTGCCC
>NW_008239756.1:659219-659794 GCF_000691975.1 Corvus brachyrhynchos | reverse complement strand
CCTATCCCGCTTTCCCCACGAATTCCCCTGGGTTGAAGCAGCGCCGGCACTGTGTCCCTGCCCGTGCCACCCCACACCTGCCGTGTCCCCTGCCTGTCCCCTTTCCCGGCCATCTCGTGCCCCACGAGGCCACCCACGGGGGTCCCCCACCCCCCACTGCCCCCCTCAGGCATTGCTGTCCCCTGGTCTGAGCACCTGCAGGGGCCGGGGGACACCTGGCGCCCTGAGAGTCTCTGGTGGCACGGGAACAGCTGGGGTGGGGACTTCTGGCAAAGGGACACTTGATGCGGCGATATGTGGCGTGGGTACACCCGGCATTGGGCTCCTTGGGGTTGGGGACGCCAATCATTGGGGTCCTTGGCGTGGGGACACCAGGGGTGGGTACATCTGGCGTGGAGACACCTGGGCTGGCGGCCATCGGGTCTCTTGGAATTGGTTCACCTGGGATGGGGACACTTGGAGAGTGTGGGGACAGCGGCCATTGAGTGTCTTGAGGTGGGGCAAAGGGACACGTGGCAAGGGGACAGCTGGGGTGGGGACACCTGGGGTGGGGATAACTGGGGTGGAAACACCTG
>NW_008239756.1:656326-657719 GCF_000691975.1 Corvus brachyrhynchos | reverse complement strand
GCGCCGCCGCCCTCTGCCATGTCAGCCGAAAACGCCGCGGTGCCGGCAGAGGCAGAGCTGGAGGTGCAGGTAGGGGTGCACAGAGGGTTCAGGGGGGTTGCGGGTGGCTCTGAGGACCCCATCTTACTGTCCCCCCCCTCCCAGAGCGTGGTGAGCCGCGTGGCCAACCTGGCCCTGGTGAGCTCTGCCTGCGGGGCCGTGGCCTCGGCCTACGCCTGCACCAAGGAGAGCCACCCGTACGTGCGCTCCGTCTGCGACGCCGCCGAGAAGGGGGTGAAGACGCTGACAGCAGCAGCAGTGAGCGGGGCCCAGCCCCTCCTCACCCGGCTGGAGCCCCAGAGTGAGTGCGGGGGGGACAGCACCCCACGGGGGCTGGGGGACCCCAAAACTGCTCTCACAGAGCTCTTGTGAGGCAGCAGGAGAGGGAGGACCTGGTTTCACATCTCCCGTTTGTATCACCAATGAATAAAGGGCTGGAGAAGCTGGAGGATGGGAGGGGAAACACTCCACAAGTTTTGGGGTACCCCAAAACGTGGCCCTAGCAGAGCTCCTGCAAGGCAGCAGGGTGCTAAACCCACCTATTTTCACATCTCCAGTTTCCACTGCCAATGAATTTGCCTGCAAAGGGCTGGACAAGCTGGAGGAGAAGCTGCCCATCCTGCAGCAGCCCCCCGAGAGGGTAATGTCACCTGGGGGACACGGGCAGGGCTCCAGCGCTGAGTGAGGAGCTGGCACAAGCTGTCCCTGTGCTGTCCCCTCCCAGGTGGTGGCCGGGACCAGGGAGCTGGTGTCGTGCACGGTGAGTGGGGCGGTGGCAAGGACGCGCTCGGTGCTCGGGGCCGTGGTGGGCACCCGTGTGGGGCGGCTGCTGGCCACAGGCGTGGACACCGTGCTGGGCAAATCGGAGGAGCTGCTGGATCGGTACCTCCCCGGGACGGACGAGGAGCTGGGTGAGTGCCCACCATCTCCTGAACCTCGGGGTGCCAAGCCCCCCTGGGACCCTCACCCTGTTGCTCAGTGCCACCTTGGCATTGCCTACACGTGGTGGCCTCACAGCGGTGCCAAGGCACCAAGGCCACCATGGCCTCATGCAGGGGACAGTCCCTGTCTGGAGGACATGGGATGGCACTGGGTGAACTCTCACCTGGAAACTCAAAGGCAAATATAGTCCCATGTGCCTGCCCGGGTATTTATAGCTTGGCACTGGGTGACATTCGGCAGAGCTGGCCCCGTGTCACAGCTGAGGTGACCGCAGAGGCCACCTGGCTTAGGGTGACATCTCCACATGACCTGGTGGCCAAGCATCCCGTGGGTGCCTACGCTGGGCTCCAGTGCCTGGTGTGGGATGGCCCAGCCACACTGCCCTCACCCCTGGTCCCACAGCAGCGGCGGG
>NW_008239756.1:649976-655350 GCF_000691975.1 Corvus brachyrhynchos | reverse complement strand
CGAGGGGCTGCTGGAGCACGTGGGGCAGCACACGCCCCTGCCCTGGCTCGTGGGACCCTTCGCCCCCGCGCTCGTGGAGTACCCGGAGGATGTCCCAGTGGACATGTCCAAGTGGGAGGGCTGTGTCACCGTGGGGGGGACGCACCAGGTGCCCGCTGCCCCCCCGGTCTGCAGCCAGCACTGAGCCACTGGTGCCACCGAGCTGGGGGAGCACCCACCCAGAGCCACGAACCCAAATCCCATCGGGAATGTGGGGATGGTGGACTCGGTGGCACAGTTGGGACCCCATTGTCGCAGCTGCGGACTCCTGTGGGGATGGTGGCATGTGCAGGACACAGCATGAGTCTGTCTGGGATCCAGGGCTGCCCTGAGCCCCAGGAGCACTGGGATTTCGTGTCTTAACAGTTTCAAACCAGTTTAAAGAGGAAGAAAACAACGTTTTTGGCCTTAAAGTGACTCAGAGCCTGCAGTGCTGTGGCAGAGCCACCGTGCCGGGCTCACCGGGAGGCTCTGCGCGGGCGGCAGAGCTGAGGGGGGGTCCAATAGGGGGGTGTCGAGGTGGGACAGCGGGACGGGTTTCCGTGGGGTGCTGGGACAGTCCAGGACATCTGGACTGTGACCCGCAGCCGTGTGGCACTGAACTTTGTCCCGGTTGTCACGGCCGCGGGGCTGGGTCCGCCCCGGGGTATCCCCGACGTCACAAGCATAGCGTGGTCACAGCACCCGGTGGGGCGACACTGGGCACCCCAGGACTGCCCATCCTCCTGCCGCCGGAACGCACTGGGACCAGTTTGACCAACTCCACTGGGCCAGGTGTGGGGGAGCACCGGGACCCCGTGCTTGGCACCCGCACGAGGGGAGGGGACGCTCGGGGCGTCCGGGCAGGGTCTGTCCTGGGGGATCCGGTGCCAGGGAACGTCGGGGTCGGCGATCCAATGCTGGGGGAGGAGGTCTCTGGTTCCGGGCTCGGGGTGTCACTGCAGCCGGATCCCGGGGAATTGGGTCGGTGTAGACCGGTCCCGGGGGTGTCCGGTCCCCAGGGGGTGTCAATGCAGCCCAGTCCCGGGGGATCCGGTACCAGGGAGGTGGGTTCAGTGCAGCACCGACCGAGGAATGGGGTTCCAGGGCTCAGTGCAGCCCAGTCCCGGGGGATCCGGTGCTGGGCGGGGGACTCGGTGCAGGCCGTTCCCGGGGGTTGGGGATCCCGGTCCCGGTCTCGGTCCCGGTCCCGGGGTTTGGCTGCCGTCCCGGCCCCGCGCTGCCTCGGGTCGCTGCTCCCGGTCCGCCCCGGGCCGGCCCCGCTGGGCGGCTCCGGTCACATGCGCTCGGGGCGGGCTCCGGGGTATAAAGGGCGGCGGGGAGGAGCGGGGCGAGCCCGGAGCCGACCTGCGCCCAGCCGAACCGAGCCCACCCGAACCGAACCGAGCCCAGCTGCCAGCGGTGAGCACGATCCGGGTCCGGTCCGCGATCCTGGTTCCGATCCCGACTGCGATCCCGGTTCCGATCGCAATCCCGGTTCCGATCGCGATCCCGGTCCTGGTCCCGATCGCAATTCCGGTCCCGGTGCCGGTCTCGGTCCCGGTGTCAATCCTGGTGCCGATTCTGATCCCGGTCCCAATCCCGCCTGTGATGCCGGTTGTGATCCCGGTCCCAGTCCCAGGGACCCCCCTGTCCCGGGTTTCTCCAACCGCGTGGGAGCTGCCCCGTTCCGGGGAGGGGTAACTTGGGATCCTCCCTTCGGGGAGGGGGGCTGGGGGGGTCTGACCCCACTCACGGTCACGTCCTGTGCCCCCCAGCCCCACCATGGCCACCAGCGAGCCCACGCCGGCGCAGCCCAAGGCAGAGGAGCAGCAGGTCAGTGCGGGCAAGGGGGGCGGTTCGGGGGGGGTCCAGGGGGTCCCTGCTTGGAGACAGGGATCGGGGTTATCCCACCCTCCGATGACCTCGGAGAGCCATGGGAGCACCCCAAAACCATCCCTGGGGGGGTTGGAAGCGCACAGCACACCCCACTCCCTGTGAGATTTGGGGGCCCCTCACCCCCATGCTCACCCCGAGCACTTCTGGGCCCCAGAGCATCGGGACACGCGTGGCCAACCTGCCCCTGGTGAGCTCTGCCTACGACATGGTGTCCTCGGCCTACACCTGCACCAAGGAGAGCCACCCGTACGTGCGCTCCGTCTGCGACGCCGCCGAGAAGGGGGTGAAGACGCTGACAGCAGCAGCAGTGAGCGGGGCCCAGCCCCTCCTCACCCGGCTGGAGCCCCAGAGTGAGTGCGGGGGGGACAGCACCCCACGGGGGCTGGGTGACCCCAAAACTGCTCTCACAGAGCTCTTGTGAGGCAGCAGGAGAGGGAGGACCTGGTTTCACATCTCCCGTTTGTATCACCAATGAATAAAGGGCTGGAGAAGCTGGAGGATGGGAGGGGAAACACTCCACAAGTTTTGGGGTACCCCAAAACCTGGCCCTAGCAGAGCTCTTGCAAGGCAGTGGGAGAGGGAGAAGCTCTTTCCTTATTTCTGTTTGTTCTACCAAAAAATACACCTGCAAAGGGCTGGGGAAGGTGGAGGCAGCAGCACCCCTTGAGGGCTGGGGTACCCCAAAACCTGGCCCTAGCAGAGCTCCTGCAAGGCAGCAGGGTGCTAAACCCACCTATTTTCACATCTCCAGTTTCCACTGCCAATGAATTTGCCTGCAAAGGGCTGGACAAGCTGGAGGAGAAGCTGCCCATCCTGCAGCAGCCCCCCGAGAAGGTACCGGGCAGGGCTGGGCTGGGGTGCGCAGCACGCTCGGGGTCCCCCAGTGCTTAACAGAGGTTTGTGTGTCCCCCCAGCTCATCTCGGACACCAAACTGCTGGTGACCTCCACGGTGACGGGGGCCAAGGATGCGCTGACCAACACCGTGGCCGGGGCCAAGGATGCAGTGACCAGCACTGTGGCCGGCGCCAAGGACGCGGTGACCAGCCGGGTGACCGGTGTGATGGACATGACCAAAGGGGCTGTGCAGGGCGGCATGGAGCTGACCAGGTCCGCGGTCAGCAGCGGCGTCAGCACCGTCATGGGCTCCAGTGTGGGCCAGATGGTGGCCAGCGGCGTGGGCTCCGTGCTGGGCAAGTCAGAGGAGCTGGTGGACCATTACCTGCCCATGACGGATGAGGAGCTGGGTGAGCAGCTGATCTCAACCCTCCAGAGAGGGGTGGGCAGAGGCTGGGCAGGGCGGGGGAGGCTCTGTGGGGTGGTGATGGTGGTGCTGGGACCCCCAGAGCAGCTCCTGTCCCACAGCCAAGCTGGCCACGGCCGTGGAGGGCTTCGAGCCGGAGCAGCAGAGGCAGCAGCAGAGCTACTTCGTGCGCCTGGGCTCGCTCTCCACCAAGCTGCAGCACCGAGCGCTCCAGCACTCCCTGGGCAAACTGCAGAGCGCCCGCCAGAGCAGCCAGGACCTGCTGGCCCAGCTCCAGCGCACCCTCGACCTGGTAAGACCCAGCCCCGCAACCCCTGTGCCACCCTGGGGTGTCCCCCAGCAGTCCCCCCACCCAGCCAGGCTGTGCCTCTCTCCCAGGTGGAGCACCTTAGGCAAGGCATGGACCAGAGGCTGCAGGGAGGGCAGGAGAAGCTGCAGCAGCTGTGGCTGGAGTGGAGCAAGAAGCAGCCGGGTGGTGGCAAGGACCAGGCGCCACCGGAGGTAGGAGCAGGGCAGGAGGTCCCCGGGGTGACCCGGGGTGTCCCCCCGCCCTCACTCCCCGTGTCCCCCCACAGACGGTGGAGTCGGGCACGCTGACCATGCTGCAGGGCTTGACCCAGCAGCTCCAGAGCTCCTGCCAGCCCTTGGTGTCCAGCCTGCAGGGCCTCCCCGCCAGCATTCAGGACACGGCTGGTGGACGAGCTGGTGGAGCACGTGGCCTTCAACACCCCCCTGACGTGGCTGGTGGGACCCTTCTCCCCCTCGGGCCAGCGCCGGGTGGAGACAGAGTAGCCATTCTGGGCTGCTTCCCCTCCAAAACAGCCTCATTAGGAGCCTTTGCCAACCCCCCCAGCCCCCCAAACCTTGTGCCTGCCTCTGTGGGGACCCTCCTGCCTGCCCCAGCTCCGTCCCTTGTCCCCTTGCTGGGGACCTGCAGTGATGTGCCTTGGCTGCCCCAAGTGCCTCTTGGGGGTCCCCCATGACCTCGGTGCCTTCAAACCCCTGGCCTTGTAGGGTCAAAACAGCACAAGAAACAATAAACTCTGGTTAGTTTTGCACTGGACTGAGATTTCTTTGGGGGTGTGGGGGAGGAACTGGGCTCTGGAGGAACAACCCCCACCCCAAGACCTGGGCACCCCCGTGTCCTGGGCCCCCATTCCCCAGACAGACCCCCCAGCCTGTCCCTGCCCCTGTGGGAGCAGGAGTGGGAGGAGAGGACCTGGCAGTGGGATCAGGAGTGGGGTGCTGGAGGGGGCCTCCCACTTCCCGGCAGTGGGGCAAGAGGCACTTGGGATTTTTTGGGCTTTATTTGGGTCTTGTTTATGGAGGGAGTGTGAAATCAGCCCTGGAAAAAGAAACCCCAAGTGTCCCCAGGGCAGAGTTACTGCAGCCTCCGAGGGGGGGTCGGGGCACAAAGAGGAGGCGGCGCCGGGTGGAGCCGGGAATTCTTTATTGGACACGGACAAAAGCTCCGGAGCGTTGCAAAAGAGCAAAGAAACCAACACTGAGCTGCTGCCCAGCACGGGCAGGAGGATGCCAGGGTCAGTCCCTCCCTGGCGCAGTTAGGAGAGAACACACCCTTTTTACTCTATTTTTACCCCAAAAAGTTGGTGCCCAGCCCTGCTGCCACCCCTGGGGCAGAGGGATCCGGCCCCAGCAGCTGCCTCTGGATGGAGAGAGGATCATGATGGTGGGGAAAGGGGCTTGGAGCAGCCCCTGAGTGCCTGATCCTGGTCAGAGGGAATTTGGGGACCCATGGGGTGTTTGCCAGCCCTGACCCTGGGCAGGGGGTTGGGGTCCTCCCCTTGTCCCAGCCAGCGATGCCTCAAGAAAGAGACACGGGGGTTCCTTGTGTTTTTCATTAGAAAACCCTTTATATTCATTTCATGTCGGTTGAAATCACAAGAAATTAGGTAGGAGGGAAAAAAACCAAAACAAAACAAAAAATTAAAAACAAAGAGGGGGACAAATACAGACACCAGCACAGCCCCCCCGCGGGTGGTGCCTCCGCAGGGACGGGACACGGGACAAGACCAAGGACATCGGCTACGGTGGGACTTAGTGAAGTGACTCGGGCAGGGGACGAGGCAGAGGCTGCTCTCCCTTCACAGCCTCTCCTCCTCCTCCAGGTGGGAGCTGCTTCCTCAGCTCTCCTCCTCCTCCTCCTCCTCCTCATCCACACACCCTGTCTCCCC
>NW_008239756.1:643487-649586 GCF_000691975.1 Corvus brachyrhynchos | reverse complement strand
CTCCCTCATCTCTCCTCCTCCTCCTCATCCTCATCCACAGCCTCTGCCTCCCCGCGAGCTCCCTCCAGCCCGGCCTTGGGATAGTCCTGGACGCTGCTGGGGGAGGGCAGGGGCAGGCAGAGCTCAGCCCCCCCTGCCCCTCTGCCTCCCCTGGTCCCTCTCCCACATCCCAGCTCTTTCCCAAGCTGGGAGAACCCTTTCACAACCCACGGGACGCCCCCAAATCATCCCTGCAGAGCCCCGTGGTCAGGGGGGCTCCGGCCCCCAGCCCTGCCCCCACACTCACTTGTTGTGGGGCTCCTCTGTGGACGCCTCCAGCTCCCCGGCTCCCGGCCCTTGGCTCTTGTCCTTCTCCTCTGTGCCCTCTGACTTTTGGGACAGGGATTCACCATTCACAGGACCTGACAGGTCTGAAGGGAAGAGAGAGAGGCTCAGGCTCTTGGATCCCCTCATCCATCCCAACCCTCGTGGGCTGAGGATCCATGGCCACAGGTTGTCCCTGGTCCTGAGGGGAGTCCAGGCCTGGCCTGACCCCCACAGCTGCAACCCCAAAACCTCCATCCCCCCAGCCCAGAGGCACCATCAGGGTGGATTTTCCCTGTCAGTTCCTCTGGGAAGGCTCTTGCAGCATCACTGGGACGGCCCCAGGCAGGGACCTGGCTCCGAGGGTGGAAGATCCCAGTCACCACTCCCTGTGCAAGAGCCTGAGCCAGTGTCCAAGGACATCTCCACATTCCTTTGTGCCTGGACCAGAGCTCAGGCTGGCAGGGAGGAGCCGTCCTGGGGCAAAAACCAGCGCGGAGGCCCTCAGAGCCCGGGCGTGGGGCTCGAGGTTTGCCCTCTGCCCTCGCTGCATTCCACATCCAGCCCTTTCCCACTCCTGGCACTCCAGCAAAGCAGGGCTGGAGCTGCTGATCCCTCCACCTCCCCATGTCCCGTGTCTCCAGCAGGACGGGCCATGCCCTAAGGAGGGGACTGTGACGTGCCCAGACAAGGCCGGAACAGTCCCGGGACGTTCAGGGATGCTCAGGAATGTTACCAGCATTTGTCTCCTCTTCCCCCTTCTCATTCCGTGTCTCCGCTCCTGACAGCTTCTCCTGGCCCTTCTCTGCCTCCCCCTTGTCCTTCTCAGGCCCGGCTTTGTTGGCTTTCTGGATGGATTCCATCTTTGGTCCCAGCACACGCGACTTCAACCGGGTGTAGACTTCGGCCGCTTTTTCCATCACGTCCTTGTTGGCTTTGTAGCGCCGGATCTGCCCCGGGGAGCAGGAGGAGGGACCCCCTTAGAGCTGGGGGACCAGGCAGGCTCCCCACTCACCCCAGGGAGGGCTCAGCCCTCTGCTCTACCTTCTTGAGCGTGGCCACCACATCCGTGTGCTTCTGGAGGATGTGGGAAGTGACCTGGAGCGTGCCCAGCTCCTCGAGTGCGTTCAGACACCGCTTGATGTCCTGCACGGAGGGCACCAGGATCAGGAGCTGCCCTGGGGGCACCTGGGGCCTCCCAGCACCCCCAGAGGGAGGAGGAGGAGGAGGAGGAGCATTCCTGGGTATCACAGCCAGGCAAGGACGAGCAGGGCTGTCCCAGGCCAGGCCGCAGTGTTGGCACTCACCGGGTTATCCACCTTCAGCGCAAACTTGATCTCACTGTGAAGTTTCTGGAGTTTCTCTTCCACTGTGGGCTCTAGAACAGAGATGGAGACACAGGCCGAGGTGTCAGGGCACCAGCAGAGCCCAGAGCCCTGCCCAGAGCCTAGGATCTGCCCTGGAGACTGGGATCACTCCCAGGCAGGGGTCTGTGTCCTCCTGCACATCCGGAGTTGAGCACAGTCCTGGGAATGTCTCTGGAGAGGATGGGTTGGGGCGTGCCAAGATGGGGAGGGAATGTCAGGGAAGTGATCCTGGGATCACAGCAGTACTGGGAAAGACCCTGGCACAACCTCACTGATCCCTCCCTGTCCCAGGGAGGGGGCAACCAACCCTGGAGCCCTCCCCTCCCTCTCCTCCCCTCTGTGATGGGAAGCAGTGGCTCTCTCACCCTTTTTCTTTTCCATCCTCCTCTCGGGGATTGGGTCGGATTTCTTCCGGCCTCGTTCCACTTTCAGGGGTCTGTGGGAAGGGAAGGAAAGAGGGGAATGGTTGGGGTGAACCCCCTGCTCACACTGGGCTAACAAGGGGGATGGCACCAGCTGGAGCATCCCAAGACCCCTCCACCCTGGTGGCAGCTCCCCTGTGCCCCAGCTTCCCCGCAATGCAGACAGGAAAGGCCCCAGGAGACAGAAAACACCACAGAATGCCATCCTGGTAACCCCCAACAGCTCCTCCAGCCCCTTCAGCTCAGGAGGAGGGAAGGAACAAGCCCAGCCCCTCTGCAGGTGCTGCAGCCCCACGAGCCCCATCCCCACCCCGGGGTGCCAGGGCTGGAGCCACGCAGGAACAGCCCCATTCCCAGGAGGAAAGGGAGGGAGGGGAGAGGTGGAGATGCTGACTTGTTCCGTGGCTTCTCCTCTGCTCGGCCCCTCTTCTCCTTCTGATTTGGTTTCCTTGACAACTCCGAGGGCTGTTTCTTTGCCGGCTTCTTTACCTTGGAGGAGAGAACAATGCAGGGAGAGCGGCAGAGCCCTCCCCGCTGCGGCGCAGACAGAGCCACGGCCACGCCACACTGGTACCCACGGCCGCCCCACGGCCACCCCCACAGCCCAGGGGCACCCCAGTCACCCCACACCAGAGCACGTGGTCACTCCATGGCACATGGGGACCCCACCGTCACCCTACTGTCATGGCACACGGTCACCCCATGGCACACGGTCACCCCACGGCACACGGTCACCCCACGGCACACGGTCACCCCACACGCTCCCAAAGGCTCCAGGGGGACAGTGGGCAAACCCCACGACTGTGGTGGAAGGGCATCTTGGAAATCATGGAATGGTTTGGGGTGGGAGGGACCCTAAAGCTCATCCCGTCCCACCCCTGCCATGGCCAGGGACACCTCCCACCGTCCCAGGCTGCTCCCAGCCCCAATGTCCAGCCTGGCCTTGGACACTGCAGCCACAGCTGCTCTGGGCACCCTGTGCCAGATGTGAGGCCCACAGTGGGATGAGGCATCCTGGGCCAGGGGAAGAGCTCCCACTCCAAGGCACAGATATGCCATGGACACAACCCTTCCCAACATCGTGTGGGCAGCCACAGGGTAACCCAATTCCAAGAGGGCAGGTCCCTGCCACACCTGGAGGTCCCTGCTGGCCTGACAGGGAGGTGACAGGCTGTCCATGCACCCACAGCTCCCCACAGCTCCACACTCACCTCCTTCTCCTGCTCCAGCTCAGAGTCCGAGGAGGACGGAGCCTTGGCCCGGCCTCTCCGGCCCTTTTTGGCCATTTCATCCTCGGCGCTGCTGTCTGAGTCCGAGTGCACCTCCTCGCCCTTCTCTGCCTTCTCCTTCCTCTTCTCCTTCTCCTCCTTCTCCTGCTCCCGGAGCCGACGGATCTCCTCCTCCTGCTCCCTCTTCCTCTTCTCCTCCAGCTCCCGCCGCCGCTCCTCGTCCCGCCTCTTCCACTCACTGATGCGATCCACGTCGCTGTCGCTGTCACTGCGAGGACAGGGCAGGCTCAGACCCCTGCGTGACCCCCAGGCCAGCCCAAGGGTGACAGTGTCCCAGCTGACCTCACCTGTCACTGCTGGAGCTGCTGGGGACACGCTCTGGCTTTGGCTTCCTGCCCCGGGGCTTGGGAGGGGGTTTCTCAGCTGCAAGACAACGGGGACACGTTTAGCAGGAGCCCTGGAGGTCCCTCTGTTAAAACAGCCCCGAGCTGTGGAGGCAGAGGGGTTCTGGAATGTGCCCACAATTCGGGATGGGACCCCAGAGCCTTGGGAATGCCCGAGCTCCCACGCTCGCGTCCTGAGGTGGTGGCAGGAGCAGGAGCAGCAGCAGCAGCAGCAGGAGCTGTCCTGGGGGTACCTGGTTTGCGGCCTCGTGGTGCCTTTTTCACCGACACATCCGAGTCCGAGTCCGAGTCTGACTTGGTCATGTCCACGGTGGTGTTTCCCATCTCCAGATCCGAGTCCACTTTGGAGTCGGAGTCAGAGCCAGACTCCACTTTCTGCAGGCAGAGAGCAGGGCTGGGATGGAGGGTGGCAGTGGGGTGGCACTGCTCCAGTCCCAGCAGTGCCCCCAAACCCAGCAGCGCCCAAATCCCAGCATCCCAAGCCCCAGCAGGTCGCCAAGGGACCTGTGAGGTCCCTCTGGGTGCTCCAGCCCAGGGCACAGCCCTGCCATCCCTGCTCCCCCCTCCCCACAGCGCAGACCCCGACCCCTCTCCAGCCTCCCTCAGATCCTTTACCTTCTTCTTCCTCCCCGCTGCCGGCATCCTCCGCGGAGCCCGGGCCACCGGCTTCTTTTCAGGGGTGAAGTCCTGGAGGAAAACAGAAATACGAGGCAATGTGGAAGAGTGGCACCATAGTATCAAGCCAGTCAGGTTCCCCAAATCCTCTCACCTGGTCACTGTTTTTTTCCGACTCGGAAGACGTTTCTGAGTTCTCCTCTTCTGTGACAGAGGGGCTGCCCTGATCCAGGTCACTGGAGGATTTCCGAGGCCGTTTCGTCACTGGCATCTGGCAAGGGAGAGGTGACAAGATGAGAGAAGCCCACTACTTTTCCTCCCACCCTGGAAAGCAAATGCTTCCCAGGAAGGGTTTTCTCCAAATTTTCCCAACCAGCCCTGCAACAGCTGCACTCAGATCTGCAGCTCTGGATTCTCCTCCACGCTGCAAACCCCACCAAGACTGGCCATTCCCTTACCCCACAGGCATCATGAGACAGCTGTGAGACCCCCAAAACCATGCTGAGCCCCATTTCCCACCAGAGGATCCAGAGGGAGTTGGTTTCTCCACCACCTCCTGCCATAGTGGGCTTGAGGAAAGCTCTGTGGTGGAGCGACGGTGTCCCCTGGCCGGGCCACCCTCCCGTCCCCAGCCCACACTCACTTTCATGGCCAAGGATTTCCTCTTGAGCCCGCTGTGGTCACTGCCTCGATCCGAGTCCTCATCACTGTCCACCTTCTCCGTGGGGACCGTGGCCATGGCAGAGTCATCCTCGTCGTCCCCGGCATCGCTCCCCGCCATGGGGTCGTTCTCGGGGACGTCGCTGTCAGAGGAGCTCGCGGGCTAAAGGCAGCAGGAGGACAGCAGGGTTAGGGGAGCCTGTGGTGTGTTTGGGGCGGGCAGGAGAGGAGGGAGAGGGGGCACCAAGGGTGGGGAGCGAAGGAGGGCAGAGCTGGGCGTGCAGAGCAGCGCAGGGCAGCCTCCCCTCCCAGCACGGATCCCTCCGGAGCGGCTCCGGACACCAGCCCTTCCTCGGGAACGCTGCACCCCTTCCCACAGCCCCTCACACACCACTCTGAGAGCGCCAGTGACACATTCCCGGGATGCTGCTGCTTCCTGCCCTCTGCCCCCCATCCTCACGCTCTGCCAAAATCCCTGGAGCAGCGTGGAGCCGGGAGCAGAGCCCAGCCCCACTCTGCCCTAACGGCGCCAGACAAGCCAGGGTGGCTGGGTTCAGCCTCTCCTTCTGCCTCCACTTGGATCAGGCCTCTTCCCGTCCTCTTCGCACACCCTCTCCGTGTGAACGGTCCACACAAGGAGTCCGGGTGGCCACCGTGCTCTTCCCAGGTGGGATCTCCCGTGTCCTGCTTCCTGAAGGTCTCTTTGTTTCTCCAGTCCATCAGGAGGTTCCTCACAGCCCAGCTTCATCTTCTGGGCTGCTCCTTTGTGTGTGGCAGCACTGACATTCCTAGAGCCAGGATTCTTGCAGCTGCTGGAAAGCCTCTCCTCACCCTTGGCTTCACTCACGTCTCAAAGCCAAGGAAACTTCAGAGTCTTCTCCTGCTCCTTTCGCCCACAGGATGCAGTCGGTGTTGCTGAACCCTCAGCCTCGCTGGGTCCCTCATCCCTGATGGGAGTTCCCAGCGGATTCCTGGCCATGGCAGGTGCTGCTTCCCTCACCACCACCAACCTCCAGGTTTTCAAGCACCTCCGCAGCCTCACCTTACCCTACAGCCACCGTTTTGGGTGGACCATTTCCCTACCCCTGCCCCTCAACCA
>NW_008239756.1:642002-643317 GCF_000691975.1 Corvus brachyrhynchos | reverse complement strand
CCCTACAGCCACCGTTTTGGGTGTACCATTTCCCTACCCCTGCCCCTCAAACCACATCCTCACTCCCCCCCCAGCCATGGCATGGCCCGGGGGGCTCATTCCCTGCACCTGCCGACCTCCAGGGACCACCTCGACATTGTCGCTCACCCTACAAACCTTCCCCTGCCTCTTCAGCTTATGAAGCCGACGCCTCCTGGGATGATCTTCACACAATAAATTGGATCCCAATTAAGGTCATGAGATGCCCCCGCGAGCAGCTGACAAAGAGCCATCCCCCGGCATGGCCTGCTCCGAATCCCGCTGGAGGGCTCGGGAACCTCGGGAATGGATGGAGAAGGGGGCCTCCCAACAGTCCACAAGCAGATCCAGGAGCCAGGGATGAGCAAGCCTCAAGTTCTTGCTCTGACAACAAAAGCTCCGTGATTTTGGGCAAGCGGCACAAAGCACGACCCCGTTTCCACTGCAACAACGGGGCACAAGCATCTTCCTCCAGAGCAAGTGGGAACTTCCAGCACTCCTGGAAGCCCGAGGGAAAGCCCTCCATGGAGGAAGATGAGGAGAGAGGACTCCCTGAGAAAGGGAGAAGGCAGGGAAGGAGAGGGGAGCTAATTCCACCCCAAGGAAGCCAAGCTGGAAGCTGGAAGCAATCGGCACGGCAGCGAGGAGAAGCAGAGACAGGAGGAGTGACTCGGGGGGACAGAGGGGCCGCTGCCCCCTCCCCTGCCCAGCCCACACTCACCGCAGGGGCACTGTAACTGGCGTGGGGGTTGTTCTGGATTTCCCACAAGCCCTCGTTGAAGCCTTTTCTCTTGTTTGGTTTTCCATATTTGTCTTTATATTTTTCGTAAGGGAACAGATCTTTAGGGCCCAAGAAGGCGCTGGAGAGAGACAAAGCAGAGGTCAGGCCGGAGCAGAGGCAGAGCCCAGCGGGGGGAGCGAGGCAGCGCTTACGTCTCGTGGGTGCCGAAGAAGAAGATGGGGTACTTGTTCGGGGGGGGTTTCACAGCGCCATCCGCGATGTCATCGATCTGAAAGGAAACCCAAAGCACGAGGAGGTCAGAGACAGCGGTGACACGTCCTCAGCCCCGGCAAGCGGCGTCGGGTCCGGCACCCGCTTGGAGCCAAGCGCGGCAGGAAAGCACCCGGACGGGGCCCTGGCTACGGATCCGAGTCCCTGTGGGATCTCTACCAGAGTAACGGGAAGGATCCGGCACCGAGGTCTTGTGGGCAACGTGGGCCTTGTGCTACTCCCCCGGGATCCATGGCCGGGATCCCAGCAGCGCGGGCGGGGGGCGATGGCTGAGCGGCCGCAGGG
>NW_008239756.1:640875-641668 GCF_000691975.1 Corvus brachyrhynchos | reverse complement strand
GCACCGCGGCCCGACACTGTCACCCGGCCGGTGGCACCAGCTGTCCCCCTCCCCGCGCACTCCAGCATCCCAAATAACTCCCCCAAAGTGCAGCAGCACCCGCTGATCCCGCACCGTGAGCGCTCACAGCAGCCCCCCAGCCATGTCACACCCAGAGTGTCCCCTCGCTGTCCCCAACAAGGGACAGAGCCCCAGGCCCCCCCAGGGCAGGATCCCGTCCCAGTACCGAGCTCCTGTCCTGACATGAGCTCCCATACGGGATCTCTGAGCCAGGGCTGGACCCTCATCCCAGGACAGGGGCTGATATGGGGTCCCCCATTCCAGTACGGGACACCCCATTCCAGTCCTGGGCCCCCATCCCAGTAGAGGTGCTGGAATGGGACCTCCCAGCCCAGAATGGGACACCCCACACTGGTACTGGGCCCCATCCCAGTACAGGACATCCCAATCCAGTACGGGCGCTGGGATGCGACCCCACAATCCAGTCTGTGTGCTGGGACAGGTCCCTCATGCCAGCACCGGACCACACTCCATGAAAGATACCGATATGGGTCCCTCACCCCGAATGGGACACCCGTCCCCGCACCGGGTTCCCATCCCGGTACCGACTCTCCTATCGCGGTACAGGCACCGTTACAGCATCTCCACCCTGGTACAGGGCGTCCCATCCCGGTACGGGTCCCGTTACGGCATCTCCATCCCGGTACGTGTTCCCACGTCGGTACCGTGCCCCCATCCCGGTACGGGATCCCCATCCCGGTACAGGTACCGTTATGGCATCTCCATCCCGGCA
>NW_008239756.1:638340-639973 GCF_000691975.1 Corvus brachyrhynchos | reverse complement strand
GAGGGTCAGGGCTATGGGTGGGAAATCGGGGTGTGCGGGGGCTGCTCGGGGGGGGCACAAACTCCGATCCTGCCCCATCTGCTGCCCCCAGCTCAGGGATTCGGCTCCCGGCTGAATTCCTTCCCTGCACCCTGGGGCCATCCCGGGGGTCCAAACCCCTTCTGGACTGGGGAGGGTGGTGGGTGCTCATGTCCCCGGCCCAGGACAGGGCCGCCGGGAGAGTCACTGGGACCACATGAGGAGAATCCGACCCACCGGGTTCCAAACTCGGGCCCAGCTAAGCCGGAGCAAACGCTGTGCAGCTGGCCTGGGAGCTAGACTGGGGTTTAACCCGGTTTTAACCCAAACTGGTTTCTCTGGAAGGTCATGGAAAGGGAAACAGTCCCTGCCCACACTGGGCTGCTCCCAGCGCCTGGCTCAAAACCCAAACCACAGCCCACGTGCTGGGGAGAAATTGTTCCCGGGGCTTTGGGGAGAGGCGAGCGGGGAGGTGTGTGAGGAGGGGAAATGCCGCTGGAGGGAATTCGTGAAGTGAGGGGTGTCAGGGAGCACGCGGGTCGGGGGTGTTGGGAGGCTCCCTGTCACACTGTGGGTGAGGCCTCGCTGCTGCCGGGCTGTGCCACATCCTCCCTGCTGTGCCACATCCCGGCTGTGCCACATCCCTGCTGTGCCATGTCCTGGCCTTGCCACATCCCGGCTGTGCTGCCTCCCGGCTGTGCCCTGTCCTGGCCTTGCACCATCCCGGCTGTGCTGCATCCCGGCTGTGCCATATCCCAGGCCATGCTGCATCCTGACCGTGCCATATCCAGTCTCTGCCATATCCTGGCCTTGCCGTATCCCAGCTGTGCAATATCTCAGGTTGTGCCATATCCTGGCCGTGCTGTATCCCAGCTTTGCCACATCCCAGCGGTTTTGGGGCTCTCTATGTTCCCCCCCTGCCTGTCGTGTGCCCCGGCGGTGTCAGTGGATGGCAGATCCATGTCTCAGTTCATGGTTCCCACTGGCGATGCCGGTATGTGTGCAGCCTTCATCCAGGTGTTTCTGGCTCTCGGTGCCACCGTGGTGTCGCCGGTGTGGATCCCTGTGCCGGTGCCACTGGAGGGGCAGTGCCAGGAGCTGTTCCACAGGTGCACGGGTGAACACACAGCCCCCGTTCGGGGTGGGCTCCGGAGTGTCCCGTGTCCCACGAGGAGGAGGAGGAGGAGTTGTGCCGCGGAAATGAACCCCGCGAAAGCGCAGGCCACGCAGGGGGTGCGTTCGTTGTGTCCATCCTCAGGTTCGGAGCCCCTCGGCCGATCTCCCAGGGATGGGATGGACACGAAGCCCCTCATCCGTGTGCTTCAGACCCCCCCAGCCCCGGCTGTGTCCCAGCTCCCGGCGAGGTTCGCTCCGGAGCTGCCCAGGACTCCTTTCAGGCTGCTTGGCTCAGGCCGGGGCTGCTCCCGGAGCCCCGGGGGCCGCGGCTGCTCCGTGCGGGCTGCGGGTGCAGCTTTGGGGGTGGTGTGGGGCGTCTGGGGCTGGCAGGTCTGGGGCGCTCTGGGGTCCGTGAGGCTCCGTGGGTGCCGCCTGGATGCAACCCGGGCTCTGTGCAGGTCCGCAGGTGCCGCTCTGGGGTCCGAAGGTGCAGGGTTGG
>NW_008239756.1:635805-637733 GCF_000691975.1 Corvus brachyrhynchos | reverse complement strand
AGGGTGGGAGCGGCCCGCGGGACTGCGGCTCCGGCAGAGCCCGGGGACAGCGGGCCCGGCTGGGAAAGCGCCCGGGAACAGCTCTCGAGGGTGTTTTGGGGCAGCTGTCACGGAAATGGGGTCATGCACTGCCCTGGGCTGGGACACCACACCTGGGCAGGTGTTTGCTTCGCAGGGCAGCGCTGAGCTGTCCAAAAGCCTCTGGAATGCGCTGAGCCTCCTCTTGAACCGGGGTTTGTCTGTTGTAGTGAAAAAAGAGCTGATGGCCGAGGCAGCTGCCAGCGAGAAGGGGCTCTCCATGGAGGAAAAGGTGAGGGGGATGCTCAGCGCCTGCTGAGCACGAACCTGAGGACGTTCCCTGCTCAGCACCCATCACGGCTGCTCTCCCTGTCCTGGGTGGATCTGCCAGGGTGTTTATAAACATAACCCCCCCAAACCCTCCCCATGCTCACTTTGGTGCCTGGTTTTATCTCCTTCAGGAGCAGGAGGAGCAAGGGGCAGCTGCTCCCTCTGTCTCGGGTGTTTATTTCATCTGCCCCTTGACCGGTGACATTGTGAGGAAAGACCAGAAGGAAAAGCACCTCCGAGAAGCCATCCAGGCAGTGAGTGCTTCCCTTCCTCCTCTTCAAACTCCTTTTGTGCCAACCCTCCACCTCCTCCCTGTAAAATCTCCCCAGGACAATTTCACCTTTCTTGTTACATTGTCTTTAGCCCAGCAAATGGGGAACAAATGAGCTGAGCTGGGGTCAGCTCCTCCCTGAGCAGCTTCTCCCCCTCTCCCTCAGTATTTCTCCGTGGACCCGGTGGCTGCTTCCATCATGGAGATCCACACCTTCAATAAGGACCGGGAGAAGGTCCGGGCATGCGTGGAGACCATGGCCAAGTGAGTGGGACTGAGGGCATGGGCAGCTCATCCCTTCCCAGGTGGATTTTCTTGCTGTGCTCCTGGCAAAGTCTTTTTTGTAAGAAAACTGAACTCTTGAACCACCTGGTTTGTCAGTTGACCTGATGTCAGCATCCTGAAGAGCTGGTCTCACTAATCCAGGAGGTTTGGGAGCTGCTGGTTGTTTGCTTTGGCCCCAAAACATTGATGTATTTTATTTTCCTGGGTTTCTCAGCTTTTTCCTCTGTAAGAAATACTGTGAGGTCTTTGTTTCCTCTCTGACCTTGGAGTAGCGTGTCCTGCTTCGATCCAGGCAGTGCGTTCCTCTTCCTGCAGGTACCTGGATAACATCTACCTCCATCCAGAGGAGGAGAAGTACCGGAAAATCAAACTGCAGAACAAGGTGTTTCAGGTGAGCTCAGGCTCCTGCAGCTGCTCAGCCTTGGAAAGCCCTTGCTTGGAGCAAACTCCCTCTAAATCCTGTCCTTTTCTTTCAGGAAAGGATAAGCTGCTTGGAAGGGACACACAAATTTTTCCAGGCTGTCGGGTTTGAGACAAAAACACTGCCTGTTCCAGGACAAGGTAAGAACTCAGGGTGTTAACGTGGAGTCAGGGCTTTGGGGGGTGCTGGGGGAGGCAGCTCTGGTCGCTGAGAGCTCCACAGAGGTCATTACTCCAGGGCTGGAACAAAAACAGCCTCTGAGCCTGCACATTCCTTGTTGAGACGTGACATTTTCCCAGAGATCCTTGTCCCTGTGTCACTGCCCTAAAGACCAAGAGCCTCGTGCCCCATCCTTGTGGTTGCAGAGGCCACGGAGGAGTACTATGTGCTGAAGGAGGAGATGCTGAGCAGGCTGGAGGAGCTGAAGGATTGCAAGGAGCAGCTGCTGAGCTCGGAGCCCGTGCGGGCGCAGCTGCACCGGCAGCTCACGGTGTTCCAGCCGTCGCCCGCGGCCGCGCGCTTTGAGCTGCCCCACGACTTCTTCAATCTCACTGCAGAGGAGCTCCGCAGGGAGCAGCGGCTCCGGGGGGGGGGTGCCGGGGG
>NW_008239756.1:629218-635663 GCF_000691975.1 Corvus brachyrhynchos | reverse complement strand
GGAGCAGCAGGGCCGGGGGACACCAGCCAGGAGCTCGTGCCTGTGCTCGGGGCCTACAAGGGTCTCTCCCCGCAGGACAGAGGCGGTGGAGAAGGCGTCGATGCTGAGGACCAGAGCCATGCGCGAGAAGGAGGAGCAGAGGGAGATGAGGAAGTACAACTACACCCTGCTCCGGGTGCGCTTTCCCGATGGATACATCCTCCAAGGTAAAAGAGACTCCTCACCCTTCCTTTGGGCACCTCCAGAAGCTTCTGAGGGTACTCATAGTGTAAGGAACTCAGTAACGGGGTGCTGAATGCAGCAGGTGCAATGAACCACCCCAAAACCATAGTGGGGTAACGCTTCTCCGTCAACTCTTCCCTCCTCCAAACCCTCCCCCTGCTCAGGGTTGGGATTTTAAGCCAGGATTGGACAGAGAGGGAAGAATCTCAAGGCATCATTAATTAAATTCTGCTCTTCCCAGGCCTTTGGAAACAAGCTGGACTCGTTAGATCAGTGTGTGACAGCAGCCAGCGTGAGGCTGCCTGTGTGATGTCAGACTGTACAACAGCATAAATCCTCTTCAAATTTTCCAGTAGAACTCTGGAAATCATTTCAGGCTTTCCCAGCTCTTTGTTACAGGCTGGCAGGGGCTCCCAACAATTGACTATTTTTCTTTGGGGATTCTGCTTTTATAGTTTTCAGTTAAATCAGGCTGGCTGTGTGTCAGGGAAGTCGTTGATTAAGTCAGCATCAGTAGGTGAAGCCCCATGGAACCGACCACAAAAGGTTAGATTTTGGTAAATGCCAGACTCTCTCACCTTGTTTTTTCATGGCAGGGACTTTTTATGCCCGAGAATCAGTATCTGTGCTCTACAACTTTGTGAGAGAAGCACTCAGAGAGGACTGGCTGCCCTTTGAGCTCCTGGGACCCGGAGGTCTCAAACTGACTGATGAGAACTTGGCCTTCAATGAATGTGGGTTGGTGAGTGAAAAAAATTATTGTTGGTACCTTCCAGAGCATCTTGAGGCTGTCAGAGTCTTCTGCTACTCAGAGCTGGGGGAGAAGTTGGTGTCCTTTCAGAGCCCCAAGTTGCACTCTGGCCCCTCATTTTAAGCACAAAGCAGTAACTGCTTGGGGGCTTTGAGGTCGGGAGGGAAGCGCAGGGTCCTCCCTCCTGGAGCAGAGAGCAGCTGGCAGGGGCTGAGCAGCCACGCTGGGAAAGAGGGGAGGCAGCAATGGGGAGGGAGGGTATGAACAGAAAGCCCAAAGTAGCATCCCCTAAAAGGAGCTGCTTGCAGAATCCACCCCTGTCCTTGTCAGTTTGAGTAGTTCAGGTCTGTGAATGCACACAGGGTGTTCTAAACAGCCCTGGCAGTGCCCAAGGCCAGGCTGCAGCACCCTGGTACAGTGGAAGGTGCTCTTGCCCATGGCAGGGGTGGGACTGGATGGGCTTTAGGACTCCTGGCATCCCACACCGTTCCCTGGCCGCTGTGGTCAGTGACCTGCCTGTCCTGCCCAGGTGCCCTCGGCCAGCCCCCTCAGACCGGAGCTGCTCGCCAGGGTCCCGACTCTCTCCTGAAATAAAGGGCAGTGCCGCCAGTGCTGCTGGGTTTAGACTCTTTCCTCCTTTTCCCGAGACTGCTGGAGCTACGTGAGCTCAGAGGTGGCTTTGGTTTAGCTCTGCAGGGGGGCTGGACCCTGCGGCCCCCTCCCAGCTCCAGACACACGGGTGGCCTCTCCCAGTGGCACTGGGCTGCTCTGAGGGGCTTTGAACAGCACACTGGAGCAGGGACTGCCTGAGGTGTTCCCAAGGCAGCAGTGGAACGCTGCCTGCTCCCTGGGAGCAGGGATTAGAGGCTGTTAGGCTGGAGTACCAACCTGAGCCTGGGTCTGGGGCTGGGTTTAGAACTCAGAGCTTCCCCCTCTGCTTCTGTGTGCACTGTAACTCCTATTGGAGAGAAGCTATTTGGATAAGGTTACACTTAGTCTGATTAAATGGAATTATTTAAATACGCAGTTCTGCTCCCAGTTGTTTGAGTTGCACTGTTGTTAGAGGTGTGAGATGCCAAATGGGTCTGTGCTGGGGCTGGCACTGGTGTTACTGGGGCAGCATCACCCCCTTGTCCCTTCACAGACCAGAGACTGACAACAGGGAACAGCTGCCGGTGGTGCCCATGGGGGAGATAACAAACCTCAAATTACAGACAAAGAACTAATCCATAACTCACCAGTCACACGAAGTTAAAAGCCCCAGCAGTTTGTTCTGTGTATCATCAAGTTTGATGCCAGTTCAGTCCTTTAATACCTCAATCAAAGATTTTCTGGGACAGAGCCCAGCTCTGATGTAGACAAGAGACTGAGAATCTACCCCTGACCTGTAACTCATTCGAGCCTGTCCCAAAATAGGACAAACAATGAATTTTTCCTTTTCCAAAGGTAAAGCCCTGCTGCTGTTCTCTGGAGCAAGTAAGACCACAAACAGGATGGTAGAAGAGCATAAATTCATATATAATTGTACATCATTTATACCCAAGGCCACGCTGTACAACATTATGAACAGTCATTCCCCAGTGGCATCACAATAAGCTTATTCCAAAATCCCTCAGCTGCTTTTAGAGATAACTTAGATACCTTTCATTACAAAGAAGTATCAAAATTTCAATAATGCTTTATTAAGGACAGATTAATATGCAGTATTTTTAAAAAAAAGCTAAAAAGCTAAAACTAAAAATTTAAGCTTCCATCTGGTCTGACGCAGAACAAAGTGCTGTCTTCTCTTTACAAGAAATGTGGAATACTTTCAAGTATCTTGGTCACAGATACACAAGATTTAAATTTTTCTAGCTCATTCTACATACATACAGAGGAGTTAGTAGGCATTTAAGTCTCAAATTGTATTAGATGGGCTGACCATGCTGCTGTCCTGGTGAGCAGCTCTTGTGCCACTGGATTCTGAAGCTGTAGAACCTGCAAAGGAGCAAATGTGTTTGGTTTGTTTTGTTTTTATAAATATCCTCATTAATCCAGTAGAATTTGACTACTTTATGTTTTATCTGTCTTAGCTTCCTGCATCTGTTGTGAGTCTCCTTTTCAACACTATTTAAAAACCGGTTTTAACACTGGCTTCCTATTTAATACCACCAATCCAGAATAAAAATCACTTCAACCATAAAAAGGATTTTCATAATCTTTTCAGTGCTTTAGAGTCAGGCAGAGCCAAACAAACAGAGCTGCATGTGTGTCAGCAGAGCCTGAGGGAGGGAAGCTGCTCAATGGCATCCTCAGAACAAGAGGTGACAAACCTGAGGCGAGGTTTTCATCTCAGAGCCTGGTAATAAGCAAAAGCAGCTTAAGATTAAAGCCAAGCTTCTTGTCAAGCAGTTCCACTGTCTGTTTTGGGAGGTGAGAGGAGCTCAGAGAGGAAGGAGAGCCCAGATAATGTCTGGAATGGGTCAAACACTACAGAATTTATTGCACGAGTCCTTATCTACCAGAGGAGCTGCCCAACACAAACCCACTTTCCTTAGAGCAGGCTGTGAGAGCTCCATTGTGAGCAGGAAGAAAGAGCTCAGAGCTTTGGAAACCACAGCACGTGCTTGCAGTCAGCTCATTGATCTGTGTGATCACGTCCAAAAGCTCTTGGAGATGAAAGGAGCTGCTCCACATCCTCATCCCACCGCGGCCTGAAAGGAGAGCTGCAGCAGAGGGGCTTTGAAGGCGTTTTCCAAGGGAGAACTGGGACACAAACACAAGCGACTGCTCAGACTGTGCAGCAAAGCAGCAGCTGGGCTGCTCCCTGATGGTACCTCCTTCAGACAATTTGCACCTTTGAGGAGGCAGCAGAGGGGTGGCAATCCAGACCTTGCTGGTCCTGGAAGGGCTCTGCAAGCCCCAGAGAGCAGCAATATTTACAGTAATTTACCAGTGCCTCTGCTGGCACTGCCCTGATGCTCGCTTTTGCTCCCAGGAATAACCAGGGGACACTGGCAGCCAAGTGCTTTGTGCTACTGAGGCAATGGGAGGGAGGAGGAGGGCAGAAAGGACAGGTTAGAGAAGGTCATAAATAGCAAAGAAGCATTTTAAAAAGAGGTTAAACAGCAGGAGCATCTGGAACAAAATATCTAGAGAGAAAAGCTCAAGGAATGGTGAAAAAGGGGCAGAACATGCCAAGTTTAGCTGCACACAGTTCCTGCTCCCTGGGGGGAGTGTCTGCCAAGAGCCTGGGACCCACTGCCCTTCCCACCTTTTCCTGGCTGTACATCCACAATCATGCAGTCATCATCTTCCTCATCTTCCTCCGTGTCTGCCTGAAATCCATCCATCTCTGCAGCCTGGAGGGAAAGAACAGGGAGCAGGTGTGAGCCAGCAAGAGGAGGGTGCCACGTGTGAGACCAGGCACAGGCATTGCTGGGCACCGTCCGGGCAGGTGGGCACCTCTGGAGGGAAGGAAAACCAGCAATTCCCAGCTCCAAGCGACACGGAGCTGTGACAAAAAGCTTCATCTGCAGTGGCACACACAGTGGGAAACAGGCCAAGCTCCTGCTCCAAGATCCTTCCCTCTTACACAACGTGCTGAGCACCCCCGCAGCACAGGCAGCTCCCTCCAGCCCTTGCAGAAATCCGACTCTCGCTGGATTTTTGGAAGGGAAGTCTCTCCCCCCTCTGTTGATTGTTTTCATAGAATCACAGAACCATAAAGGTCAGCGAGTCCAACTGTTCTCCAGCCCTGCCAAGGCCACCACTGACCGTGTCCCCAAGTGCCACATCCACAGGGCTTTGAAATCCCTGTGGGAACGGGGACTCCACCCCTGCCCTGGGCAGCTGTGCCAGGCCTGGACAGCCCTATCCAGGAAGAAATGTTCCCTAATCTCCAACCTGAAGCTCCTCTGGTGCAACTCGAGGCCGTTCCCCCTTGTCCTGTTGTCCCCTGGGAGCAGAGCCCGACCCCCCCCGGCTGTCCCCTCCTGTCAGGGACTTGTGCAGAGCCACAAGGTCCCCCCTGAGCCTCCTTTGCTCCCTCTGAGCCCCTTTGGATGTTCTCTCCCTTCTGAAGATGGAGAATTACTGTTGCTTGTCAGGTTTGGAACTTGTTTTCCCCCGACTCCTCCTCATCTTTGCCATCAGCTTTACTCAGGGAGTGGTGACAGTTCTTCCCTTGCTGCCCAGGTTTTCTGCCATAGGAAAAGCCCAAACTCCCTATTTTGAATCGAGAAAGCGGAACCCAAGGAGTGACACAAACTGAAGTTGCCCAGCTGTGAGGGTCTGTTGCTTTGGTTTTTCCCCTTCAGCTGGAACTGGAATGAAAATCCTGGTCCCTGTTCCCTACAAATTGCCCCAAGCCAAGCAATGTTCAATTTACATCTTTCAATAAAGTCCCAGTTCTCACACTAAATCCCTCCTCCATGTGGGCAGGTACTGCCCACTTCAGCACCAAATTTTTCTCTCCACAGCTTATGTAAGAACACCTTTACTCACACAAGCCCTGGTATGAGCTTCCCAGCAGAGGAACACGTGCCAGAGTGGGAATCTGGCAGCCGTGCCCTCCCAGCCATTCCCAGGCTGTCCCCAGGCTCCAGCCTGGCTCGACAGGTTGGGGTGGGATCTCAGTACTTGAGCAGGGCTGATTGAGACATCAGGAATTAAAGGCTTCTGGAGCTGTGACACCTTTGCTCAGAGCTGCACCTCCCCAGCACAGCTCTAAGAAGCTTTGAAGCATTCAGGCTGGTGATGTAATTCTCCTAAAAGCCTTTGTTTTGCTATTTCTGCTCCCTTATAAGCTGAATTTCCAGTGGGTGCCAAGCAGAGACTTTTATCTCTGCCTTTATTTAGTGTACAAGAAAAAACCCAAGCAGATGGAGTTTGGGGGCTGAACAGCTTCTCACAAGTCTCTGATCTCTATCAATACCTGAATGCTGAGCTTTTTCAGTAGAAAAGCCAAAAAAGCCAAGAATAAATTGGGAAGGCAAAGCATAAAAAGCATCAAAAGCCTCATCTGTGGTCCATGGGAGGGGGGTGGAATGAATAAGCTTTAAGGTACCTCCCAACCCAAATCATTCTGGGGCTCTCTCCTAACCTGGTGCACAGGGAAGGAGGAATAAATCCACTGACAGTGATTTCAAACCCTGCCCTGCCTGTGGGATTGGAAGCAAAAGGTCGATAACCTCAAGTTTCAGCACCTAAAGCCTCAACAGAGCATCCCAAGCTTTGTGGGGACCCAACTGTGGCCCCTCCAGTGCCTGAAGGGGCCAACAGGAAACATGGAGAGGGACTGGGGACAAGGGCTGGAGGGACAGAGCACAGGGAATGGCTTCCCAGTGCCAGAGGGCAGGGCTGGATGGGACATTGGGCAGGAATTGTTCCCTGGGAGGGTGGGCAGGCCCTGGCACAGGGTGCCCAGAGCAGCTGGGGCTGCCCCTGGATCCCTGGCAGTGCCCAAGGCCAGGCTGGACATTGGGGCTTGGA
>NW_008239756.1:623303-629172 GCF_000691975.1 Corvus brachyrhynchos | reverse complement strand
GGCCGAGGGGGAGGTGCCCCTGCCATGGCAGGGGTGGCACTGGATGGGATTTAAGGTCCCTTCCAAGCCAAACCATTCTGGAATTCCATGATCCCATTTTTCAGCCATGACCAGGCTCTACCTGCGGTTGCCCTGAAAAGCAGAAGCAACAACATGGAAACCACAACACAGCTCACCAGCAGCAACCACTGCAATTCCATCTCATTTTACCCCTATGAATTATTATATTTTTAAACCAGCTCTTGAAACTCAGCTTTATGTGTGTCAGGACGAGCTGGAGACTTTACAGATTGTTCTGGGGCCAGTTGCAGCTCTTGGGAACCACATTTAATCCGTTCACATGCAACTGCTGTAAGTCATCAGCTCGAGCTGTACATCTGGCAGCCACAGGCACACAGAAAACCTGCACACAAATTACACACAGCTGTAAGACCAAGGCCAAGCAGCCACTCCAGCTATTCACAGCTTGGATGCAATCACCGCCAAATAGCAGAGAATGGAAGAACAGCAGGAGAGCAACGTTTCAAATGGAACAGAGTCCAAGCTGCAGACACACAAAAGAAACCCATCTCTTCAGTCACATCATTTCGCTTCTTGCCCCATCAAAGGGGTCCTCTGGTGTGCAGGACAGGGTCTGTAGTTAACAGGCCGAGCTGGGGGCCAGCCCAGCGTGCGAACACCCCCAGCCCCATTCCCAGCACTCCCTCCTGGGGAAGAACACCCCGCCAGGAACTCACCTGCTCAGCACCCCGAGGTCTCTTCATGAACTTCGTGATGGACATGCTTCCCATGGCCTTCCTCTTGGCTGACAGGGGGGTGGGCTGCAGGACGGCCACGCCTGGCACGCTGCCCACCTCGTCCTTCCCCGCGCAGGGCACCTGGGTGACGTAGTTCCACTGGCAGGGGACAGGGAGGTGCTCCTGCCCGAAGCTGCGGAGCACCTCGGCGTGCACGTACCAGCACATCCTGAACTCGGGCCTCTTCTCGTACACAGAGTTCTCGGAAATGATCCTCTTGAGCCTGGCCTTGGAGGGGACCCCGCTGTCCTCCCCGCCCGGGGTCTGCGGCCGCGACGGGCTCCCGTCACTGCCCTCGCCCGCGGTCACGTCACTGAACAGTCCCTGCCGGCAGCACTCCTGGAACTCCTGGATGATCACCTTGCTCCCGTGCACGTTCCCGTGCAGCAGCGGCAGGAGGTGGCCGAGGACTGCGGGGGCAAAGGGGGCACAGAGCCGGTTAAAGGTTGGCAAAGCCAGGGGGACATCAATCAGCACGGTCACTCCAGAGGGGGAAAACAGGGGGTTGGTTTTAGAGATGTGGCTGCCCCATCCCTGGAAGTGTCCAAGGCCGGGCTGGACAGGGCTTGGAGCAAGTGGAAGGTGTCCCTGCCCATGGCAGAAACTGGATGATCTTAAAGGCCCCTCCCAACCCCAACCACTCTGGGCTCCCATGACTGTAACAGCAGCTAAATGTGATGTAGAAAACTCACCCCCAATAACAACAACACCCTGGAGTGAAATCCTCACCCCTGTTTTGAGCCTTTATGTGAGTTATTCACACCCTTGTGTTAATCAGGTGCAGGAGAAGCTCAGGGCTGGAACCCAGCACAGAAACCAAACCCTCTCCCCCAAACAATAAACAGGCTCAAGCTCATCCTAAATCTGAGCTTGCTCAAGTCTTGTTGGCTTTATTTCCTAGATTGCCCAGAGCAAGAGTTTTGGAGAGGCACTGCCAGAAAACTCCTTTCCAAGAGCTCTCAGAGATTCCTTGGATTCCAGACTTGTCAGAAACAGGTTGTTCTGAATTGGACACTCAGTAATCCCCCTACTCCCTCCAAAGCACAGTACAACAGTGTGGAAGTTCTGTTTAGCCCTTCAGGACTTACTTTGCTGATCTTTTGCTCTTTTTTTGCTACATTTCTGTGTCTGCTGCTCCTCCTCTGCCACGGGTGGATCCAGGACGCAGGCTGTGAACTGCTGGAGCACCTTCAGGTCCGTGTTGGTGCTGGTGTCCTTTGCTGCCCTTTCCCAGACACAGCCAATCTTCACAGGCTGCAGGACATGGAACCTCTTCCCCTTGGCTATCAGCTCGTCCCACTCCTTTGCTTTCAGTTTCTGACGAACCTTCTGGTTCTCTGGGTCACACTCCTGCAGCCACAGGGAACAAAGGACTCGTTACACCCATGCCAGGAAAAAAAAAAAGCTTTTTAAAGCCAGCTGTGCCTTGTGTTCCCTAAGCCACACAGGGCTCCTGAACCGTGCAGGCCTCGGGGAGCCCAGCCCTGCCAGGACCATGAGCTGTCCCCCCCCGCCAATATTGACACTGCACGGTTCACTGGAAACAGAGATGGAAGCTCAGGGACACCCAGCTGCCTTACCTCTGTCACACCTTCATCCTCAGATAGGTACCCATGGGGTACAAAAAACCCATCGTCCTCATCTTCATCCTCTCCCTCCTCTTCATCATCCTACAGATAAATGGATTAGAAGTTACGCTGCCAAGTGCAGTTGGGTCCCGAATTTTCCAGCATGCAGGATCCTCACCTCTTCACTATGGGAGAGACTTTCCCCTGGCTCCTCCTCTTCCCACTCTTCATCACTGTCTACTTCATAGTCCAGCAGTTTCTGCAAGAAATGCCAACATGCCACTCCTGTCGCTCATTGGAGAGAGCCACACCAAACCCAGCCTGGGGTTTCAGAGCTGAGGGAACGTGCAAATGGCCCCAGGGAAGCAGAGAACTTGGCCAAGCACATTCACTTCTAAAGAGAGAAAGAATCCCAGCAGGCTGAGGTGCTTACAGTGTCCTTGGACCATGGATTCCTGGCACGGATCAGGGAGGTTCTCTTGTTCCAGGTGCCCCAGTAGGCAGGGCGGTGATTTTCACTGAACTGCAGCAGCTTCATCCTGCCAAACTTCTCCCTCTCAGGAACAGCATCTGTCTGGCAGTTATCCACCACCACCACGTCACTGGGAACACAGGGGGAGGTGGCTCAGGCCTCACAGAGCAGCTCCAGCTTTCCCTCCTCTCCACTTCAATCACTCCCTCAAACCCCCTCTGCAGCTCATTTCATAAAAATAGAAGCAAAGCAAGCCCCAAGCCCAGACTGACCTGTTCACACTGTCACTGCTGTCACTGACCAAAGTGGGCCCAGTTTTTCGTGGTTTACGACACTTTAGATCCCTCAAGAAAGAAACTTCCCCATTCTGGGCATGCAGGAGCTTATCCAGCTGCTCTAGGTAGTCTGGATCCAGGGCAACACGACTGAGGGGGGCTAAGACCATGTTCTCCTTAATTTCAAAAGGAGCAAACTTCCCACAGGAGCCAGCAAGGGTCTGAAACATCAAGTGAGGAATGTGAGGGCTTGGACACTGAGAAGCTGCAGCACCAACACATTGAGGAAGCACCTGCTGTTGAGGTGCAGTCTGAGGTGAAGATTTAGGTTAAGTGAAGATTTAGGTTAAGCCCTTCCTGTCCAAGACTCCAGCAGATCTTCCAGGCAATGCAGAAGACAAGAGCTGAGAGTTTTACTAAACCAACACAAATGTCTTCTGTAGTCTCTGCTCTGGCCTTTTTCTTAAAATCCTTTACACCTTTGGGACCAGGAAATTAAGAAAAACTAGTGCTTTGTCCACCTAAGCAGCTGTAGGGGGCAGCTGAGAAGGAAATCAGGGTATTTGTTACAAACAGCTGTGAGAGACCAACACACACAGGCACAGCAATCCCTCACCTTCGGGGCTTGTGGAGTCTTTGGTTTCTGGAAGAACCTGGTGATTTCTGCTTTCTGTGCATGAATGCGCTGAAACGAGAACCCAAATGCAAACTGTCAACACAGAGGTAGGACAAAGCTTTGGAATTCAAGGTGAGCTCATGCATGACTCAACTTCAAATGCAGCGAGGCACAAAGCAAAGTTCAGGCAGTCACCAGCTCCTGTGACTCAACAAAACCTCTCATTGTCTTCCCTAATACAGCCAGGGTTCCAATGCCATTGCCAGGGGAGAGTTCATTTGTGGGCATTCAGAAACACACACAGAAAACACTTGAGAGGGTAAAAGCAAAGGAACCAACAGGTGGGAAAAACATCTGGATGGAGCAGCCCCAGCAGGTCAGGGGGGACAGGCTGCACCCCAAAGGACCCAGCTGGCACCACCAACACCATTTCACCCCGGCAGAGGAATTGAGAGACAAGCCAGAGAAAGCATTTTTACCTTTTCCTCCTCCTTTAACCGTTTCTCCTCTTCTTTCTTTCTCTTCTCCTCAAGTTTTGCCCTTGAAAACAAAGATCATGTGAACTGTCACCCACCAGGAAGGGTTTACTTGCACTGAGGAAGAGGTGGGAAGCCCCAGACCCTGACCCAGACCCCACCACGAGGATCATCTGTCAATCCAGCCAAGGACCACACTTAATGAAGGGTAGGGAAGACTTTGTTCATTCCTTCTAGAGCAAATATTGACCCATTTTAGCCACAAAATTAATAGGCTGCCTCAAGTTTCCCTCGATACCAGGAAATGGATGGGATTACCGAGTTACAGGCAACCTCCTCAACAAGCAGGGCCCTGGTGCCAGCACAGACTGCTCAGCACCGGTGAGGCAGGGCACGAAGGGGAGCTCAGTGCAGCAGGACAGCAGAAGGCACTGCTGGGACGGGGGGGCACAGAGTCCCTCAAGCATCTCAAAGCCACCCTGTGAGCCCCGGCCCGCGCTGCCAGAGCGGGGCAGCCTCTGGGAGGGCCAGCCCAGGCGGGCAGGGAAATCAGCACAGGGACCCTCGGGAGCTGCACGACCCCAGGCACTCACTCCAAAGCCTCCTGCCTCTCCTTGCGCTTCTCCTCCTTCACTCGCAGCTTCTCAGCTTTCTCCTTCTCCTCCTTTTCTTTCTTTTCCCTCCTTTCTCTCTCTTTCAACTCCTTCTCTTCCTCTTTCCTCTTCTTCGCCTCCTCCTTGGCTCGTTCTTTGGCAGCTTTTGCCTCTTCCTTCAGCCTCCCCTTCTCCTCCCTCTCCGCCTGCAGCTTCTGGAGCTTGTCCGCGCGCTCCTGGTCCTGGGGCACAAACGGGACGCTCAGGGAATTGCACCTTTGTGGCACCAAACCCCTGATGAAAATCAGCATTTCACTCCTCAAAGAGGAAACTGGACCCACCCAGTGCTTGCCCTGCAGCACCATAAAATATCCCGAGCTGGGAGGGACCCACATCATTCCCAGGAAACCAGGTGGGAGCACATCCCCAGCGCCCTGGTGCCTCAGGAGCCAGCCAGCTGAGCTTCCCTGTGCTGCCTCTCTGAAAGCTTTAATTATTCTTTTCCCTTAGCAAAAAAAGGTGTTTCCATTTCTCTAAGCATCAAGGAAAGCTTTGTATTGAGTCATCTTCATTACCCCTGTAGCATTATGGAAAATTAGATGGGAATTAAAAAATTGTAATTATTCCCTTGTTTAATAGGAGATTTCAGATTGTTTCCAAAATATTTCCTCCTGAGCTTTCATGCTTTGGTGTCATCACAGGGCTACAGTGGAGTCACTTTTACAAGTGAATTTGAGCTGATCTGACACCATAAATCCACAGGGATTTTCTGATGTTTTCCACTATCACAGAAATCAGACGTTGATGATCCCTGTGGGTCCCTCCCAAGCTGGGATATTCCATGATCTCAGGGAATACTGCGAGTATCCAAACTCCAGACTGTGGAGCTTATCCCTTGTTTTATCCCATTTTACATCATCAGACACCACCAGTGCCCTGAGCTTGTTCTGGGAACAGTGGGGGGAAGATTTTATTGGAAGTGTTGCCTTTCGTGGCGTTTCCTCCCCAAACAACTGCAATGCTCACCACGGCTCTGCTGACACAAAGGAGGAAAATGTCAAATTAAAGGGAA
>NW_008239756.1:619005-623293 GCF_000691975.1 Corvus brachyrhynchos | reverse complement strand
GGAAAGAGCTCTCTGTGCTGCAGGCACTGGTGATGTCACCAGGAAAGGAGGATCTGCCTGTGCCCAGACACTCCAACTCCTCCCTGGGTATTTTCAGTTTTCTTTTATTGATTTCACATCTCTCCTTGTCAACATCAAGGCTTCTTGAGCAGTGTCACAACACAAATAACTGCAGAAAGCCACCAACAGCCAAATGGTGCCAATGGCAAGGAAACAACACTGTCAGCCTGAGTCATGGAATCTGCTGGGTGTTGGGGAGCTGGTGTGAAGCTGACAGCTCACTGGTGGGTCTAGTTCATTCTCAGCATCATTTTTAGCTTCCATTCTCCTCTCTCCCTCACATCCCTGCTATTTTTAACACAGCTATAGAAGGGAAGAAAACAACAGATTGGAATTCTATATGGGGCACTGGGAAAAGCAAGAGGGTTTATAGCTACAACTTACATAAAACACACAAGTTTATAAACAAGGCACTGAGAGACACAGAATTCCTGAGCACAAACCTTCCCGAGGGCAGATCAAACAACCCCAAAAAGCCCAATCATGCGGCACTGGCTGCTGGAAACTCCACGTGACCCTTCAGCCTCCTCTGTACCCAGCACCCCGCGACTGACAGCAGCAGGGGCAGCAGAACCAGGGAGCAGAGCTTGCTGAGGAGCTGCATCCAAGCAAACAGAACCTGGAGCTTGAGCATTCCCAGTGGTGGCATGCAGTGGTGACATTCTCTGGGAAGCCACAGACACAGTGCCCCACTCGCCTCGTGTATTAATAAAAACAGATCCTACAGTTTTGGGGCTTAAACATTTCCCATCTCTTCCCAAAGTGCACCCACAGCTCCACTCAGGAGCTTTGGGAAGAGCCAAACACTTTAACTGCCTGCATTAGAGGTTCTTTCACGTTCCTCAGGGTGAGGAAAAATGGTAAAAAAGATACTCCAGGTGGGCTGAGATAAAAGGCAAAGGCCTTTGTTTGCTGCTCAGGCGAGGTTTGGGTGTCAGGGAAATGCCTTACTCTTTGCAATCTCAGCTTCTCCTTCTCTGCTGAACTTCTGTGGAATTTCTGAGGTACCTGGAATTACAAAATGCAAGTTTTAGAGGAGACCCACGTCCCTCCCTTTCCGGCCTGAACGACAGCAGCGCTGCTCCTGCAGGTTCCATCCAGTCACTCCAAACTCCTCCAGAGCAGGGAATGAGGACACACCTCAGGCATATCCAACCTCCCCATTTCCCTTCCAGCCTGAATCCTCTCCAGTGCTCCTGTTCCCATCAAATCCTCACGTCACCACGTTTGCATAAACAAACCCCTCTGGTCCCCTCAGCTCTCCAGGATCATTTGCAAGGGAACATCCCGGGCACAGCTCAGGGGAGCTGCTCTGAGCCACAGGAGACATTTCATTATGGCAAAGCCACTTCCTTCCAGTTACACGTGGGTTCGGGGTTTTTTTGCAGCCACTTATCTTCCTGTGATATTTAACTACAGCTTTAGGAATACAAGGACTGTTTTCCACATTTTAACAGGGTTTCTTCTTGTCATCACAGTCCACTCAATCTTCCACCAGTACCAGCTCACTGACCCTAAATTCCCAACAGGGCACACTTCTCATTTACCTTTTCTTTGTGGGGGTGAAAAAAGGTTTTATGCTTAAGATCATTGTTCATAGACTGGTTAAAGGCCTAATTTGTCAATATTTCAGCACACCATGACTTGATTTACTGGATCCTCTCCTGCTCCTGCCATTCACAGCATCACAGCATCACTCTGTGCTGAACAGGCTAACACAGCCCACCTGCTTTATTTTCCATATTTATCTGATATAGAACAGGAGTTCTGTCAAGTGGGGGCTTCAGCTCCTCAGAGCTGTTTCCTCCCAGGAAAACAAACCTGCCAAGATTCCCAGCTGCACAGCTTGGGGTGCAGCCTCTCATTTTGGGGAGCAGCACACGAGCAAATCCAGTCTCATTGGCAATACTGGATTACACCAGGAGGGCTTTTTGTTCTGCTGCACTGGAAATACTTCATGCCTGCCTGAGTGTGTCTATTTATTTTAGAGATGGAAGATTGGGAACTTTCACAGAGGAGGAACTGATCATTTGACTTGATAAACACAGCAAAAGGACTGGGAGAACCATCCCCATGGTGCTTCAGCCACCTGAGAAGATGCTGCTGTCCTTGCAAGCTTCTCTATCAGAACTGCCCCCAAAATCAGTGTTTGGGGTCTCCTGATGAACTGCTGAAGCAGAGCTGCTAAACTGGAATTCAGGTGACAACAAACCCCCTCATCCAGAGCTTTTTCATGGAATCCCAGGATGGTTTGGCTTGGAAGGGACCTTAAGGCCCATCCAGTGTCACCCCTGCCATGGGACACCTTCCCTGATCCCAGGTTGCCTTGGGCACTTCCAGGGATCCAGGGGCAGCCACAGCTGCTCTGGGAAATCTGTGCCAGAGCTTTTCCATGCCAGCTGCAGAAATTCAGAGCTGGAAAAGCATCTGCTCTGGCTGTACTCAGCAAACATCCTCACAGGAGTTACAGCAGCTTCGTGGAGCATGAACAGAGCTTGGGAAACAGCACCTAAAGGACAAAACTGCTCTTGGATCCTGTCACCAAAACACCAAGTCCCAGGGTGAGCATTTCATCAAAGAAATGTAAATACAGCAGCACACATTCCTCCCAGAACCAGGGAGGATAAAATCCTTTAGCTGCAGGATTTAAAGATTCCAAAGGGCAGTAATTCAGTTGTCAATCAACACCACCTCCCCATCACTCCCCATTGTCCCACTCATCCTCTTCCCCACAAGCCCAGGAAACCAAACATTGCACCACAGCAGCTCGCATCCTGAAGCAGAGCAGACCAACCTTCCTGGCAGGTGTGGAGGCAGCCAAAGGGCTCGTGTTCCTCTTGGGCTCTGCCACCAGCTGCACCTCGGGCGAGCTCCCGGAGCTCAGCGAGGAGTTGGTCAGTCCCGAGTCTCCCTCGTGGGACGACTCCAAGGCCTCATTTTCCGACGTGGCGCTGCCGTCCAGAGAAGCCACTTGGGGGGATTTCAGAGTCATGATGTCCTCCAGCAGCACCACGGGCACCTTCCCCTCAAAAAGCACATCCTTCAGTTCGCTCTGGGTCCCCTTCCTGCTTCCCACGTCCTTGCACCCTATGGCCCCGGAGCACAGCTGGATCCCGCCTCCCGAATCCTCCTCTGCCTTGGCTGCAGCTGCACAGGGCCCATCAGTCTCCATGGGGTCACCTGCTGGGCTGCTCTGCGAGGAATTCAGGCAACTCAGCTGGCTCAGCTCCGTCCCTATCGTGCCGTTGGTTATGGCCACGGATGCAGCAGCTCTAGAATCCACATCCCCCCGCTCTGTGCCACCCCCGAGTCCGTGGCCAGAGCCCTTAGGCAGGTCAGGAACAACCCCAGGGTCACTTGTGTCACCTCCTGGGTTTTTCTGGATAAAATGGTCCAAAGGACCCTTTCCGTTGACAAGTTTTGGAGTCAAATTCCCATCTGAGCCCAGCTGGCAATCATTCTCCACATTGTCCAAGGAGGCACCGGAGGCATCCAGGGAGGGATCCTTGCTTGGAACAAAAGCACTTGGGGAGCTCTTGACTTTTTTGACTTCTGAATCCACATCAAATTTTTCCTTTGGCACAGGATTGAGGCGCTTGAAGGGCAGCCGAGCTGCAACAACACCACCAGGTTACTCAGTCATGGGAAATATCAAAGTATTTTATTACCTTTGAAGCATAAGATTGAGATGAGCCACTTAGGGATGGTTTAATTACAGCCAAGCCAATGTATTTCACAAAATCAGGTCTGAAATGTTGTTAATGCATTAAAACTGCGCTGGATGAGAGACACTCCCTTACCTTGGACGAGCTTCCGTGGAGGAACAGCAGCTTTGTCTCTGCACTCCATGGCTACGGGAGAAAACAACAAATCAACACCCGAGGTATGTTCCCAACGAGCTGCTGCTTCCCTGAGACGGCTGAGGCAGAGCCCAACAGCTCTCCCAGGGCCGGTGAGGGAGGACAAAGGGGTCCCACAGTCAGCCCCAAGCTAAAGGAACCCCGGCCCCACCAGGTGCCGGCAGCCACAGGGTCCCCCTGGCTGGGCTGGGCAGGAATCTCCCCAGGAGCCTGGGCCTGCACCCAGCGAGATGTGAGGAGGAAATTCCTCCTTGTGAGGCTGGGCAGGCCCTGGCACAGGGTGCCCAGAGCAGCTGGGGCTGCCCCTGGATCCCTGGCAGTGCCCAAGGCCAGGCTGGACATTGGGGCTTGGAGCAGCCTGGGCCAGT
>NW_008239756.1:605488-617171 GCF_000691975.1 Corvus brachyrhynchos | reverse complement strand
GGATTCGGGGGTCAGCGAGGGAGCCCCGAGCGCGGCCCGGCCGGGAAAGGGCTGGGGGATGTCGGAAAAAGCTCCCGAATTTCAGCCAGGAGCGAGGCCCGCAGGGATCGCGGTAAACAGGGAGTTTGTGTCGGGTCCTTGGAGCTCTTCCCCCGAATTCCCCATCCCTGGAAGTGTCCATGGCCAGGCTGGACGGGGCTTGGAGCAACCTGGGATAGTGGAAGGGGGTGGAACGGGATAATCTTTAAGGTCTCTTCCAACCCGAGCCATTCCATGAGTCCCTGTGGGAATCGGCCTCAAACGGGGTTCATAAACACCTTTTCCCTCAAATGAGGGGTGGCCGTTCCCAATCCCCCGAGCAGAATTGTGCTTCCCACTGCTTCCTGTTAACAGTTGTGATGGTTTTTTAATGCATTTTGGGAACGATTCAGGAATCACAAATCCCCCTCTGCTGCTGCTTTCCTGCCCCTGTTTTAAATTTCAGATAAATTTGGCACAGATCGTGTTTTCCATCACTGAGCTTAAACCCTTTCAGCTCATCCCACCCCTGTGTGCAACGTGTGTCGCCTCCTTCCTTGGCTCTATTTTCCCAAATCCATTTTATTTACCCAGCAAAGCAAAATTACAAATTCCTGAAGTCATCCCCCACCCCTTTTCCCACTAAACCCATCATGGGGGGTTTTTTCACAACTGCCATGGGGAAAGGTCGTGCTGGGAGTTGGGTGTGGAAGGATTTTGCCGGCCTGGATGTGCCATGGTGGTGTCAGGAGGTGAAAACCCCTCAATGACTCAGGACTAACATGTTCCTAAACCCAAAAATATCATTTTAAACCCCTGATGAAACCATTTTTTGGAGGAATTACAAATTCTTGCAGAGGTGCTGCCACCCCTTGCAGTGCTCCGGGGACAGGGACAGAGGTGTCCATGATTTAAAGATGCTCTGACTGGAAATTGGGAGACACTGGTTCCAGTTTGGCCATTTTTTTGTCTTCTCCCCCCCTTCCTTCCCTTTTCCCCCTTTCTTCCCTTTCCCCCCTCTGGTCCCACTCAGCCCTTGGCTGAAGGAGGGGAGGATTAGTTATTTTTTGGCTCTCTTCAAACCACCAGACGCTGCCAAAACCAAACATGTGGAAGATCTTTCCTAAAATGTTACGTTTTGTTCCACGTCTGTCCTTAATTGAAGGAAAACGGAGCCAGGGCCGGGGTCTGCAGGGACCCCGCAGGGTTTGGGATCCCTGTTCAGGATCCAGAGGGAGCAGGGCTTGGCTCGTGGGCCTCATCCATGTGATTCCTACAAGCCCACGTCTCCCCTGGGTGAGGCAGCCGGGCGCCCACACGCAGGAGAGAGCCCGGAGTATCCTGGAAAAAAAATCCAAGTCGTGCTGGCAAGTGCTGCGGATGGGGAGCAGCTCCGAGTGTGTCCAGAACAGGTTCTGCCTGTTCACGGCAAAATGTTCTCTAGAAAAATAAAGCAAGCTGGAGAAAACATTCTGAGGAAGGGGGAGAAACAGCAGCAGCTTGGAGCTGGGAACAGGGTGGGAAGTCCCTGCCTGTCTGGTCCAAGGTTTCCTCCAGTCAGGAATTTGCAGGGACCTTCTGGTGTAGAAACAGCTTCGTTTGCACCGTTTGGGTTTTGTACAAACTGATGTAAATCCTAAAATCCTGCAAATCTTCCCAGCCAGCGCGCAGGACAGGCTGCAGTTCCTGGGAGAATCCCGAGGGAACGCTGGGGTTGTCACCAGGGATGGGGAGCAGCCCCGCCTGGCACCGCGGGGCTGTCACCGGCCCGGGGCGGGGCAGCGCTGCAGCCATCCCGGGAATCCTGCCTGGGTCACGCACCTGGCAGCAGGAGCAGCACGGGAGCGCTCCAGGGATGGGGGAATCCAGGCACTGGTGTGGGCTGCCCTTTGCAGAGCCCACGCTGGCGTGGCAGCGCCGGGACTCCCGGCACGGCCGCTGTGGGTGCTGCCCATGGATCACGGGAGGGTTTGGATTGGAGGAGATCTCAGAGCTCGTCTCCTTCCAGTCCCTGGGAAGTGCCCAAGGCCAGTTGGACGGGGCTTGGAGCACGCTGGGACAGTGGAAGGTGTCCCTGCCCATGGCACTGGATGGGATTTCAGGTCCCTTTCAACCCAAACCAGTCTGGGGTTCAGCCCTGGGCGCTGCTGTCATTCCAAACTGGATTAACGTGCTCCCAAAGCCTCTGTGAGCTGAGCCTAAGCCCTGCGAGGCCTGCCTGGGCTCAGGAGTTCGTGCTGGCGAGTCCTGGCCCAAGCCACAGCCTAGCCACCCCCTCCTGCACATCCAGAGCCGTTTTCCAGAAGGGAAAAGGCAAGTGCTAATTAAAACTCAGCAGCCCTTGCCACACACGCGTTTCCCTGAGTTTGATGACAGCTCCCAAGGCTTCCAGAGGTATTTTTGACCATAAATAGCCCCTTGCTCCCTGCCTGGCTCGGGATGTGCTCCAGAGCCTCCCACAGCCAGCTCAGCCCAGCAGGACCCACCATTCCCGAGCTCCACAGGCCAGCAGGGAATGCTTTCCGTGCCCCGCGAGCTTCCAGGTGCTGCTGTGGCATCTGCTCCGAGCTGAGGCACAGGAATGTGCTCCCAGAGTGTGTGTGACAGTGAGGGGACAGAGTGCAGCTGGCAGGGAGGGCAATTCCCTTTTTCTGGCCTTCATGGTCATTGCTCTTGGTGGTGCTGAACTGGTATTTCCTTCACTTCTCCTTGGGTTGGGATTTCCTTCTTCCCTCCTCAGCTGGGGTTCTCTCTGCGGTGACTTTGTGCTCTGCTTTCAAATGTGGGGTTTTTCTTCCCTTTCCCAGCTGAACCTTTTAAAAGCTCCTTTTTTTTGTTGTTCTTTTGGGGTTTTTTTGATGTTAGCTCAGCCCTGCTCCCACCGGCCTCTCCAGGCTTTCTCTTGGAGGCAGGAGACGTCTCTGGGATGGTTTGGGTTGGAAGGGACCTTAAAGCTCATCCTGTTCCACCCCTGCCATGGCAGGGACACCTTCCACTGTCCCAGGTGACTCCAAGCCCTGTCCAGCCTTGGACACTTCCAGGGATGAGGCAGCCACAACATCTTTGGGAAGCTGTGCCAGGGCCTCAGCACCCTGTGAGTGAAGCGGGGAGCAGGGAATTCCTGTGGGAGGCATTTGGCAGCATCAGGCTCTGCGCTCCTTATCTGCACACGGGAATTTGGACTGGGAAGTCAAGGGATTCTGCTGATTCCTGCCAGCCTGGAGCCTCCTGCCAACCTCTGTCCCACAGCACCTGATGTTTCTGTATTAACATTAACCTGGATTCCCCTGCAGCTCCTGAGTTTATCTTTCCACGTTAATCTGCTCCCGAGGCCGGGGGAAAGCCGGATTTGCTGGAGCGTGGGGTGACATCCGCCAGCTCCGCTTCCAGCCGGGATCCATCCTGGAGCATCCTCCCCTGGCTCCCTGAGCTGTGCTGTCACGGGGGATGGCTGTTTGGAGATGCGTTTGCAAATCCATAGGGAAAGGGAGGCTCAGGGGAGACCTCTGGGAGCCAGGGATTAGGTGCCAGGGCATCCCTGCAGGCCTGGGTGGTGCTGCCTGGGCACTCGCAGAGGTGCCTCTGTCACATCCAGGGGAAAACCTGCAGCCAGGATATTTTCCTGTGGATTCCCTCTCCTGTTCTTGGGTGATTTGGCATCAAAACCCTGTCCCTGCTTGGCTGGTTAATCATTGTCAGAGCTGAGCAGCCCCAGAACCCAGCAGGTTTCATTTTTCCAGGATTGTTTCTCTCCAGAGTTTCCTATAAATTGGCTTTTCCCCCCCTTTGAGGTTGTTTTTGCAGCCATTGGGCTCTGACGGTAACGGGAGCTCCGATTCCTGGAAGGCAGAGACAGAAAACAGAGCTGGGAAACTCCAGCTCTCCATATCCTGCTCCGTTTGCTTCCCTTCCCGCGCCTGATGTCAGCCAGGGAAAGTGTTATCCTGTGCTCGCAGCTGGGGGAATCTGGGATGAGGAAAGGATCCGTGACTCAGGGCTGGGGGATCATGTGGCGTTGGGATGCTGGTTCCACGTCATCTGCCTGAAATCATGGATTTATCCAGCTGATTTCACAGGGGATGGTTCCTGGATGCAGTGGAAGGAAATCCTCCCTCCCCCTTTTCCCTGCCACTGCTTTTTCCTCCTGGGAAAGAGCAAAATGGGGATGAGGTCAGGCAGCCTGACTTGTAAAAGCTGATTCATTTCTTCAGCAGCATTTTATTTTCCTTCCTCCTCTCCCCCATCCCTGCACATGCCAGTGCCTTTTGCCAGGGCCCCCAGCCCCATCCCTGTGGGAATACCGGGGGATGGGGAGGGAGCAGGGCAGCTCCTCCTGCCTGAGACTGCAGAAATCCCGGTGCCAAAACCCAGCCTGCCCTCGCGTTGGTGTCCGGTGGGATGTGAGGGGCTGATCCTGCTGTGTCCCTGCTGCTGTCCCTCCTGGAGCAGGCTGCTTCCCAGGCAGGATGGAGAACGGCTGACAAGCCCAGAAATAAAATAAATCCCTAATCCAGAGGGTTCTGGCTGTGTAATTCCAGCTGAACTCATTCACATGGAAACTGAGTGCTGCATCCCGACCCTGGCTGTGTTTCATAAGACTCCGGGGCCGCTGTCCCTGCTCCTTCCCATCCTTAACTGCACGGATTAATCCAGCCTGGGGTGCGATGCCCGGAGTGGGAGCAGGCAGGAGGCTGATCCTGTCTCTTCCTGTGGATCTGCTCCCTCTGAGCTGTGCCATGGCTGTGTCTCAGCCTTCCTCCTGGATCAGATGGGAAAGATCCAGGTTGTGGGCCTGGGAAAGCCCCACAGCACCCCAGAGCTTCCCTTTTCCTAAGGTGCTCCATGACAGGACTTAGTGCAGGATCCGGCCCACCTTGGCCTCTCTCTGTGATTATAAAAGTGGTAATTGATGGTTTTTTAAAGATTTCCTTTTCCTCTTCCCCTCACCCCATCCCTGCAGGCAGCGATCCCGTGGCTTTCAGGAACAGGTTCCTCTGGCAGGAAAGGGCCGTGCTTGGCCCAGACTCAGGGATGAAGCAGCTGCGGGGGTTCCTCGCCTGGTTTTGGGGCTGGATGCTGCTGGGAGTGCCTGGAGGTGCCCGAGCTCCTGCTCCTCTCCCAGAGGATGGAGAATCCATCAGGAGAGTCTGGATTTCTCCTGCTTCCAAGAAAAGCCTTGTAACCCCCCTTCCGGCTTTGCCACCAATAGCTAATTAATAGAACCAGTCCTTTTAAAGCCACTGGGAATTTTAGGATCTCCTAATGCCTGGCTATTAATAAAGTTCATGCTACTGTCACTAATTAAATTGCTTTTCTGCTGCAAAGAAAAAAAAGATGAGTTAAACATCTCCATAATGAAATTCTGTCTTTGCGACAGAAGGTTAAATTTGCATGATTAAAGCTTTAAAGGGCTTTTCCTAATTGAGAAAATGCTTCGTAATTCATCCTAGAGCCCGAAAACCCGGCTGCACCCCCTGGTTGGACCAGACTTTATTCCTCAGCGATAATTTATGAACCACTTTCCTGACCAAATCTGGTTTGGCATCCCAGGATTAGCTGCATTTTAGCTTAATTTTGCCGCTTTTGCGATGAAAAAGGCAGAAGAAGGGTCAACAGTTATCTACACCCGAAGCAAATCTACTCCAGGAGAAGGTGCTGGGGTTTTTTTCCCCCTGATTTTCTTCTCTGGGTTAGAAACCATCCTGTTGGCTGCTGACGTGTGTGTGTGGTTCCGGGGGAGCAGGGGCAGCACAAATCCGGAGTGCCAGATGTTGGAGGAGCTCTTGTCCCAGAAAAGCTCCTCCTGATTGCACTGGGGGAGTTACAGAGGGCAAAGGGGCTGGGCTTTTGTGCATAAAACATCCTCCAAATGTCGTCTCCCAGGATTGGGCCCCCTCTGGCTCTGCCTGCAGGGCAGGACGGCTGCAGTGATGCCAAGCGCTGGGAGGGATTTTATCCCATTTAAACCGTTCCGAAATGAGTCTTAGGGCGCAGTGAGGAAAAGAATGGATTCAGCAGCACCTCGGATGGGCTGGAAGCTCAAAAAGCCCCTGGATGTGGGGAAGGCCCTGGTGCAGAGTTTGATCCAGCACCGTCCCTGGTTGCTCCCGGCAGCCTTGGGGATGCTGGGCTCGCTCCTTCCCACTCTCCCTTTCCGTCGGATGCCGTGCTGTGCTCCGATAGCCACGGAGCTTTTCCTAGAATTCAAACGAACAAGGAAAGCGGGCGTTTACAGTGTCCTCAGCCATTTCTGTCCCCTTTGATGTCTGTGCACGCTGGGAGGGCTCCGGGGCTGGGAGAGCCTTTGCTTGGCCACCGCGGTCCGTGTGAAACGTGCCCTGCACGGGGCTCTGCACGGGGCTCTCCCGCCCAGCCCGAGCCGGGAAGAGGAGTTCGCCTTCCTTTGGGGGGAGTTGGATCGGTTTTGATCTCCCTGATGGCTGCAGAGCCATGTCCCAGCAGCCTGCCTTGCTCCCCTCATCCTGCAGATCCAGAGGTTTTTCTGTCTCCTTCCCAGTTCCTTGGCAGTCTCTTGCCTCCCGCTGTGTCCTCCCTTCGGGTGGTTCCGGCAGTGTCCTGCACCTCAGGGAGGTGTTTTTCCTGGTTTTCACAGGGAGCAGAAATCCCTTCTGCTGCTTTTCTTCGCAGCTGGGTGTTTTCCCCAGGCATCTTACACCCTCCTTTCCCCCTTTTCCCCCTTGTCTTTTGGGAAATCCCTCGGAGCACCGTGTGGGCTGACCCTCCAAATGCTGACTGCAGGACAAGGCTGCTGAGTGCTCTTCCTGAAGCTTTGCAGCTGGAAAAAACAAGGATTGCAATTCCTAGGAGGCACTTTGAGTGCTCTGCACTTTTATATCCCATCTAAAGAGCAGCTCCAGAGCAGCTCCAAGTCTCCAGGGCGAGGAGCCGCTGCCTTTGGTCCCCCGGGTCCTGGGGCCGGGTGGAGCTGCCGAGGGGTGATGGCTCAGCAGCTTTGGAAGAGCCGGGCTGTGATTCACTGGGTAGGACACGGGGAGACTGGGCAGGAAGTTGGGATGCAAGGCCAGTATTCCACGTTTCCCCTCAGTTTAGGGAACTTCGTCTCGATTGCTGAAGTCACTGGAAGTGTGCGAGGGAAAATCATTGCTGGGAGAGAGGATCTGCTGCTGCTTCCTTACATGTTTGTGTTTTCCCTGGAACTTGACCCAATTCCATGATTTTTTTTCCCAGCTGAATAGAAATTGTGTCTGGTTTGGTTCAGAGCGTGTGAGAACTAATAACAGGAGAAAATAGGATGCAAATGGCTGCTGGGAGGTGCCCCCATCCCTCCAGCAAGAGCATTCCGAGACTCCTATGGAAACCTTCATCCTTTGGGATGAGTCTGCTCTGGGGGCAGGGTCGTGCCCTTCAGCCCCGTCTGTCTCCTGCTGGAAAAGGCAGCTGGGAGATCCCCCAGATGAGCAGGGAGCCTGATAACCGGGGGTCACAGACCGGGTTTGAGTGCTGCCCTCAGGAGGAATTCCCAGAGCCGGGAAGGAGCAGCTGCAGTGCGGAGCATCCTCCAAGTGCCCTTGGCTGGCCTGGCGCTGCCGCCGGCCCCACTGGTGCTGCTGAAATGCCGGGTTTGCCTTTAATTCCCGCTGTCCTCGTTCCTGCAGCCCATCTGCGGGATGGAGATGAGTCACCCGATCGCTGAGGAGGAGGAGGAGGGCTGGCAGGTGGCTCCTGGAAAGCCGCCTGTGCAGCTCTTCCCTGCGGTTTCCATAGGATAAGATTACGACCCGAGGTCACTGGGAAGCCTTTCCTCCTCGGCGGAGGGAAGGGAAGGAGCTGTTCATTGTTCTGGGCTGACCTTCCTGCTCCAGATCAAGGAATTCCTGTGGCGCTGTGGGGAGGGGAGAGATCCCAGTCTCAGCTGCTGAGGGGGTGGGAGCTCGGGGTGTTCCGAGACACGTTTTCCTTGCGCACGTGTCTGGAGGCAGCCGAGCACCTCGAGTGCCTTGGCACGAGTGTTTTCCAACGCAGCGATTCCATGATTCCATCGTGGAGCTCATCCCTGGCGCTTGGGTGCGAGGCTCAGCCAGGACTGGCCTCTCGTGAAAGATGGGAATGGGAAAAACACAGGGAAGGAGCTGCAGGAGAAGGCTGAGAGTTGGATTTCAGAGTGGAAAATGCTCCTGGGAGCTGTTTCTGAGGAAGATCAGACATTGGAGTCTGATTGAGCGTCCAGGTGCCCCAGCCAGGTCGGATCCGTAGGGATGACGTTGGGAGCCAGCAGCAGGGCGTGCTCAGAGGGGCTGGAGCCTGAGAGCTCCGGCTGCTGTTCCTCCTCCTCCTCTGGTCTGCCAGGAGGGGATGTGAGAAATCCCAGGGTCACGGCGTGGTTTGGGTTGGAAGGGACCTTGAAGGTCACAGAGTCCCACCCTGCCCTGGGCAGGGACACCTTGCGCTGTCCCCGGCTGCTCCAAGCTCCGTCCAGCCTGGCCTTGGGCATTTCCAGGGATCCAGGGGCAGCCACTGGGAATGTGCCTCCCTCTTCCAAGGCTGGAGGTAATTGTTCCTCCCCTACTCCACACAATAAACACTGGGATCTGTTTTCTTCTCCTCAAAGTAGGTCAGGAGTTGCTCAGATCAGTGCGTGCCGTGCTGTGGGTGTGCCCAGCTCGCCCCAGCCCCGGCTGCCTGCTGCCCCTGGGGAAGGCATCCCTGCCAGGATCAGAGCTGGGATCCCGGGATGGGCTCAGCCCATCAGAGCTGGGATCCCGATATAGCCCGGGACACCTCCCAGGACCAGCTGGTTCTGCAGGGAGCCTCCGTGGCAGCAGAAACATCTGGGGCACTCCAGGAGAACCCCCAGGCTTTTCCAGGTGCTGCAGCTAGACCGGTGTGTTTTTCCAGGAGGTTCTGGGGACTTTCCAGCCCTGCCATTGCCAAGCCCCACTGGCTCAAACACACACACGGAGCTGGGAAGAGTCACGTTGGCTCCGTGGGATGATGGGGATAACCCCAAATGAAGCTGCGTGCCAGGGAGTCACGCCCTGCTGAGCTGGAGAGGTGGTGTGGTTCTGTTTAGGTTTTGTGGAGCATCCCACAAATCTGTGCCGCTGGGCACGGCTGAAACCGGGCACCAGCGATCCCAGTTAACCCCGGCTTTCCTTAACTCCTTCTCCTCCATGTCTGTGCCGAGCTGTGGGGGGTTCAAAACATTCCCAGCCCTTTTTCCATGGGTTTGTGGGCTGGCTTTTCCCCCTGGGCTGGGATGAAGGGAGCCAGGGCAGAGCTGCTTCTCTGTTTGCTCATCTGTGGGTTTGTTTTTGTATTTCTTGAGGGGAACTTGCTGTTGGGAGGGTGGAGGGGAGGAAGAGGAAGGCTTTGATACCCCGGAGTCTGGAGGAATAAGGTTTTCAGCCAACTGTAGGGAACTGTTTTGATTGCAAGGATGGCAAATGTTTGATGTGTTATAAATAGGGCTGACTGCCATGGAAAAAAAGAAAGCGAGTTTAAAAAAAACCCCTGATTTTTGGGTTTCTCTTGGTGTGTTTTGCTTGTTTGAGGCTGAGGGAATTAGGGATAATTTTCCATTTTAAAATATTTAAATATTTAAAGGCTGGAGAGCAAACTTTCAAAATGAGGTCTGAAATCCCGTGGGGAAGCTGGTGATTAGCAGAAAATAACACGGACTTAGGCTCTCTCCTCCATGGGCTGGGCAGATGGGACCCTCAGAGTGGATGTGCTGGAATCTGCCCTTCTCCAGCTTTCGAGGAGCTCCTTGGCTCGGGAAGTTTGGCTGCTGGCACCTTCCCAAGTTTATCAGGGATTTTGCTGATGGTGCAGCCCAAAAATCACTTTTTTTTTCTCCACATCTGTCCCACCTCTGCCCTGGAATGATGCAGGAATTCCCCAATTGGGAATACCCAGCTCTGCTCGGGGAGCAACTTCACCCACTGCTCCCAAAGCCTCTCCTGATCTTCTGCTCTCCTGAATTCATCCCAGCCAGGCTCCCAGGAGCTGGGAGCAGCCATGCAGCGTTCCCATGTTCCCTTCCCAGTCCAGCTGCCAGGAGAGTCCCTGTGCATCCCTCCTTCCCCCCTCCACGCTCACACACCATTGCTGCCTCTCCCCAGCCACCCTCGCTCCACACGGGCTCATTGCAACAATGGCTCTTTCATTCCCCAAGAGCTTCCCCCGCCGTGGGCTTGGGCGAAAGGGGAGGCCGGGATTGTTCCCATTCCCTCGCCCCTGCCACGGAGTCCGAAGGAATCCCCCGTGAGCTCTAAAATGGAGCTGCAGAGCGTGGCTGCAGCAGCCTTGGGTGCAGAGGGGCCGTGTCCAGTCCCTCTGGATGAGCTCTCCCGGGGATGAACCCGGCTGGATGCCGAGCTCCCGGGAATGCTCCTGGCACCCCAGGAATCCAAGGCACCTCCCTGCGCTCGGATCTCAGGTCGGAGCTATCTGGGGCATATTTGAGCTCTGTCCTTCTAATTAAACACTGGTGAGGGGTGGATTCCTGGCTCCTCGGCTGGCCTGCCCAGGCTGCCTCAGCCCTCACCCCTCCCAGGGCCCTGTGGGTGGCATTCCAGGTGAAATTCCAGGTGAAATGCCAGCTGAGCTGCCAGCAGCAGCCAATTGGGAGCAGACTGGATCTGCCCGGGCTGTGCCACCCGACTGCAGCGCCCTGTGCCAATATTTGCTGTGGGAAGTGTTTGGCCGAAGGCTGCGGCTGCTCCCGGGGTGAACCCCTCGGACGTGTCCCGTCCAGAAACCAGAGAGGCCGGACTTGTTCAGCTCCTTCGCTCCCAGGGAGTGTTTGGTTTGGTTTGGTTTGGATTTTAACCATTTCCATGTCTGCTCTCTGCAGCCTCCACACCTGGCTTCAGGAGAGGTTAGATCCCAGCCAGGGGAACAGGGATGTATCCCAAGCCTTCTCCTGGCTGCTCAAGAAATAGAAATGGAGAAGAATTGTCAGCACATCCTCCAAAAAGCCCCATGGCTGCTTCCTGGGGGAAGGGCTGCTGGAATTTGCTGTGCCAGCATTCCTCCTACTGCCTTCCAGTTCCCTTCAGCCAAGCAATGTATGGATAAACCCTTCCTTCCTTCCTTCCTTCCATGGATGGATGGATCTCTCCTCCCTCCCTCCCAGCAAAGGGTGAGATCCTGGAGAGGTCAGTGCTTCCCAGAGGAAGGCAGGCACCCGCTTCCCATCCTTCCCAGGCCCTGTGGAGCTGCACAACGTGGCACTTTGGAAATTTGGCTCCCGATTGCATCGTGAGGCTCCAGGTTAAACGAGGAGCCGGTGGCGGCTCCTCCTGGCTCGTGTCTGGGGGATCTGCATTGGTTTGTCTCCCTTCCTGAGGGATTTGGGAGCGTGGGGATGCAGGGATGGAGTCCCTCCTCCTTCCCTCCCGTGCTGACGCCTCCCAGTTTAATTAGAGCCAGCAGGGAGAGAACCTCAATCTTATTATTCCCTCCCAGCAGGGCAGCAGCAGCATTTCTTGGACGTCAAAAGGAGGATTAAAATTAGTCTGGAAATGAGGGGGTTTTGCCTCCTTCGCTTCTCTGGGCTCTCCGGAGGGTGTGGAGCCTCCGGAATCGCTGTGGTGATGAATTCTGCCGGCCTGGCACGCGGGCCCCTGGAGCAGAGTCCTGTCAGGGGTTATTTACGGCTTCCCAGGCCCCAAATCCGGGG
>NW_008239756.1:599993-605464 GCF_000691975.1 Corvus brachyrhynchos | reverse complement strand
GAGCTGCTGGGGATGACTGCACCCGTGCCAGCTGTGTTAGGGAACAGAGCAGGCTCCCAGAGGTGCGACCTTGGCGGAAGGGATCCCATTCTGGGTGTGGGATTCTTGGCAGGGGACAGGAGGTGGCAGCTGGGGAAGAGCTGTGCCCGGCTGAGCTTGTCCTGGCAGGCCTGGCAACGGCTTCCTGGGATTTCTTCCAGGCTCGAGAGGAAAGCGTGCCTGCCCAGCTCGGGGCTGGGGTGTGTGCTGGCACCCCAGGTGTGGAGCAGGCATCCAAGGAAAGCAGGAAACCACACTCGGATGGGTTCTCCATCTGCAGGCAGCTGGGGGTGGGGATATCCCTTGGAGCCGCTTCCAAGGGCTGGCCGGACACGGCATGGCAGGGAGCAGGGAATGGGGAGCAGGGAGCAGGGAATGGGGAATGGGGAGCAGGGAATGGGGAGCAGGGAGCAGGGAATGGGGAATGGGGAGCAGGGAGCAGGGGTTGGCCATCCTGGCTCGCTCTGGCTCTGTCCTGTGTCCCTTACTGGGTAGTTAAAGCAGGAGAGTGAAATCCAGAGCTGGGCAAACCAGGAGAGCTTTCCTTCCTTTCCTCTCTCTTTTTCCCTTCCCTTCCCTTCCCTTCCCTTCCCTTCCCTTCCCTTCCCTTCCCTTCCCTTCCCTTTTTTTTTCTTCCCTGCCCTCCCCTTCCCTTCCCAGTGTGGCTGGTGTGATGTCTCTGAACCTGGATAATTCCCTAAAGGGGTCCCTCCCCCTCTTCCTCAAAAAACATCCAGCCCCATTTTGTATCCCCACGGGAGCAGGAGTGTTCCAGAGGAAGAAAGCCTCGATAAAAATCAAATATTTGATGTTGGAGTAAACAAACCCGATTGTTCCTTCAGATCTGGAGTTTTCGGTACAAACAGGAGGAATCCTGGCAGTGCCCCGGGGCAGGCGTGGAACCCTGGGAGCCAGTGCCCGGTTTCCTGGACCACTTTGGATGTCTGCATGCGGAATTTGCTGTTGTTTGGGGCAAAATAATCACTAATTGCTCTCCACAAGTCCCTGACAGGAGGGTGGAGCCAGGTGGGGGTTGGGCTCTGCTCCCAGAAAACAGTAGGACCAGAGGAAAACACCTCAAGTCGCACCAGGGAAGGTTTAGATTGGAAATTGGGGAAAATTTGCTCATGGAAAGGCTGGCCAGGCATTGGCACAGCTTCCCAGAGCAGTGGTGGAGTCCCCATCCCTGGAGGTGTCCAAAAAAAGTGTGGATGTGGCACGTGGGGACATGGGTTAGTGGTGAACGTGGTCAGACTCGGTGATCCTGGAGGTCTTTTCCAACCTCAACGACTCCATGATTCCAACTTTGGCCAGTTCCCACGTCCTGCAAGCCCAGACACTGCTGCTTCCCTCGGCAGCCGGCACGGGGCTGGGAAGGGAACGTTCCCCTGTTTGGGCTGAGGGAAGGACACTTTGGGGTGGGTTCTGGAGGTGTTTATTACCCTCGGGCAGGTAACGGTGTGGGTTAGGGAGTGGGGGCTGTTCTTGGACCAGGGGATCCCAGCAGGAAGCTGGTGAGGCCTCCCCAAAATGGCCCAAATGAGCTCTGACTTCCCAGCTTGTCGGACATCTCTGATAGAGGATTCCTTGTCCCAGATCCCGAGCTGCCCCAGCAGTTCCCCTCGGAGTGGTGGCTCTGCTCTCCCCAGGCTGTTCCTGTGCTGGCTGCTGGGAGCTGAGTGTGTTCATTCCCTGTTTACTTGGATTTTGCCGTGTGTGAAACTGAGTCCTTGGCTCCAAATGGAGCTGAGAGACGCTTGTGCTGCTTGTTTTTTCCAGCAGGCGTTGGAGTTGGAGCCGTGGGCTGGGATTTAAGGAGCTGTGGAGCTCCTGGTGGGCGAGGAACATCCTGGCTGAGCCGTGCTTTGGGTGCTCTGGATGTTTGGGGGTTTGGTGGGCTCTTTTTGAGGGGCTTTGGGCTGTTCCTGCTGCCTCCTTTCTCTTGCAGGTGCTGTGTGGACCATCCCTGTTCCCTTTCTCTCCCAGGGAGTTATTCCATGAGGTGGAAAGATTCAATCAGTGCCTGATCCTCCTCCCTTGTCCTTTCCCCACAGCTGGTCAGCGAGAAGGTCGGAGGGGCTGAAGGGACCAAGTTAGATGATGACTTCAAGGAGATGGAAAAGGTGAGCAGGGAGCCAGCAAAATCACCCCATGGCTCCCGTGGGATTGGCTGAATCCCTGAGCTGATCCTCACTGGGCTCTCGTCTCTCCTGCAGAAAGTGGACCTGACCAGCAAGGCCGTCACAGAAGTACTGACCAGAACCATAGAGTACCTCCAGCCCAACCCAGGTGAGGGCCTGGACCTCCCCTGTCCCCTTCCCAGCTTTCCGGGGAAACAGTGAGGTGGGCAAGGAGATCAGGGAGATCCCTTTTGCTCCAGGTTTGGATCAGGTGGAGATCCGGGTGCCCCTCTTGCCCTGAATCCAGGCTGTCGAACCAGGAAAGAACAGATGCAGCCTTTGCCTCTGACCTAGAGAGGCCCTATGGGGACCCGTTTTTCTTGGAACATCCAGGAAAAGTGGTGTTTCTGGGCTGGGAAGGGTGGCTGGCTCTGTCAGCCCTGCATCCTTCCAGCCAGCTGCTCCGGAGAGCACTCCAGGGACCCTGGGAGGGCTGGGGAAACTCCTTTGGCCTTCCCTGGCCAAGCTGTGGGGAACTATTTTTGCTTTGTGTCTTGGAAAAGAACCTTTTCTCGCAGCGAGGGGTATTTCTGGGGGATGGAGACAACGGAGCCTCTTGGCTTCGGGTGTAGCAGGGGGGAAAATAAAAACCCGTTGGGAAGGGGATGCAGGGAAGGCCGAGGTGGCTGAGCTGAGGCTGAGCTGAGGCTGAGCTGAGGCTGAGGCTGAGCTGAGGCTGAGCTGAGGTGTTCGTGTGGCAGCTTCCAGAGCCAAGCTCACCATGCTCAACACGATGTCCAAGATCCGCGGGCAGGTGAAGAACCCCGGCTACCCGCAGTCCGAGGGGCTGCTGGGGGAGTGCATGATCCGCTACGGGAAGGAGCTGGGAGAGGATTCCAACTTCGGTGAGTGGCCCCCGGCGTTGCAGAGGGGAGGGGGGGAGGCCCCTGAGTCACCTGCAAGGTGTCACTCTAAATTCTGGAAGGGGTTGGGTGAACTTTGTGCCACCAAACAGGGCTCAAAAGGGGTTCAGAGACTTCCAGAGGGAGCAGATTCAAAAGGAAAGAGAGGAGGTTTAGATGGGATATTGGCAAAAATTCTTTCCTGGGAGGGTGGGGAGGCTCTGGCACAGGGTGCCCAGAGCAGCTGTGGCTGCCCCTGGATCCCTGGCAGCATCCAAGGCCAGGTTGGAGCAGCCTGGGACAGTGGAAGGTGTCCCTGCCGTGGCAGGGGGTGGGATTCCATGAGTTTTAAGGTCCTTCCATCCCAAACCATTCCATTATTCTGTGGTCCCAGGTATCCTGGATCCCAATCCGTGGCAAACCCACTTTCTTATCGAACACTGAGATAAATTTGCATGTAAAAGAAACAACTTCCCTCTAAACTGAGCAGCCAAGCAGGAGCTGGACGGAGCAAGACTGGGAGTTCCACACAGCTCTCAAGGATCCCTTCCAGCCCAAACCTTGCTGTGATTCCATAGGGAGGCTGAAGTCAAGAAATCTTCTGGCGTGGCTGTTCCTCGCAGCCACGTGTGACTGGCAGGGAGGAGGGGGTGAAGCCTTTTGGGGATGTCAGTTTTAATCCCCTGGAACCTCGGCCAGTGCACGTGATGGCCCCGGGGCAGCACAGCTGGCTCTGCCAGGGCAGGGAGGAGCTGCCTTGCCTCAGGAAAATTAAAAACCTCTGGCTGCTTTTGGGACTGACAGAGGGCTTTGGAGATCCTCCCTGGCCAGCTCAGAGCTCTGCATCAATCCTGGCTCACAGGCACCAAGGAGAGCAAGGGAAGGAAGCTTTTAGGAGCACACACCAAACTTTATTTCCTTAATGGCCTCCTTAAAGCAGTATTGAGGACTCCATCCCTCCCTCCCAGGTTATTCAGAGTTATTACAATTGAAATAACACTTCTGCTGTATTGATTTTTCCAGCTGGACAGTGGAGAGATGTTTTCCCTTGTCCCTCTCTCTCACTCGTGTATTTTCCTGTGTTCATGCACTGCTGAAATTGTTGTTCTGCCAAAGCTGCACAAGAATAATTTAATCTCTAAATGTTTCCTCTGCACTAAAAAGCCAGCACTGAATGTGCTTTGCTGCAAGTCTGCCTGGCTGAAGTGTCAGAGTGGCCAGGGCCTTAGGAAAGGCTGGAACTGAACAGGTTTCAGTGAGTGGCTCTGAGCTCTGGGAGTGCCCAAGGCCAGGTTGGACAGGACTTGGAGCAACCTGGGGCAGTGGGAGGTGGGACTGGATAGGCATTAGGGTCCTTCCAACCCAAACCATTCCGTGGTTCTGGGACACACAATGGCTTCCACAGCCCCAGGGCCTCGGGCTGTGTTTGATTCCCTTCCCCTTTCCCCGCTCCTCTCCTCTCAGGGGACGCGCTCCTCGACGCCGGTGAGTCCATGAAGCGCTTGGCCGAGGTGAAGGACTCGCTGGACATTGAAGTCAAACAAAACTTCATTGATCCCCTGCAGAACCTGTGTGACAAAGACCTGAAGGAGATCCAGGTAGACACCCCCATGGTTTTCCCTCCTCCTCCTCCTCCTCCTCCTCTCCCTGCTTTCTGGGCTCTTTGGCTGTTGGTGCGCGGAGCTGCCTGCTCTGGAGTGGTGGGAACCAAGGGCTGGCAGGAATTCCCTGCTCTGTGTGTGTTTTCTCCCTCCAGACTCTCTGGTATTTCCTCCCTGCTCAGCGCTGCTGCTGCTGCTCCTGAGCAGCCCAAAGGGCTGGATGCAGGTTGGAATGGTTCTGCATTTGCCATGTTTGATGGAGGGTGCTGTGGGAATACATCCCAACACCCCTTCTGGGCTTGCTGAACTGGGTTCTTAGTGCTGTGAGCTCCCAGATGGGATAGATTTGGGCTCCAAGCTCTGAGCAAGCTCCCCTCAGGTCTCTGCTCAGCATCCCAAGGAGCCCTTCGGGGTCTCACTGGGAAAACAGAGCTCAGCAGCTCCCGTGTGCTACACACAGACAAGGCCAGGCTTGTAACAGGATCCATCCCAACCTCAATTCCCTGGGCACGTCTCCTGAAGGAGTGTTCACTGTCAGTGGTGTCCTGGGTGAAATAACCACCAAGTGCTGCCTTAGTGCTTGTCTGTACCCCGATTCCATAGGGCTGCCTTAGACATCCCTACCCTAAGATCCAGGAATGCAGTGCCCAGAACCCACCTTCCTGGTGTCCAGAGATCTCTGCAAATCCTGGGGGAAGCTGAAAGTAGCAGGACAGCTCTTCACCTTCCCAAAAGGCTTCTGTGGGGAACAGACCTGGGCTGCTCTGCAGCCTTTTCCTCAGTGGGAATCACTCCACCATCACACCACT
>NW_008239756.1:594546-599979 GCF_000691975.1 Corvus brachyrhynchos | reverse complement strand
GCAGGGGTGGGAGCCACAGGAGATCAGGTTTCTGACACCAGAAATGAACTCAGCCTGTAACTGGAGCTGCCCTCCCAATCCTCTTTGGGATTTTTCCCTCTTCCCTGTTCTCTCCATCCTCTCCCAGCACCATCTCAAGAAGCTGGAAGGGAGACGCCTGGACTTTGACTACAAGAAGAAACGACAGGGCAAGATCCCCGATGAGGAGCTCCGGCAGGCCATGGAGAAGTTTGAGGAATCCAAGGAAGTGGCAGAAACCAGCATGCACAACCTGCTGGAGACGGATGTGAGCGTGGGAGCGCAGAGCTGGGGGTTCCATGTCCCTGGGGTGGCATCTCCCGAGGGAGGCACTAATTGCACACCACTTCCACTCGTGTTCTCCCGAGTGTCTGCTCTGGGAAAACCCAGATCTGCGTGACCCCACAGGCCTTGGCTTAGCCCCTGATCCAGCTCTTGGCCAGAGCAGAGCCTGTGGCTGGCACCAAACAGGCTCCTCTCGGGGTGGTGGGGGGCTGAGCTTGGGAGGTAACACAGCTGGGGAGGATTTGGGAAGGATTTCCCAGCTGGCAAACGCAGAGTGGCAGGGAGTGTGCTCTGTGCTGCACAGTCTCAGCCGGTTTTGCCCTGTGCTGTGTGAAATCCCAGACCTCCTCTGGGCTCCCCACTGCTGCCGTTCCCCAGCGCAGCCCCACGGGCAGTGCGGGGGCTCTGGCTGGGAGCAGGCGCTGATCGCGGCCCCGTGGTTCCCCAGATCGAGCAGGTGAGCCAGCTGTCCGCCCTGGTGGATGCCCAGCTGGATTACCACAGGCAGGCCGTGCAGATCCTGGACGAGCTCGCCGAGAAGCTCAAGCGCAGGTGAGTCCCAGTGCTCCCAGCCAGAGCTGTCCCCGTGGTTCCTGTCTGGGAACACCCGAGTCCCCCTTGGAATCACAGAATGGATGGGGTCAGAAGGGACCTTGAAGGGACACCTTCCACTATCCCAGGCTGCTCCGAGCCCTGTCCAACCTGGCCTTGAAAAAGCCAATTCCTTTGGCTGTTCCAGGTGGGATTTGAATTTAGTTGGGTGTCTGATCCAGCCCAAATCCTGGCTGAGGTAGGCTCGTCGCACCTCTCCTTCCTCAGCCTCCCCACTCAGGAGGATCTGACAGTGCTGCCCCTGCTGCTCTTCCCTCCTGGGAGAAGCTGCGGAGTGGATCCCGTGCCGTGCCTGCTTTGAATTGGGAGGAGCTGGGAGGATCCTGCCAAGTCTGAGCTTTAAAACTACAGCACGAGTGTCCTCTGCTGGCCTGAATTCCTGAGCGTTCCGTAGCAAAACCTGGGATGTGAGGCCGTCTCCAAGGGCAGGTCCCAAACCCCGGGGAAGTCCCACCTTCCAGCGCAGGGACTTGTGCAAATCCCTGTCTGCAGGCCACTTCCTCCCCTGTGTAGCCACCCAGGAGTACAAACGCCGTGGTGATCTCCTCCTGTTCCATTCCTTGTTGCACTTGATCCACGTTTCTTCTCCCTGTCCCAGGATGAGGGAGGCCTCCTCACGTCCCAAGCGGGAGTACAAACCCAAGCCCAGGGAGACGTACGACTTCGGGGACACCGACCAGTCCAACGGGGGCTTCTCCTGCAACCCCACCCCCAAAGTCTCAGGTAACGCTGTCCCAGGTGTTTGCCAGTGCCTCTGGAGCAGCCTCCCGGGGAAGGAGGGTGGCTGCTCGGCCTGCACAGGATGTTCCTCATGTGCTGGATGCTCCTGCAGCAGCCACTGGCTCTGGAAAATGTCGGGAATGCCTCTAGGGCAGGCTGTTTTCTCCTGGGACCCAGGAGCCTTTGTTGTGTTGGCTTTGGGGATGTGCCAGAGGGGTCTCCAACCTGGGCCTCTCGATGTCAGTGCCAGACAGGAAAACTGAAGCCTCTCTTCTCCCTCCTTCCTTGTTTTCCATCCCGCTGCATCCCTCCCTCCCTCCCTGATCCCAGCAGGTTCCTAACAGCATGTGGGCACTCCTGTTTCTCCTAACAGATCCCTCCGGGCCCTGCCTGTCCCTGTCTCCCGTTCCCGTTGGTTTAAGCATGTCTCTCTTTTGTTTGGAAGCAGCTTCCGCCTCTTTCCGGTCGGACAAGCCGTCCCGGGCCTCCGTCAGGAGTATCCGTGAGTTTCCTCCCTGCACTGCTCCGTGTGTGGCCTCCTCTCCCCGTCCCTCCTGGCTGCTCCTCCCTGCTGCTGCTCCTTGGAGCTGCTCATCCCTCCGTGCTGAGCCTGAGCTGAGCCCTGAATTAACCCAGCCCCGCTCCAGTGGGATTTTCCACCCCAAAACCGGGGCCTGGCTCACCCGGAGGAGCTGCAGCAGCTCCCAGCACCCAGGCATGTCCTGATCCGCAGGGATCAGGTGCTTTCCCAGGAGAGATCAGGATTCAAGGATTTCCCTGTTCTTACAAGCACCCAGCCTGGATCTCTCCCACTCCTGCTCCCGTGTCCCTGTGGAATCCTGGAGGGAGGAGGCAGACCCTCAGCTCATGGAGTGTGTGGGGTGTGGTCCCAGCTGGGCACAAGGAGCCTGGGAGGGGCTGTGGGGTCCGTGGTTCCTCCTGCAGGACCTTGGGATGCCGGGGCTGGGCTGGGCTGGGGCTCGGAGCTGTTGTGCCGGGAAGGAGCCTGGAGCAGGGACATGGTGGTGGGACCAGCCTGGTGGTCTGGGGAGTTCTCTCAAACCCATCGATGTCTGGCTGCTGCTTGTGGTGACTTCTGAGTGCTCTTCTCGTGCTGGGCCCTCCCTTGCTGTGGGTCCTGGAATCATGGAATGGTTCAAGACCATTTTATTCCACCCCTGCTGTGGGCAGGGACACCTTCCACTGTCCCAGGCTGCTCCAAGCCCCGTCCAGCCTGGCCTTGGACACTTCAGGGATATTCAGCAGCTGGATGTGCTGGCTGCTGTTCCCTTGCCCTGGCTGAGCCCCAGCACAGTGGGGAGGGCTGGGGGCTCCTGCAGGCCCTGGTGCTCTCTCTTAGCTCAGTCCCTTTCCACTGGGATCCTCCCGGCTCCAAAGCTGAGGCCCAAAATGTCAGTGCACAGAGTGAGCAGCAGGGAATCCCACAGAAAATCCCTTTGCAGCCGAAAGGTGATGCTTAAATCCTGGAGCTGAGCTGGGGGAATGAGACTTTGGGTTTCTCCCGAGTTTTGGGGGGCTGCTCACGGGTTTGAAGCCCCGTGGCCAGGGAGGCAGGTGCTGTCCTGTCCCTCTGTCACCCTCAGGTGTGGGGTGACCCTTCCAGGGTCCCCCTCCATGTCCAACCCCACCTGTGAGCTACAGGGCAGGTTCTCCCCTCTGCAGAGGGATAACGTGGCTTGTCAGTGGTCCCGTTCAGGTTGGAATGTGGGAAATCCAGGCAGAAACAGCACACGGGGTGTTGCACGCAGGATCTGTGCTGGGGCCGGGGCTGGAGCGGGGTAACGGAGGAACTGGAGGGGCAATGAAGGGCCAGTGGAACCAGCCCTGCCAGTCCAGGCAGGATCCAGAGCCCGTGGCAGGAATCCCTGGTGCCAGGGCAGGGCTGTGTGGGGTGCTGCTGACGTGTCCCCGCTGTCCCCGCAGCCCCCCTGGACCAGCCCTGCTGCAAAGCCCTCTACGACTTCGAGCCCGAGAACGACGGCGAGCTGGGCTTCAAGGAGGGCGACATCATCACCCTGACGAACCAGATCGACGAGAACTGGTACGAGGGGATGATCCACGGCCAGTCCGGCTTCTTCCCGCTCAACTACGTGGAAGTGCTGGTCCCGCTACCTCAGTGAAAGGCGCCGCTCCCGCCCCGAGTGTCCCGAGCTCCATTCCAGCTCCAGCCCCGCCCTCCCCGCCTCACCTCGGGGCCAGGCGCCACCAGGGAACAAACCAGAAGGGTCCCACGGCCCCTTCCCCCTGTGAATTTGGTTATTTTCTTTTTTTTTTTTCTTTTTTTGTCCTTCTGGTGCTTGAACTTCGGTACTTCGCGCGCCCCCGCCCCGTCCCTTCCTCTTCCCGTGTTTCCTTTGGGTCCAGCACCCGGATGAGCCAGGTGGGAGAGCCGGGATTGTCCTGGGACACACGGCCCCGGGGCAGGGCAGCCCCCACCTCCCGCCCCAGCGATCGCCACCCGTGTCCCACGGATCCCCCGCGGGATCCCGGCGGGATCGGGGAGGGAGTTGAGGCACAGCAACACTAAAGCACCCCTGAACACTAAGGCAGCCCTGCAGGGCAGGTGCTGAGCCCTGCCCGGGGCTCGGAGCCATCCCTGCCCATCCTGGAGGGACAGTGGGGATGTCCCCTGCCCGCCGTTGGCCCCCTCCCCACAGACCCCAAGGCTGCTCCTTCTGCCCATGGTTTTTTCCTGGACCTCAGGCTTTTCCTGCTACGAACTCTCCCAAGTCGGTCACACCTGCAGGATCATCTGGAGGGGGAGGAACTGGGCCACAGCCCGGGGTGTCCCTGTGGTGGGGCAGAGGCTGTGGCTCCTCTTCCCAGGGCTTTGCACGTTCCCCCTTCCCGGGGATCCCTCGGGGATCACGGCTGGAGCTCCCCTGGTCCTCTCGTGCCTCCCCTGCGCCCCCGTCCTGCCCACGGCCACCCTCTCTGGGGGCAGTGCACCCCTCTGCCCCGGGTCCGTGGGAAGAGGGATGGTTCATCTCGGTGTCACTTCTGCCTCCCCTTATCCCTCAGCTGTCCCTTCCTGGCCAGGGGGTCGGGATGGGGTTGGAATGGGGCCGCAGAGCAGCGCTCGCCCCAGCTCTCGCTCGGCCCCATGGATTTCCTTGCTAGAAAAGTGGGTTCTTCCCCTCCTCGGCCTCGGACAGGCCCCAGCTCCGTGCAGGGCTGTGCTGCAGCGTCCCTGTCCCTGCTGCTCCCGGCTCCTGATCCCGTTCCTCTGTAAGGATTTGGTCCGTGCATGTCCCCGTCTGTCTGACCCCCGAGCTGTGACCCTGGCCCCAGGGGGGCCCGGGGCAGCCCCCGCGCTCCCAGCAGGGCAGGGAGCCCAAGGGACCGGAGTCACGTCCCGGGGGCACCGGCTCCCGCTCAGGTGGGGTTTGTTGTGTGGGCGAAATCTGTTCATTTTTTTTTTTTTTTTTTTTTTTTTTTTTTTTTTTTTTTTGTAATGGTTTCTCCTGGTTTTTAGGGGAAAAAAATGATGAGCCACAATTCTTGACTTGTATCTCTGAATGAAAGTATTAAATGTTTTCTTCTTTCTAACATCTGCCTCGTGGAGTCAGGGAATGGTTTGGGTTGGATGGGGCCTGGAAGATCATGGAATTCCACCCCTGCCATGGCAGGGGCAACTCCCACTGTCCCAGGCTGCTCCAAGCCCCAATGTCCAGCCTGCCCTTGGACACTGCCAGGGATCCAGGGGCAGCCAGAGCTTCTCTGGGCACCCTGTGCCAGGGCCTGCCCACCCTCCCAGGGAGGGATTTCCTCACACAT